>NW_008239295.1:21396-28166 GCF_000691975.1 Corvus brachyrhynchos | reverse complement strand
AGCGCCTCCCCGAGCCCCTTCCCCACCCTCGTCCTCCCCCGCTCCGCCTGCGCCGGCGTAAGCCGGTGGCCGGGAATGCGGGAAGCGGGCCGGGCTGTGCTGGAGCCCCCCCAGGCATTCAGGGGAGGGGGGGGCCCGAAAGCTCCTAAATGCGTGGCAAAGGGGCAGGGCGAGTGGTCTCTCGAGTGTCCTCCAAGGTTATTCCACCTCCTTACTGTCTTCAGTTTACAGCAAAATTAACGGCTGCGATTAAAATGATCAGGAAGAATATCGTGCACAGAAACAGAGTTATAAAATAGGCATATTAAGTTAATTGCGTAATTTATCTTACAAGCGTTAGGGGAAACCCGAGATATGCAACATACCTACTCAGCCAGGAATATCTACCTTTTCCACCAATATTAATTTTCTCACTTTGGCAATAGAAGATACACCCTCAGACCTTTTCAACTCAAGATCAGAATCAGCAAGACGTGACATTTTTATATCCTCTTATTACACTTACAGCATGTATGAGCATTAATTAATTTTACAAGGTTGCATTTATCTCATTATTGCCTCAGTTTATTAGTGCTGGGGAAAAGCCAGCCCCAGAGAGATTGGGTAGGCTGCCCACTGATGACTGAATCGGTATGAGAGCTGTCAGCAGAACACCCCACACAAAGGGATTAGGTACTGCACCCACAGCTACAGCTCTCCCACCTCTAGCTCCTTCCTTGGGGAGCTTATAGGCTACAGGTGCCTGCCACTTCCACATGAGACCTACCAGTGCCTCTTGGCACATCTCAGCACGATCTAAGTCTAGGAGGAGTCTCCAAAACCTTCCCATTTCCTCATCTGCTAGGTGTCCTTGCAGTACACGTGCCACTCCCCTTCATGTGGACACAGGGCACAGGGCTCTAAGACCCAGGTGGACCATAAAAATCCAAATTGCCCAGGACACAAGATCTCTGTCAACTGCTCTCTACATTACACCGATGGGATTGGAGTAAGGTTATACAGAGTTGTGCAGGCAATTCATCCCCCAGAAATGGGTGGGATGCAGAGCACCTTGCCTTCATAATTCATAGAGATGGAAGAAAAGCTGCTGCCTTCTCCAATACCCAGGTGTTGTCACAATGGTCAACAGAAGAGTGGAAGCTTTGTTTCAATTTCATTTTTGCATTTAAAACAATCTACAACTTCCTTTACGGTTTGACTTGGTGATCCTAAGGGTCTTTTCCAACCTCAGTGATTCTGTGATTCCAGCAAAGGAGTTTCAGATTCATTCACTGGAAATGTAGCAGGAGGAAACTTGCAAGGAAAGAAACCACAGGAAGTGATTCTACCAGAGGAGGCCCCAGCTGTCTGCAGAAAGTGACTGATGGTTGCTGGGATGATTCTGAGTAAACAGGGGTTTGGTTGTCTCCATCACAGGCATATTCTTTAACATAACCATCTGCCTTGACAGGCTGGCCCGGCCTCTGTCTAAACTGAGAAAGCCATACCTGAACTGATGATGACTGTTTGACGCCAAAATGAGGAACAAGTAGACAAGGAAGTGAATTAATAGAATAGTCAGTGAGGGGTGGCTTGTTCAAAGACCATGATCTTGCAGTTTGAAAACTAACCAGAAGGAAAGTTTTTCAGAAGCACAGAATGAGAGAGAGCTATTGCTAGTATTATCTTTCAGGACATTGAATAGAGAGCTTGGTAAGCATCAGTTCCTGCAGAAACTCTTCCAAGAGACATTGTATAGGAGACATACAAATCTGCAAACTTAGCAAAATTCCTTTGGGAAGTTTCCAAAAAGCAGGCAGGCTAGAAGAACTGTTCCCAAGTAAGAACCAATTAGGACATTAAATTGCTCGCGTGTCAGAGTCAGGTCATGAGAGCTTCCCAGAAATCTCTAGAAAGAAAATGCTGAGAGCATAATTTTATTAAGGAGATGATGAAACAACAGGGAATTGTGCCAACCAGAGGAGGCTGCCCTTTGAACCCAGGAGTTGAAGGTAGCATTTGAAGATCTCAAATGTGTCAAGGCCTGGGGAGAATGTGGAGGCTTCAGCTCGAGAAGCAATAATAATCTGTCTGAAGTCTTGTGGGAAAGTGTAGGAAAAAAGTGTTACATGCTTTTTTGGAATGAGATGGACAAGGATGAACTGCGTGAGAACAGAACGGAGTCAAAACATCTGCAGTTTCCTCTAAAGAGGACTGCAAGTAGTTTGATACACTGGAAAATATGCTACAGGTCCTCAAAACTCACTCTGGAGCATCTATTTTTTTTGGTTGCTTTTATTTCATTTAATTAAAAGATAAGCTTTCCTTGGCTCCTTCCCAGATGTCAGTTTTTCTCTAAATTCTTGCCAATGCAAGCGATTCAATCTTGGTGAGGTACTCACTCTGAGCAAAGCAATCATTTTTCCATTAAGCATCCAGAGGGGAAAAGAAGTATAACAGAAAACGTGCAAAAGTAATTAACCTTGGTTTTTCCCCCAGAAATTTCTACCTGTAGCTTTACAAAGTAGCACCTTGACCTATGATATTTGTGTTGCTTCAAGGCTGACCAAAAAAAAAAGCAAAAGACAAATGCAATAACTATTAAGTTTATTTTTAAAAAATCATGTCTCTATTAAAATAATTTTTACCTGCCATTCACTCCAGCTTAAATGATCTGAGGGGTTGAATTGAAATCTTTTTTACATAATGCTTATTTAGCAACAAAATGTTAAATGGACACCTGTTATCTCTATGGCTCCCAGTACACACTTCTTATATTTCTGATTTAGCAAGTCAGCTTGCCCTCTAAACTTTTCTCCAACTTGATTGTTACTTGGGATTTGGAAAGGGTCTACCTTCTGCAGTTTTTAGACAGCCCGGACTAAATGATTCCATGATTCTGTAATACAGACCAAGTGAAGCAAACTGAAACATAATGGAAGATGTTGATGATTTTCAAATCATCTATTAGACAACTGCTAAAATTCTGATTAATGGAGTAACATGTGTTGAAGAGTCACAAAGGAGTCAAATGGTGAACAGAATATTAATTGCCACATATTGTAAACATGTTTTGAAAAATCCTATTGCTACTGATATATATTTATTTCTTTTTCCTTGTGAGAGGGAGGGAATTAATTAATTTAAGTAATGTTATTTTTATTTTCGTAATACAAGGAATTCGCATTTCTCACTTTCACTTTTTTCCAATGATGTGTTAGCCTTCAGCCAAAGTACAGGTGAAGATTAGGGACTCTGAGAAGAAAATTTAAAAATTAAGCCTACAATTAATGCAATTGATGTTTAAAAGGAAGAAGATGTTATTAACAGATCTTGTCACCTTTCAGCCTGATTGAGTTGTATTCAAACCTGGTGTTTATGATGAAGGAAAATAACGGCTATGCATGAAAAGCTGCCAAAGAGACTTCGGACAGGTTGATTTCTTAAATAACAGTAATTTAACCCGCTTACAGCTTCCTGGACATAATACCTGAGGAGAAAGAGAAGGCGGCAAGTTGTTGAGTGCAAATAAAAAAAAAACCTACAGATGTTGATTTTTTTTAAAAAGGATCCTACGTGTGCAAGAACTGCAGTGCACAGAGGGGGTCGTGCTCTGCCCCCAGGGAACAAGGGACAGGCAAGAGGAGACAGCCTCAAGCTGCACCAGGGGAGGTTTAGATTGGATAATAGGGAAAATTTCTTCACTGAAATGGTTATCGAGCATTGGCACAGGCTGCCTGGGGCCGTGGTGGAGTCACCATCCCTGGGAGTGTTAAAAAACATGTAGATGTGGCACTTGAGGACGTGGGTTAGTGGTGGACTTGGTAGTGCTGGGTTAAGGGTTGGACTTGGTGATCTTACAGGTCCTTCCCATCCAAAACAGTTCCATAATTCTGTGGTTTGAAATTCGTTGCTGCTTTTCACCGATTTAGTGGCAGCACTGAGTGATGAGTAACCAGCAGTGAAATGTCATAGTGCTGCAAATAATTAATTAAATACCTCACGTTTTCAGGTCGAATTATGCCTAAACAAATAACAGTCTGTGCATGTCTGAAGTGCCTCACATCACAAAATGCCAAGCCACTTTGCATTAAGTGATTGATGCCAGGCACAAAATAGGCTCCTTGTCACACGAGCCTTAATCTTGCTTTTTTAACCAGAGACCTTACAATGTTTGTACTGTAATCTTGCAACTTTTTAATAGGAATCCAAAGGTAGATTGGTTATTTCCTGATTGGCTGATCTCTAAACCTGTAAATCTATGTGTGTGAGCAGTTTGCTGCTATGACAAATTTTTTGTTATTTTGATCTGTATCCAAAACAGTTGGATCTGGAAATCAGGACAGAAATGTGAGCTGACAATGTCCCAGTATTTCCTGTGTTTCAGATATGAAACTGAGCTTCCTTTCAGAAGTCAGGGCAAAAACCAGTTCTGGGGTATGCACTTACAAGACTTTTTCATTTTACTGGATTTTCCCATCCCTGAATACAAGAAATTAAATTAAATACAAGAAATTAATTAAAGAAATATTACTATGGTAGAATACCTAGTGGTGTTTTGCAGACAGTCAGAAATTTACACTACATTTTCTGAAGGCACTCAATTTTTTTTTTTGTATGAGATCATGCTATCCATTATTCCCTACTGATGTCTGGTCTATGATATTCCAGATATTCCTTGAGAGTACTAGAGAGAGTGCAGACACCTTGGCAACCCCTCTAAAGAAAGTACAAACCCAGTTTATTAATAAAATTACTACAGAACTGTATCATCATAATATCAGCTACAATATTCTGGTTCTCATTTCTGTGTCTGATTTGGTAGTATTAATTTTTTACAAGTGCAGATGTTTTTTCTTTCTGCAGTTTGATAGCACAGGCTCTTCCTTCATATATTTTCAATTCCTTACTGACATTTCTTCCTGAGATAATCCTTGCCATAGACTGTCTTTGCATGAGTAGGAAGTTTCACCATTTCAGCAAAACATTCAGTGTGACAAACTTTTAGTAGATCATTAGAAGCAGACTTAAACCCCAAACAGCTGCTAAATATTATTAATTAATTATTAAATTTTGGGCTCCAAAACACAAAGTTCCAGAACAAATGACTGTGCCATGATTTACTGTAGAGGGGCTTAGCTCTGAAAGATTTTTTTTTGCTGAGCTTTTGTTACATCTCGCACAATGTAAGAAAAGACTGAAGTGAAATTGAGACAGCGACAACAAGCGAAAAAGAGGATCAAGATTAAAAATAACAACATGGAAAATAACCTCAAGCTATAACATTGTAAAGTCAGAAG
Organism: Corvus brachyrhynchos; assembly: GCF_000691975.1. Lineage (NCBI taxonomy): Eukaryota > Metazoa > Chordata > Aves > Passeriformes > Corvidae > Corvus > Corvus brachyrhynchos. The sequence continues at coordinate 22,887 of NW_008239295.1, read as the reverse complement.
TCAACTCAGCAAGAATTAGGATGATCCTGTTTAAATAGCACAGGGCAATAGTTTCCCAATGGATTGCCAGCTGCCTAGCCAGCAGGCCCAAGATCTGTGTGCATGGGGGTGGCAGGCTTTTAGGAAAGGCAGAACCTGTGGGGTAGCCTTCTCAAGAAGATCTATAGGATTCCTTTGCCTCTGGAGATCTCTATTCCCAGCATTTGCCCAATCTAATTCATCAGTAAGAAGAAAGGAGCATCTTTGAGCAGATCATCATCCTTTTGTTTAAAAGTAATCTAAATGAGTGAAAAGATGTGTGGTTTATGTTTTATGAAAGCTGCACTTCCCAACAGTCAAATCCTCAGGCTGTGTGGAGAATTTAACAAAATAGAACCCTTTAATAGCAAATGATTCAACCTAAGGAATCAAATTTTTGGGCAGCCTAAATTGCCCTGATGAGCTCCCTTCATGCATTGTTTTCACTGCAGGAAGATACTCAATCCTTATGCAGATCACAGTAAACACAGCTGAATTAAGATAGCCATAGTTCAACAAAAATGAACCTTACATTACTAATTATGCAGGACTGCAGAAATGAATGGTCAGAAGAAATTGAGACCAAAGGTTTTTCAGTTTTCAATTCTCAGCTATTTTAGCTATTCCTCTTTCAAAGACCTCTGATTGTGAGCTGGCAAAAATAAAAATGAGAACCACAACAAGAAGAAGACACCACATCCAATCAATAGTGCAACTGAGACAAAGATCAAAGAGTTCAAGTACCTGTGGTAATCTAGGCAGTTGGACTAAGATGTTGAAAGATGACTGGATGGTTTTGTTCTGTCCTGTTAACTACCACATAACAGCAACACAGAGAAAATATGTATGTAAAAACATTTAAACACAGACACGACCTTCTAAGTACAAAGGGACAATAGCTAGATATTAATATTTATTTCTCACATTTGACCCAGGATCTATTTTCTTTCAGTCTGGTAGGAATACAACCAACTGCCATCAGAAGACACACGCTACGCTCTTTTCACCGACGGTTCTTGTCGCATCGTAGGGATGAAACGAAAGTGGAAAGCAGCCGTATGAAGTCCCACACGACAGGTTGCAGAAGCTACTGAAGGAGAAGGTGGATCAAGCCAACTCACTGAACTCAAAGCTGTTCAACTAGCCCTGGACATTGCTGAAACAGAGAAGTGGGCAAAGCTCTACCTCTACACTGATTCATGGATGGTAGCCAATGCTCTGTGGGGATGGCTGGAAAAGTGGGAAAAAGCTAATTGGCAGCGTAGGGGAAAACCAATCTGGGCTGCTGAAGAATGGAAAAACATCGCTGCCCGAGTAAGAAAGCTGGTTGTGAGAGTCTGCCATGTAGATGCCCATGTCCCCAAGAGTAGGGCTAATGAGGAACACCAAAACAACAAGCAGGTAGATCAGGTTGCAAAGATAGAAGTGTCACAGGTAGACTTGGACTGGAAACACAAGGGGGAGTTGTTCCTA
>NW_008239295.1:9518-20983 GCF_000691975.1 Corvus brachyrhynchos | reverse complement strand
ATCTAGCAAAGGCCACCTGGTTAGTTAACACCCGAGGTTCCACCAATAGAGCTGGTCCAGCCCAATCTGAATCCCTGCATACAACAGATGGAGATAAGGTCCCAGTAGTGCATGTCAGAGGTCTGTTAGGAAAGACTGTGTGGATGAATTCTGCCTCGAGTACAGACAAACCCATCCGTGGGGTTGTCTTTGCTCAGGGACCTGGTTGCACATGGTGGGTAATGCAGAAAGATGGAACAACACGTTGTGACCACAGGGAGATCTGATTGTTGTGTGAAAACCATCTGTAGTGTGAAATGCTTGTATACCCCCGCTTGCTGAGTGTCACTGTTTGTACATAGCTGTGTATATATATATGTATGTATTGATGTGTGTGTGTAGAGTTAGAATATATTAGTTCGGGCATTGAGCCAACAATATGGGATAAGGGGTGGAATGTCTTGGGGACTTTGTGATATATATCCCATATCGCTGCCCTATGCCCAAGAATTAATGTTGTGCCTTTCTATGCCTTTAAACTGAGCCTGAGAGGGGAGAGGAAAAACATGAGCAAAACTTTTTCAAAGCAGTTTGCAGCTTGTTCAAGGTCACACAGAGATAGAGACCTTTTTTTTCCAGCTGCGGGAGGAGAGTGAGAGGGAAGGGAAGCACCCGGCTTGGTTCCTTTCCAGCCAGCTTTCGGCAGTTTTTTTTTCCCCAGCTCCTTTTCCTCCGGAGACTTGAACTTTTGTTTTCCTGGGACTTCGGGTTTTTTTCTTTTCTATCTGCTGGACTCTTTCAACATCAGAATACATTGGGAGGACTTTCCACCGAGGCCTTGGCCCTGGAGGTGGGCCCACCACCTCGTCCCAGCTCCAAGGAGGGAGAGAGAGATCTACGGAAGGACTCTGAATTTTCCCCCAGGTTTCTCTCAGCAGAGCGGGAGGTTTTATCATTTAGCATTATCATCCTTTTCCTGTGTGTTTGTTAAATAAATAGTTTTTATCTCTTTCACTTTCCTTCGAGGAAAATTTTTTTGCCCCCAAACCTGGTGGGGGAGGGGTGGTTGTAGCCTGCCTTCTCTCAGAGGACGTATTTCTAAATTTGGCCAAACCAGAAAAATATCATATCAACAAATCATTATTTTGCCTTCAGAAAATCTCACTGATAGCTTACAGTGATAGTTCATTTCCAACAAGCTGCTTCATTCTCTTCTATGCCACTGTATTTAATTACTACAGAATGGCATTACCTGGGGTAATACTGCATTTGGAATAAACAATAACAATTTATTGAAGCATGAGATGATGTTATTCATTTCCATCTCAGGCTGCCATGTGCACACATGAAGTAACAGAGCATTGAGCCCAAAATACCTGAGAAGGTCATGTGTGTGCATGGATTTTCAGTAATTCCATTGTCTACTAAATCATTCCACCTCTTCAGCTTCCAGTGATGTGATCAGATTTGTGATGACCTTTGTTTCTCAAGCCCTCATTTTCACTACCCTGTGTTGAAATGTTCTGCTACAACAGAAGCTGATAGGATGGCACATCCAGTTAAATCTTGTGGGCAATACAGCAAGGTACTTCCATAAAGCCATTTTCATAAGGCAAGAGAAGAGAAATGCATCAACCTCCTCTATGCATAAATACTCTCTTAGCAAGTGCTTTTTGGACAATCAGTATGTTGGCCTCTTGCACAACTGGAAACACCTTCACTGATAATTGTGGTGCTTGTCAGGCTCTACCATTTTGGCCCTGCAAGCACGGCCCTCAGGAGGTTTCTGAGTGGGTGAATTTGGATTGAGTTTTAGCACTTAAAAATGTTAAAAAAAAAAAAAATCAAAGCAAAATAAACCAAAAAGGAACTCCAAGCTGCCTGTGCGATTTTGTGATTGGTCACTGCGAATGCTCATTTTTCTCATATAAAAAGTTATTTGTTAGTGTGGAAAAGAAAGAAAGCTTGAGAGAATGGTAAATTTGCTTGTCTATCATTAGACAGAAAAACAGAGAGAGGAAATTAACTTTCAGAAATTACAAATAAGTATAGAAAGCAATGAAACTAACAAAGTCATAATCTTCTACTGATTTCACTACTCATGTGGTTAAACAAAATTATAAAGAAAAATTATATTTGAAATTACACTTGAAGAAGATTTGTTGCTATTTGCAGCTCTTTTTGAGTTTAGAAGTCCTTATATAATGGATTCTGGACACCAGAAGTAGTTTCAGCAATCCAGGCTTTTTGAAGGATTACTTTTCCTACTTCTGAATTAAGTTTGGTAAGAAGATCAGATTTCATAGCAACGATGAATATGTGTACAAATTTTGGGAAGAGAGACAGTACCTGAGCTGAATTATTCCATCATGTCTAAAAGGATGCAGGGAGAAAAAAAGTATCACCAACACCCCCAGGAAACACTGTTTGAGTGTGGAGTAGGAAAGGCAAAGGCTTAGTTTAATTAAATGATTTAATGGGGGGAGAGACCCATAGAAGATGCTAGACAACACCGGAGATGGCTGGTGGATTTGTGGATTATCCGATGTGGACAGAGCATCCCATCTCTATCCACTCCTTTCTCAAACAACACCTAGGCTAAGCTTTGCAATACATGGCTTAGAAATTGCCCCCCTTGAAATCTGCAATGCAGGAGGCCGAGCGCTCTCCTTGCTGAAGTTAGGAGTTCTGATGCAAAAAGGAGGGTTATTTATCATCCAGCTTTGAAAGAAGCTGGAGAAAACAATTGCCCTCCCCTTCAGATGGAAAATGCATTGCATGATTCAGCCTCCCTGTTTAGAGCAGTTTGGATCTGAAGGCAGCGACACTGAAGAAAAGAAAAATGGGTATTGAGCAGCCCCACAGGTGTCATTCAAACCCTGCTTGTAGCAGCGAGTTCTGAGTCTTCAGGACAAATGCAAATGTCTGACAATTAGTGGACCTGCAAAGTTGTTTAAAAAGCATTGTTTGAGCGCTCATCAACGTTAGGCAGAAGAGAAGGGAAGTCCTAATGGAGGCAGGATGACAGCTTTCCACCCTGAGGGGGAGATTTACTTGGCAGCAGGAGCCTCTCTTTTCCTGAACTCCTTGCAATCCTCATCCATACCAGTCATCTGGCTTTGAAACCTCCAGTCATCATTATTCACTGTATTCCTAGCATGACATTTTCTTCAGCAGAATTTCATATGGCTTCTGTGGCATGTTATTGGGGTTTTTTTATGAGTGTTAATAAGATTTTTCTGAAGGGAACTGGGGAAAATAAAAAAAAAAGAAATTGAACAATTGAACTCCTGGCGAAAACAGAAAGGAATAAAACAAAAATCAAACAATAAAAATAGCTCTAGATTTTATATTTAAAAAGTGTCTTTATCTACTTTACTAAAAGATTATCCTAGCATCTTGAAATGTTAATGTGGAGGACTAGAGAATTAGTATCATGCTGACAATGGAAGACATGGGTAACTGAGAGGAAGGCTGTTAAAATGTTTAGAATGGAATTTGTCTTCCCTCATTCTTACTACTTTCAAGATTGAATTCACATGCAAGAAACGATCCCACTGCTAAACACTTATTACTACCTTTGCTTCAGTAAAAATGTCAGCGTTCAGGGGACATATATGGAATATTGCAGCCCGAGGAGGAAAGGAAGGAAAAACTAACATAATGCTCCTGCGACTTCTGAGGGGAAAAAAAAAAGCACTCCTGCCATGACTTTGAACTGTAGTGAAAATATATGCTGTCTATTAATCACTGCAAAGTTCCAAGACGTATGAAAAAGAGATGTAAAACCTTCTGCATATAAAAGAGCATTATTCATTGTTCTACAGAAAAGCAAAAATGCATGTACACAACACTGGCTTGCAATTGTGCATCAGGTGGTGCAGCATTAACTCTGTTTAGTAAGGGTTCTGCCAGCATCAGTTCTCTGGGGGAGATACACCTCTCAAGCTTTCTGCTGTTTCCAAAGCAGCACTTCTTACAGGGGATGGAGCATGTCTTTCTCAGGTGATGTGCTGCCAATGTTGGGGGCTGCAAAGTGACACTGACTTTGTGCTGTGATGAAAATATACCTTTGGGGGTTAGTGTGCTCACATAATTAATTGCTCCTCATATGTATTTTCTGACTATTAGCCAGAGCTTTGATCATTCTTGAGTGCTGAAGAACCTTTTACGTGGTGAATGATGAGGTAAAGTACCCAGTTGTTTATTTTTGACTGTTGTACATTAACTATGATCTCTTCACTTTGTTTTAGTCAAACCTCAGTTTCTCCCAATGGAAAATGAATATATTAAAATATATCATCCTCATAAATGTGGCAGGAGGACTAATCAATCTGATTTTACAAGAATCCTGAGAGACTAGGAGTTTTTGAAACTGTTTACTTCCAGAAACGTTTTTCTTCTTCAGCTGCCTACCATTTTTCAAATATGTTGCTCCAGCTTTTCAGAAACTTTTTTAAAGTTGCAGATCATTTAAAGCAGATGAAAATTCTAAAAATACTCTCAATGTGTGAATATAGTCCCTCAAAGTTTGTTTTCTTAGCTGTATTTACTAAAGCCATAGCACTTCAGGAATGATGTAAAAATATACATGAAGGCTTGCAGACATTTTTCTGATGTGCACTTTTCCTGACAAATAAAAACTGTGAGCCTTTACCAGTGTATTAGCTAAAACTGCACACCTGGGTACAATTTAAATCATGAGGATTTAAAGGTCTGTTCAATCAAGGTCCACATTCTTTTTGAAAACAGGTGTTGCTATAAATAAGCAAGACTCCCTCCATTTTGTAAGAAGTAGATCTGTGCATATACCTGACCAAGCAGATTTTCAGCATTTTGCAAAAAGTGTGAAATATCTTTTTTACATCATTCTTTCTGAAACTCCAAGGAATTTCCCCAGGAGACAGTACACCTTTGTGGACATGCACGTCCCAGCAGGGCTCTAAGTAAAGCTACATAAAAATGGTCTTATGATTTCAGTGGAAATATTAACAAAATCTTAACTAAATATTTATCTTAACTAAAATATTAATTAAATCTTGAACATGATTTTTAAAACTAGGACTTTGACATCTCTGCCTAGTGGTAGCTTTGGCAGCTTGAAAAAGGAGCTCGTAAAATCTGCTTCAAACTCATTATTAAAGGGATCAAGGAAAAAAATATGTACATCATTTAAATAAATTTTTTTAAAGAGGCTTGAAAAAGCATCATTGGGCTCAAGATGCCCAAATGTCTTGAAACAGGCCCCAAAAGGAAGTACCAGATAAAGATGATTTTGAAATGTTGCTGTGAGTTCAAAGGAACAGTTAGCAGAGCAAATTAAACACACCACTTGAGGGGTGATATTTAGCCATACATTTTGGCAACTTCCAGCTACCACAAACTGCATCACATTCTCAGAGTCTAATTTAATATTTTGTGCTGGGGCATCTTCTGTCCTTGGAGCCCCATTCTTCTGGATTCTGTAAGAAGGGCACTCTCCTACTCTAGATTAATATCTTAATGGCTTTTTTCCTAATTGTTCTGCTTGTTGCTGTGAGTTAGATTGCCTGGAAGCAAAATTTGTGTGATTTAATCATTTGTATATTCTAAACAGAGGTGGAGAGAGGGGAAGGAAGTAGCATGAATAAAATATAAAAATAAAATGCATTGCTTTGTCTGACGTGCTTTAAATGCCAGATTAATGTCTGCTTGATTTAGCTCTATTTTTTTTCCCCTTGTTCATCTAACAAATGGTTTCATGGCACTGTGTTGAACACAGTTTATTTTTACCACTAAAGCCTTGGATCCCAGTCAGGGTTATTAGTACTGTGACATGAGTTCTAAAAGCTCAATACCATGAACACAAATCTTTTTAAAGAGAAAAGATTTCACGTGCATCGCTCCTGAATCAATTCAACTCTAAAGCACCTTCTCTAAATTGGAATATGTTTCCTATTCATTTCTTGAGCTATTGTGTTTAAATAAAAGCTTCCTCATGGTCCATTTCGTTTTACTACCTGTACTTTAACCACTGGGCCAAGGAACACAAAGACCTGGAAGTTATGATGCCTGCTCTCTGTGCCCAGCTCTGTCATTCTCCTAGCACTCCCTGCTGTTTCAATTTCCTCAGCAGAGAGGGAAGAGGTGATAAAATTTTCAGATATTTAAAGCAATTTATACAAACTCTGTGGCTGTTATTAAGTTTCTAAAGGTGGCTTGTACTTTATCTCTTATTATAATAAATTCCAGCACAGGAACATTTTATAAATGATAAAGTTATTGCAGCCCTTCTTTTACAAAAAAGCCAGAAGGGATCCCATCCTGTCTGCTTCTTTTGCCCAGAGAAGCTGTGGCTGCCCCATCCCTGGAAGTGTTGCAGGCCAGGTTGGATGGGGCTCTGAGCAACCTGGGAAAATGGAAGATGTCCCTGCCCATGGCAGGGAGATGGTTGGAACAAGGTGAGCTTTAAGGTCCCTTCCAATAGAATATGTTTCTGTTATATAATCTAGCTATAAAATAGAGCAGAGATTCATTAGTAGAGCTGATTGAAGTTTTTATTCCTATTTTTTGGTTAAGTTTTGAAATTTGTCTTTGGTTAAAAGACGAATGAAAATCAGTTTGTGGAAACCAGTTTTCCTTTGGTTTTGTTTTGCAGAGCTCATAAAATGTCACTGAAGAAAATTGCTTTAGGGAATTTGCCATTTTTAAATTGTACTTTGAAATATGAAGTGTCAACCAGAACTTTGCATTTTTTTTAAAAAAAGTTATTCTTTAATGATTTTTCATTAGTAACAGTAACATTAGAGTAATAGTATTGCCAGTAGTCTACTTTAGTATGAAATAAAACATTCGAGGGTTTTTAAAGTATTATGGACAGTTGTTTCTTAATGATAATTGAGATACCTTCTTTAGTATATTAGACTGAGTGTTACTTGTATTACTACAGCATAAATGTTAAAGTTTTTGAGGAGGGGATATTTTACCTGGTACAAATTAGCTACTGTATATAATTATCTTGTGAAGAAAAGGAATATTTCAGTATTGTAAGAAGACACTGAAATGATGCAATACATCATGAAGATACAAATCATGCAAAAAATAAAACCCCATGCATAAGCCCCGAAGCTATTTATAGACAACTTTTGAAATAAACACTTTTCCTCTTTATGTGATCTTCCCAATCCTCTTGAAAGACACTGATCATTCATCCCTTTCACTCCTAGCTCAGAAAGTTTCTTTAGCTGGGGTGCATGGCATTCTCACCTGGATTCACACAATTGCCAAATGTGTCTTCCAAGTAAGGAAGCAGTAACATGAGTTGGAGTCCTGGCCTCCATCTGCAGCCACCTGATCTCATCTCCACATTTCCCTTCAGCCACTCCTGATGCCTCTTAACACACACTGACTTCGTAAGGAAATAAATTTGTCACTTACAGAGCACTGAGGAAACAGCAAGGTCACTTTAACTACACATAGTTCAGAGTTCAGAGGTGCTTAAAGTGTGTTACAAAAGATGATGAGTCCAGAGAACAGCTCATGTGGTGATTGTGGTGTCCTGTGTCTGATCTGAGTAAGGCCAGATGAAAGAGAACAAACAAATGAGAAAAACAGGGTAGGATAGCCCTCATCTCTGCCAGTATTAATTAGATAAATAAGAATTTGCACTGAGATAATCTGTGAGCATGTTGTTCATTCTCAGGAAAGGAGAAGGATGGGGGCAGTAGGGGGTGTGTGTGTCTATTAAATTTCTGTGAAGTTCACATCGTGATTAGAGTGAATGATTAGGACAGTAATTAATATAGTTAGGCTTCCTCCTTCTCCAGTGGGCAGCTTCAGCCAGAGCAGACCTGTCTTCACAGAGCCCTTCTGCAGTCCCTGAAAAGAGGGAGGCTTGTCCAGAGGCTGGCACAGCGCATCCCTTCAGTCCTGAAAGGCACACTGGGACAACTTCTCCATTCCTCCTCAAACATACAGCAATAATCTTATCCTGTAATGCACGGGTACCTCTAAGGGTGCTGCAAGGTTTACCTCAGAGCAGCAAACCTTTTCACAGTGTATTTGAATTCTGCTTACAGGATTTTTCACCTGCAGTAAGAAATTTTTAAGCACTGCAACAAAAAGAAATTGAAAATCACTGCTCTAGATGCAGCCTAATAAGATTGTCCTTGTGGATCTAAAGTTAGCTGCTGTGAAAAAGCGTTATATGCTGTTTTCCATTTTCAAAGCTGTGCAAACATGTGAGATTTAATCCACTGAATTAGCTCTGTGAAAGCTTAGATCTTCCTGCAGCATTGCACTGCGTGGTCTGACACACTTACATAGCAGTTCTAGGATGCACCCAATTACCAATGCCTTACTCTGTACTCTGATTTCAGCTTATTGCCCTGCACTGCTTTGGCACATTGTCTCCTTTTATTTCTCCTTTCGAAAGGGTTCTTTGCTGCCATCTACTTGGCACAGTCAATCACAGCAGCACAAAATGCTACTGAAGCAGAATAGTAACACTCAACCTTCACTTGAGTAAGGTGCAAAGCAACTGTATGAGGTATTTCTCTGTTCTTTTTCTTTTCTTGAACATCTTTTAATGACAGTCAAATTCTTTCAGCAGAACACTGAGGTGACCATACTGCTGCTGCATAGTTCATCAGAAAGGGGTTTTGGAAAGTCCTGGAGCAGGGCACAGCACCTTTGAAATCTATGACAATTTATAGTGGTGTTCTGCAGTTGGGTTTGGGGAGATTTATTTTCCATTTTGCTTTGTTGCGTATTCAAATTTATTTTGTTGATAATGAAGGAGAATGTCTGTGCATGTCAAGATCTCTATTTCTTCCTGAAGCTAAGGAAAATATATCAGAGGGGTTAAGTCACCTTATTCACCAGGGAGGAGTGGAGACACAGTGTAGGCAAGGGATTCACCAGTGAACTGCTTTCTCCATCCTGAGGTGCTGAAGGTGCACCCAGGAAATGCTAATGAGGGATGAAAAGGGTGTAACAACTCCCTGACTCTGGTTAACTCAGTCCCAGCCCAGACAGATCAGCAACCTTCCAGCTCACTCATCCATCAGCAGCACAGCTGGCTCTGCCAGTTTTTGCAGTGAGCTCTGATTAAGCTGTAACAAAATACATCAGTCGAGGAAACAAAGGCACCTTTCCCCTTGCTGGGTGTGTGTTTGCAGAACACCAAGCATATCAGAACAGCCCTGCATGGTGGCTGTGGCTTGTTCTGTGCAGGCAAGAGGATGAATGAAAGGCAGTGTTTCAGGGTATGGCTGCTTGAGAAACCATCCACCCAACCAAAAAACAGCCCCAAACAGAAACAGGAGGTGTTCATGCTCCATGGCTTAGTAGCCAGCTCATGTTAAATGACGGGGATCAGGCAACTCCTGTTTTATCAGGGGTTAAAAGCTTGAGCTGTCATAATCAATTTGATGTGGTTGATGGCTGGTGAGAGAGGAGGTTGTGCCTCTTATCAGTTCTCTAAAATGATATTCAGGAGTCTGTAGTTTTTTTCAACAATAACTCTCAGTCTAAAGAACAGGAATAGCAAGAGAGCTGTATCACATGTGCTGGCTGTATTGCCTGTTTTATGATTACCAGGAATGGATTTGATGCATGCTATCACTAAGCAGCACCAATGACAAGTAACTGGTTTTGAAATGACTGGCTTTGAGTGACAAGGAACTTGAAGAGTTAAAAAATTATTTTAGGAAGGGGTGTAAAGGGTACTCTCCCTTCCAACCTTTTTTTTTTTTAGCTTACTTAAATCAGTAGTTTCAGTTTATCTGGTATGTTCCTTTCTTAGCAGGGACATTCTGTGCAAAGAGGATGCTTGTCATCATCTAGACCTGTTGTATCACCCTGGTTGGTGATATCCCACAATAGACTCCGGAGGGAGTTCCAGAAAGAAAGCTCTCAGACATCTCAGTAGGCTGATGAACTTCTTTACTTTCCTGATTTGAGTGTCGTACGTGCAGCATAAAAGAAGACAGACATGACCAGCTTCTTTATAGGATTTGTGTGTGAGGAGGGCAAGAGGAGGAAAGAGGGAATGACAAAAAGCCCACAAAATTATAAAGACAGAAAAGCCCCACAAAGCATCCAGAAAAGCCCTCAGCGAAACAGGAAAAGGGAAGATGGTTAACAAGCATGAATTGCCCAGGGACTGGCAGGAGGAGAGTGTTGCACAACACGCAGACTCCATGCAACCTGTGAAGGAAAAGCTGACACACAAGAAAAGGTGTTCTGTAAGGGATGTGCTGTGGTCTCTCTTCTCCTGCATCAGGTCACACCACAGGTGGCTGACTAATGCACAAGTGCTGCTGTCAGATCTCATTAGACTTTTATCCCTCACTGCAGGATCTCTACTTTGCTCCTGGGGGTCCCCAGAGCCACAGGAGCTCCACAGCCTTTCTCCAGAGCTGCCTTTGGAGTCCAGGGCTGGAGACGGACATGGAATGCGCCAGGTTTAGGACTTTCTGGCAGCTCAACAGATGCTCAGAAGGTGGATCAGATGAGCGATTCCAATGCAGAGCACAGAGACAGATCCTGGCCAGATCCCAGAGGCGCCTCCAGATGTTCCTCAGTGCCCTCATGTCTTGGGGTGACTTGATGTTGTATTCCCTATCGCTGCACTATGCCCAGAAATTAGTATATACACCTTTCTATGCTTTTAAACTGAGCCTGAGTGGAGAGAGAAGAAAAAAACCCTCAAGGTTGCAGACAGAGATAACACACTCTCGGTCTCTGCAATTTTTTTTTGCTTCTGCATTCTGCCGCTGGGAGAGCGGGAGTGGAGAAAGCACCCTGCTTGCTTGTTCATCCATTTTTTTGGGTTTTTCTCCCTCCAGAGTTGAACTTTGTTTTTCCCGGAATTTCAGATTTTTTCCCTTTTTCTGCTGGATTGTTTCAATATCAGAGCACATCGGGAGGACTTTCCACCGAGCACAGAGGGCCTGGCCCTGGGCCAAGCCCCAGCTTCGAGGAGGAGGGAGACCAAAGGGAGGACTCTAACATTTTCCCAGGTTTTTCTCCACAGTGAGAGGTTTTATTATTTAGCATTATTATCCTTTTCCCGTGTGTTTGTTAAATAAATAGTTTTTATCTCTTTTGCTTTCCTTCGAGGAAAAAGTTTCTTTTTTTTTCCTGAACCTGGTGGGGGAGGGGTGGTTGTGCCTTCTCTCAGAGGATATATTTCTAAATTTGGCCAAACCAGCACACCTCATCTTGGGAGAAAGTGGCTTCCTGATCTCTCTGTAGGCCTATAAGGTGTTGACCTGAGATCACTGGAAAGCTGAGAGAATATTTTCATATGGCCACTGTCCATGAGCTGTAGAGGGGCTAGAAAAATACAAGAGGATCCTGATGCAGTTTTAGGGCAGGAGCAATAGAGTGTGCTGCTGACCAAAGAAATTGTCACCCAGTGAGGGACTGCAAGAAGAAAGGGCACCACGGCACTTTTCCTAGTTCAGGAAAGGTCTAGAGTCGGAACGAAGCCCTGGAAGAGG
>NW_008239295.1:8147-9447 GCF_000691975.1 Corvus brachyrhynchos | reverse complement strand
CAGGTGAATTAACAGCGGGGAATAAGTCTCAAAGAAAGCCAGCTTGTACTCCAGAGTAAGTCACACTTCCTCTGCACAACCTCAGTGCAGTGATTGAAATAAAACCATGCTGGCAGCAGTCAGGTAATGTTTTCAACTGCAAGGCTGGAGAATGCCAGGTCTGCTGTCTTGGCACAAGTGTCTAGTACACAACAACTTCCAGATCTGTGGAGATACATACGGGACCTTGCTTTTACAGGAAGACTCCTAAAATTGCCTTTGGAACAACAATAAAATAAAGATATGTTTGTTTGGGGTTTTTTAATGGAAATTAGTAGTATCATGTAGTGTACTATCTTCTTCTGTTTAGTTTATAGATATACAGAAGACAAAATAAAATTTTATACCACCAAATAGTATGGAAAGAAACATATTGGAGCATAAAAGTGAGTTTTGAGCTCATTAGTCTGATAATTAGATGGCTATTCTTTATCTTCGTGCTTTTGGGAATATTAGAAAAATAGTCTAAGCCAATACAGCAGAAATAAACATTAGGCTTGTGCTTATGTAAAGCAAAAGATGTACATTAAACAAAGACAGATATTACTTTTACCCTTTGTTATAAAAAGTCCAAGCTGCAGTATTAACTGAAAGAAACTGGACAACTAGTGAAATTTCAGTGACAGATCTAGATCTGCTTTTAATAACAGTGTTCCACACCCACCCCTACCCCACCATGTAACAAGTGATGAACAAGATGAGTAACAGGCACCACCTCTTACAATAATCACCTGTAAAAGCTCTGGAAGTGAAACCAACACAATTACATCAGTGATGATTTGCACATCCCTGGTGGATGCTAACAGACAAGCCCTGACACAGAGCCGAAAGCCAAAAAGTGCCAGCTGCTCTCAGAATAGCTTCAGCATGCGTTTCCTTGGAAAGGTACCCAGGAACAAGCTTCTCCTTGCAAGGGATAAGTAGCTCTGAAATGCAGATGCCAGGGCAAGCACAACAGAGTCATGCTGAAGATTGCATGAACTCCCTTGTCAGAAAAAGGGGGGAGAAAAAAACAAGGAGGTGTGAGAAACAAAAAGCTGCTAAATGATGTCATAGGTTAGCAAGCATAGTCCCGGAAGGGATGTCCTTGATGAGCTTCCTCTGGGACCTGATAGAACCTATCAGCTGGCCAGTTTGAATATGGATAATTCTTTAAGCCACTTAAAGTTGTGACTGCCTCTGTGATACACACTTGAGAATAGACAACCCCCCCACAGCTCTCTCTCTTGTTTCTGGCGCTGGAACAGGTGGCTGCGAGGCC
>NW_008239295.1:5705-7422 GCF_000691975.1 Corvus brachyrhynchos | reverse complement strand
ATCTTAAGGGTTGTCTTTTTACATTGTCAGTGGGAGAAGAGAGGAAGGTTGGGGGAGGAGGAGAGTTCTGAAGGTGTAGTATAATTTTTTTTTTTTCCCTTCTTTTAGGTCTGTTAATAAACTTCTTTACATTCTTGCAAAGTTGGTGCCTGCTTTGCATTTCTCCTAATTCTTATCCCACAGAAGATAAACAGTAATGAGTATTTTGGGCCAAACCACTACAAAAAAATGTGAGATAAAGACTTTCCTGCTTCAAGTATCCTTGTTTCTGCAAAACCATCTCAGTTTCCCTGCCACTGGCAATCAGAGTCAATTGATTCAAATACTAATCTTATAAATGGAAATGGAAAATTAAATCCCCGATGATTGTAAATAACTAAAGTGCTGCCTGCTGAAACACTAAGCAACACACTCATTTTCTGGAGAAAAAAAATCATAGAAATTCTAATTTGAGCATGAAATTATTCCTTTTAGATATGATTCCAGTGTAACCAGTGGGTGAAATACTATTCCTTAAAGTCATGTGTAAGTGAAAGAAGAGGCCTGACCCTGATGCCTCGAGGAGCTATAAAAATAATAAACACTAAATAATCATCAGAATCTGCAAAACCAAGTACATCTGTCATTAATTCATAGCCTAGTAATGGTACTTGAAAAAAAAAGAAAAAGACTAAGACATGAAACAAGAAGCCACAAAACCTGATGAAATCCATATGTTCAGCCAGAGATTTTTACAGTCTCTTTATGTCACTCAACCTGGCACTGTGTTGGATAAGCCAACACATCATCACTGCTGTCAACTACCATAAACAATAAAAGTCCCTGCATCTCTCTTTGAGTGTTTAAACGTCTCTCTCTCTCAAAGACCTTGTTCTTCTGCAGTTGTCCTTCATTTCCAGAGCCTGGAGCAGTGCTAGGTTTAGTTTAGCAAGCTGCAGCTTTCCCTGGGAGCTCAGCGGGGCTGCTTAGGGCAGGGCAGCCATTCTGTCCTTTTCATTTTTGGATGGCCCCGCACTTTTGCTCTGGCCAGCTATCAGCTCTACAACCCAGTGATGGTGAAGGAGGCAAGAAGGGTCCCTCCCTGAGGGTTTCAGAGGACTTTAAAGGTTACATCCCATCCTGGTGATCCCCAAAGGCAGACAGACCTCCTGATTCAGGCGCAGGGGGTTTTCTCAGGGGCTCAGGGGTGGTACATGGGCGGAGTTGGGGTACAGGAACCAATAGGGAGAGCCCAAGGGAGTGGCCAGGGCTAGGGGCAGGGGAAAGTGGGGGGAACAATATGGGATGAGAAAAGCAGTGGGTAAACAGATCACCACATCTCCCCCTTTCATATTAAATTGAAAAGGGAAAGGCATAATTTTTATACAACAGAAAAAATGGTAAAACAATGCAAAATAGTTAAATTTAAAATGATGAGGTGGCTGGTTATTGTTGACTTTGGAGATTGGTGCTGGTTGAATTCTCACACAGCAGCTGCTTTTGTAGCTTATCGCGTTCTTTCTTCTGCTGGGGCGGCATCTTTTTGGTTTCTCTTTGTTTCACTTCTGGTCCATGCTGATCCTCGGGGAAGGCTGGGTCGCACGGTCCCCAGGCCAGGCCCTTTTCCCTGGCGCAGCCGCCGCTCCCGCACCACTACTTACTCCTTGTGGCTGGGCCCGCCCCGCGCAGTCCGCAGTCCTGGGGCCGGGACCGGCAGGGAGGCAGGCTGGGGCATCTC
>NW_008239295.1:0-5398 GCF_000691975.1 Corvus brachyrhynchos | reverse complement strand
CTTCCGGGGGCACACACACAGCTCCGGGGAGGGGACTCTGCGTCTTGGGCGGGAAGGAGACCGACGCAGGAACACCGAGCGACACATGGGGCAGGGCTAAGGAGGGGCCAAGGGTTTTCGCACGCACGGGAAGATACGGAGTACAAGAAGAAAGAAGCGTGGCGTGGCTTGCTATGTGTTGCCACCATCCTGGCTTCTGTTTAGAGTCGACACGGCAGGAGTTTGGGAGGTCGGGATAAGGGTTTAGGGAGGGCTCCCGGGCCGGGGTGATCAGCCGTAGCTCGGTGAGGGGACAGGGGAGATAGAGAAGGGTCAGAACATTTCCCGATCTCTCCTGAGGGTCAGAGGGAGAGAACCAGAGGTTTCTGTTTCCAGATGACTGAGTGAAACAAAACAAAGGTTAGTTCTTTTTATCTCTCGCGCGCAAGGGCCTCCCACGCACTGCTAATCTTAAAAAACCCAAACTGGGGGCACTGAATTTGCATCTTCTCTTGTTAGGGATGGGTTTTTTTCTTGCCAGGGGCTTCACATGAGGCGCGACCTCCTTCACCTCGACAAGAACCCACCCCCAACCCTCCACCCAAACCGAGGCAAAAGGATAAAACTAAAAAGAAAAAACCCATCCTCCGAACCAGGCCTTTCCCGGCTCCCTTTTGAGGCTTACCAGCACAAAGAGTCTCCCACTCTCTTACCAGTCCTGCCAGGCTCCTCTTCAGGGCTTTCCAGAATGGGGAATCAACTTAAGGCACTTGGTGTGATCCGTCACTGTCCAGCTGACCCCTTTTTAAAAGCACTACTTTTCTCAAGGGGCTACCGGCTGTCCCTTCGGTTGTCTCACTGAAACGCAAGCTTCATGTCGGGGAAATGGCTTCCCAAATGTGACTAGGCTCTCCAGGGCACTTCTTCTCAGATGCCTTGCTTTGGGATGCCATTTGTTGCAGTGCTAGGTTCAGTTTAGCAAGCTGCAGCTTTCCCTGGGAGCTCCGCGGGGCTGCTTAGGGCAGGGCAGCCATTCTGTCCTCCAGGAGTCCTTTTCGGATGGCCCTGCACTTTTGGTCCGGCCAGCTATCAGCTCTACAACACAGTGATGGCGAAGGAGGCAAGAAGGGTCCCTCCCTGAGGGTTTCAGAGGACCTTTAAAGGTTACATCCCATCCTGATGATCTCCAGAGGCAGACAGACCTCCTGATTCAGGCGCAGGGGGTTTGCTCAGGGGCGGTACATGGGTGTAGAGGGATTCCTTATGGAATAGGGGCATATGATACCCCTGGAAAGATTGGACAACCCAGGGTTGCTGAGGAAAAGCCCCTGAACAGGCCCCTGGCTACAGGCAGGCTTGGAAAGCACCTGGCTGCAGGCAGCCCTGAGAGTCCTTTGCAAGGTATACACTGGTCACCTCCCCTGTTGATTAGAAGCCATCTAGCGGGACTGGGCATGAATCTTTGCAAAAGTAGATATAAGCTTGCATAGTTGAACAATAAAGGGAGAACGGTGCTTAATTGTATCGGTGTACGTGTCGTTTATCTGGCCAGCTCTCCGGACTCGGTCCCTAACACATGGGCAGAGTTGGGGTACAGGAACCAATAGGGAGAGCCCAAGGGAGTGGCCAGGGCTAGGGGCAGGGGAAAGTGGGGGGAACAGTATGGGATCAGAAAAGCAGTGGTTAAACAGATCTCCACAAGAGCCATCAGGGTAGAGGTGTGCGTCCAGCTCAGGGGAGACACACTCTTTACACAGCATGAGCAGAGACTCAACTCCAACTGATAGCACTCAGCTGGGGCACCCAATTTGCCAAAGAAAACTGATGCTTTTATGATGTATTGCATTGGGTTTGCGTGGCCAGGTTTTGGTAGCAGTGAGACTGCAGCGGTGGCTTCTGTGTGGAGCTGCTTGTCCAGCAGAGTCAATTTCAGCTGGCTCCAGGATGGACCCACCGCTAGCCAAGGCTGAGCCCATCAGGGATGGTGTGATGACGCACTTAGAAGGAGAAAGAAGTTGCTGTGCAACATCAATTGCAGCCAGAAAGAGGAGTGAGAACATGTGAGAGGAGCAGCCCTGCAGACACCCAGGTCTGGGCAGAAGGAGGGGCAGGAGTTGCTCCAGGCGCAATAGCTGAGTTTCTGCCTGCGGGGCAGCCCATGGTGAGGCAGCTGTGTCCCTGCAGTCCATGGAGGGCACAGGGGTGCAGAGATCCACCTGCAGCCCATGGAGGAACCCAGACTGGAGCAGGTGAATGCCCAAAGGATGCTGTGACCGTGTGTGAAGCCCACACTGGAGTAGACTCCTGTAGAGAGAGGAGCCCACACTGGAGCAGGTTTGTTGGCAGGACTTGTGACCCTGTGAGGGACCCACTCTGGAGCAGCCTGTTCCTGAGGGACTGACCCTGTGGAAGAGACCCACACTGAAGCAGTTTGTGTAGAACTGCAACCATTGGGAAGGACTCACATTGGAGAATTTCCTGGAGGACTGTCTCCCTTGGGACACAGTCTTCTCCCTTGCACTGGAGCAGAGGAAGAGTGTGAGGAATCCTTGCCCTGAGGAGGAAGGAGTGGCAGAGACAACCATGTGATGGACTAACCACAATGTTTCCTCATCTCCCTATACTGCGGCAGCCAAGGAGCTAGAGAAGATCAGGAGTCACTGAGCCAGGGAAGAAGGGAGGGGTGGGAGTAAGGTGTTTAGAAAATTTGGTTTTGTCATTATCCTAATCTGATTTGATTGATAATAAATTCAGGAGAAATAAAACTAACAGAGAACTGTCTCCTGTGGGAGGGACCTCACGGGACAGCAGGGGAAGGACTTCTCTCCCTGAACAGTGGAGGAAGATCTCGGGTGACGAACAGCCAACAAACTCCCATGCCCTGACTCCCTGCACTGTCGGTTGGAAAGAGGAAAGGTTTGTGGGAAAAAAAAGGTGGTTTTAAGGGCTTCTTTTTCTTCTCATTATCCTCCTCTGATTTTCTTAGTAATAAATTCACTTTCTACTTCTAAGTTGAGCCTGCTTTGCCCTTGGAGTATTTTTTCCCAGTCCTTATCTCAACTAAGGAAGTCTTCATTAAATTTTTCTCTCCTCTGCCCAGCTGTGGCAGGGGTGATGCCGGAGGGGGCCACCTAAACCACAGAGACTAGACAAGAATAAGAGAATGAAAGGATGTATTTATTTGAAGGCCCTTCAAAGGTACACACTGGGCAGTCAAAAGGCTACACTGAAGATGGACCCTGGGTCACGGGTGAAAGGGTTAAAACTTAGGCATGCTTTAGTATCCTGAGGCTAGAATTAGATACACTGGAAGCAGTGTAGAAGCTCGCTGAAGAACTTGGCAAAAGATAGGGAACAGAAGCTTGCTAGATCCAGTGAAGAAAACGCTGAAACAGGTAGCAAGAGACTGCGCATGCCCAGGAAAGAAAGGTGGAAAGCGCAAAGCGAGGAAGACGTTCAGCCTTCATCCAAACCAGCACCGAGCCTTCCTCAGCGCGAGCACCAGGGAGCAGCGCGCCTGCGCTCCGCCTATGCTAGTGCTGATAACAACTTCTAAGACATAGTTTGCATAACCCAATCCCCTTTGCAGTGCCTAAAGGGGCTCCCGCAGACCTGGAGGGGGGCTGGGAGCACCCGGAAGCGGGAGAACCCGGCACCGGGAGCAGCCAGAGCTGGCAGCACCTGCATCTTGGCCCAGCCAGCTGCCGCCAGGTTTGGTGGTGCCTGAGCAGGGCGGGGACGATGCCAGGGACATCCCGCAGTGACGTCTCCCCTGTTCTGCTGGACGTGCGCTCGGTCCCAAACGGCACGCCCATCCTGATCTCAGTCTCACTCCATGTTTAGACACGCTCACAGCCCCGGATTTCATCCCATGCCAGTGGCAGACCCGTGCAGCTTCAGACCCAATGCCAAGGCCGGGCCGAAGGCAAATGCCACATTTAGCCTTCACGCCAATGGCAGCTCTAATGTAAAACCCAGCCCTAACGCCGAGGCCAGTCCCAATTCCAGCCCCTTCCTAACTGCTCAGCCCTAAACCAAATGCCACGGTGAGCTCAAAGGCCAAAGCCAGCCGCAACTGCAACGCTAAGATTTCAGTTCTGTCTTAATTATTTCAGTTATAAAACAGGGAGTTATAAAATGGGATTAATTCTTATTGTGAGGCCTTCAGGCCAGCTGCTGACCACCACAAAAATCCCCCCTTTTTTTTTAAATATGAAAGCAGCATCTGTCATCCTGTCTGCAGGGCCCTTGGAGACAGGCTTACAAACATGGCCCAACAGGCCGAGGCCCTTTCAGCCAGAGATGGATCCCATTGTATCATTGGCGATGTAACAATCCTATCCAAAAGCTGTCAAATGGGATTACCAGCGATCCAAACTCTCCAAGTGGCATGCGGCAGGCTTCTTAACTTAAAAGTTACAACTTAACCACTTAACTCTAGGAACGGGAAACTTTAGAACCATGGGAAACTTAGAGCTCCAACACCTTGATGGAAGAAGGCATGCAAGGCTTTGGCTTGTGCAAGTGTGTCTGGTTGTGGGGCCGTCCAGGCAGGGCGGTCAGCAGTGTAGGGACGGTGACGATATTGCGGTGTTCCGAAGGGGAGCGATGGCTCTGGGTCTCTCTTCTGGTCTCTCTCGCGTCCTTTGTTGTTATACAAGCTGGGGACAGCTCCAGCCCCGCTAATAGCGGTGTGTCTGCTGCTGCTGCTGCGGCAGTGGCGACATTAGCACTTCCTGGCCAGCCGCTATTTCCAGGCATGATGCTTAGGCGTGGATCGGCCGCCTGTGATAGCGTGTCTGCCTTGGGCGAGCGTTTTTGTGATGGCTGTGCAGGCGCGTTGGATACAGCTGCAGGACGCTCTGTTTCCACAGAAACTTTGTGGCCAGCACTGCCAGGCATGGTCGCAGGATGCCTGCTAGTAGCGGCTCAGCAGTGGCCAGAGACTTGGCAGCAGCTGGACGTGGCCCTGCGGTGGCCAGCGCTAAGCGCTGCCCTGCAGCTGTGGGAGGCAGGGCACGGAGGGGCTGGAGGACACTTGTTTAACGCAGCGCGGCCGCGTGGGACAGCAACCCCCGTTTGGTTCGGTGGCAGCACTTTCCGGGGTTAAGGTAGGGCCCGAGCAGCTCCGGGGCAACGAGGGACAGCAACCCCGGCTCAGCAAAGGTAGGGCCTGAGCAGCACTGGGGCAATGCGGGAATAAATTGGAAGAGTTTGGACAACACCCACAGCCCGCCAAAGGTAAAACAAGGTAAACCGAAATAAAATTGGCAAAAATTACATCAAATGCCTTGAGTGATCTTTGCTTTCCCAGCGAGTCGCTTGCGATGCAAACAAATCCCAAAGCCCCCGCCCCCCCCGTGGGAGAGGAGGCTGGAGCTCCCCCAGCCTCAGCTGGGGTGAGGAGCACGCATGGCCC
>NW_008239294.1:19648-26634 GCF_000691975.1 Corvus brachyrhynchos | reverse complement strand
GTGTTCATGGCAGTGGTCCAATACAGTCAATTTGCCAGGCCTCACCATATTTAAAACCCAGTTTGGCCATCTATTCCAAGGAGATTTTACTCGCGTGGCTCCCTTGATTGCAGCACGTTTCACATTCATGAGTGACCAATGTGATAGCCTCCATGGTCAGGTCCCCCCCTCGATCACAAGCTCACCTGTAGGTTGCATCTTTTCCTAGATGTCCTGATGTTTCCTGTGCCCATCAGGCTGTAAACAGTTCACACTTCTGCTCCCAGTCTAAGTCTACCTGAGCTATTTCAATTTTGGCAGCCTTATAAAGCTGTTCATTGTTTTGATGTTCCTCAGTTACATGGCTTTTGGGCATGTAAGCATCTACGTGATGTTCCTTCAGAGCCATGTTTTCTATCCGTGCAGTGTTGTCCTGCCACAATGCAGCAGCCCAGATGGGTTTACTCCACTGTTGCCAACTGGTCTTCTTCCATTGCTGTAGCAAACTTCATAGGGCATTAGCCACAATCCAGGAGTCAGTATAGCGACAGAGTACAGGTCACTTTTCGCCTTCAGCAGTCTTTGAGGGCTAGTTGGATGGCTTTCACTTCTGCAAATTGGTTTGACTTGCTTTCCCCTTCAGTGGCGTCAATGACTCGTGTGGGACTCCACACAGCAGCATTCCACCTCTCATGGTTTCCTACCACAAGGCAGGATCCATCAGCAAAGAGAGCATGGCCTCTTTGGTCTTCTGATAACTCATTATATGGTGGTGCTTCTCGAGCACGAGTCACCCTCCAAAGCAATGCTCCAAAATCTCTGCCTTCTTTCATGGATTCTTGAGCCATTGGTTTTCCCCAGTTGAGCTCATTGTGTGATCAGTGCTACCCACCCACTTACTCCATGTAGCACTGATTACATGATGTGTCGAACAGATGCTTCCTTTGAACATCTAGTGTAGCACAGAAAGTCGCAGTGCCAAGAGGAGAGATACTTTTTTCCCAACAACTTCTGAGGATGCTCAAACCCCCTCATATGCTGCTAATATTTCTTTTTCAGTTGGAGTGTAATGAGCCTTCTGATCCTCAATAACCCTGTCTCCAAAACCCTAATGGTGCACATCAGGTTTCTCTCGATGTTCTTTGCCAGAAGCTCCAAGTGAGACCATGCTACCCAGCTGCAGCGTAGGCTATATTTTGAAGGGCCGGTCCAGCCTGCCTGGGTTCTCTCACCAATTCATGTGAGGGGGAGAATGCCAGGAGCTGTCACACCAGCTGATAGAACAGATAAGCTCTTCTGTGGTAGGGGAGAGAGTCCTGCCACACCTGTTCAGGTCCCTTTACCTCACCTTGTTTTATGGCAAGACCAGCTTTCACAAGATTTCGGATTATTTTCTTTTCTATCTCAAAAACTTCTGCTGTATTGCCCCACACAATTGCCCCATCAATGCATTGCAGGTGTTCCAGAGATCCACTCTGTTCCAGCACAGTCTGGATCAGGCCATGGCAGATGGTTGGGCTGTGTTTCCACCCATGGGGCAGTTGATTCCAGGTACACTGGACATCCCTACAAGTGAAAGCAAACTGTGGTCTGCACTCTGCTGCCAAAGGAATTGAGAAAAAAGCATTGACAATGCCAAGTGCAGCATACCACCTGGCTGCCTTTGACTCCAGTTCATATTGGAGCTCTAATATGTCCTGTACAGCAGCACTCAGTGAGGGCATTACTTCCTTCAGGCCACAATGGTCTACTGTTAACCTCCACCCTCCATCAGACTTTTGCACTGGCCATATAGGACTAATTAAAGGCCAGTGAGTCTTGCTGATCACTCCTTGGCTCTCGTTATCTGCCTTTTCTTTGTGACTTCTGGGGGCAATTACTGTAGTTGTTGTTGTTGTTTGGGTCCCGGCCTCAGCCACAGTCTTCTGACAGTACAGAACTGTGGCTCTATAGGCACAGGCCAGGCCCCAATACAGGATGAGAAGCTGCTGGGTTTCATTGGGGTAGGCAAGGCAGCCTTCTATCTGGTGATGCGTCAGTTTGCCAGGGTTCATTGCCTGTTCAGGTGTAAAGTCCCAGGCAATGGGAGATGATAACCACTCTAGGAACCTGCCCAAATCCTTCCACACACACTGCCACCCAGGGACCAACCGCTTCAAGGCACATTTCAGTACCTCCTCACCTGCAGTTTGTTTTGTCTTACACCAGGATGACACCAGATTCCACAAACCCCATAGTGTACCAACAGTATTAGTTAATAGTATTAATAGTTTTCAACAGCATACAGAAGGATGAACAAGGAACACGGGAGCCTGCATTCTAAAACCATCCACATCAATCCCATGTCGGGAGAGGGATTCCCTCATTGTCCCCAGAAAATACCTACCCCAGCACAACAAAGCCATCAATGCCACAGCAAAGCACAGAGCCATCATTTGTATTAACATGTTCCCAAACTCAACAAAACAGATAAGCAGCATACCTGACAAAATCCATGTCCAACAGAGGAGCTTGCTACTCAATACCACCTATTACTCTACCATGCAAGATATATAAATGCCATTGTCTCAGCCCACATTAGCAACCAAAATGGACTTGTGTGGGTTAATCTTGGCTAGATGCCAGGTGTTTATCAAACAGCTCTATCACTCCCCCTTCCCAGCTGGACAGGAGAGATGAAAAAGAACTTGCAGAATGAGATAAGGCAGTTTACTAAAGCAAAAGCGAAAGTTTGCACATGAACAAGCAGAGGGAAAAAAATAAATGTATTGTCTAGTTTCGATCAGCAAGCGCTGCCTAGCCACTTCCCAGGAAGCAGGGCTTCAGCACATATAGCAGTTTCTCTGGAAGGCAAACACTGTAAATAAGGAATGCTTCCCCTTCCTCCTCCTTTACTTAGCTTTTATTTCTGAGCTGACGTCATACGGTATGGAATATCCCTCTGGCCAATTTGGATCAGCTGTCCTGGTTGTGTCTCCTCCCAGGATCTTGCCCACCCCCAGCCGACTGATGCTGAGGCAGAATGTTGGAGAGACAGTGCTGATGCTGTGCCAACACTGCTCAGCAGTAGCCAAAACACTGGTGTGTTATCAACATCTTTCTAGCTACCAACGCAAAGCATGGTGTGGGAAAATGACTGGGGACCCTGTGGACCAGTAACTGGAGATTCAATTAGAGGAAACTTAGTAGTTATATTAGCATCCTTACAGGAGTTATAATAGTATTGGAATTATAGGGTAAATCACAGTTGCTGCTCCCTGGATGGAATGTGGTTGGCATGACTTGAGACCTATTCCATGATGATTCCCCATACACACACACCTGCTAAGGGGGATGGAATAGAGGGTGGAGCAGAGCGAAGGCCAGGCTCTGCAGAAATCATTGCAAGGAAGGGAACTCGATGGTACTTTGCAGCTGATAAACTGCATACCACCTGTCAACCAGGGGAGATAGGGGAAGATGTCTTTACTGCTGAGCCAGCAACTGTGGTGAAATCCCTCTCCTTAGATGAACTTGCTTTATTAAAGCCTAATAATAATATTAACGTACACCTCCATTCCAAAGTTACCCACCTCCAAGGTGCGACCACCCCTCACTGGGCATGCGCCCTATATTCTTTTTGACTGTATCTTTAAAATAAAAGCAAGAGAATTTTACATCAATCAGTAACAAAGGTATGCATGACTAGAGTCACTCAAGCTCCACCTAAACACACAGAAATAGTATAAAAATAAGTCTAGAATGGGGGAAATGTTAGGGAAGACTCCATCATAGCTCCTGGGAAAAGTTGATGGGCTGAACCTGTCTTCTCCCCCATAGAGATGCCTATTGGGTAAGAATCATACTCTATGCATGCTGAACATTTTATTTGGATTAGAGCTTTTCTGTATATTCCTTCAAATATATTTTGCTGTCAGACACTATTACTGACAATCTTTGAACCTTAACCTGTCACAATTTATTTTAATAAAGAGTGTTATTCCATAAACTGTCCTTGGCGGACGCTACCAGTCACCAGCAGCAGGTAACACACCGCATAAAGGGGAAGATCTGCATAGGGATCTCCCTTACACTGTTGGTGTGTTTCCCTAAGTCAGTCGAACCACCCTCTGATCCAGTAGGACTGCTCAGTGAAGGATCCCCCTAACGGGATGCTGACAGACTGGTCAGGCACAATGGTTTCGACTTTCCTGAAACACAGACAAATTAAACACTAAAGATTGAGTAAATATCCCCACACTAAGGGTCGAGGAAGCCTCCCTTTTTCACGTGACACACAGCACTGTGAGAGCTGCTACGGGGAAATGAACTCCATCTTAGCAACACTGAAAACAGCATTATTTGGGCCTGATTCTCAGCTTTGGGTGTCCTTTGCTGCTGAAATTGCAGTTATAGAAGACAGATTGGTACCTGTCCTTCACTCAAATCAACATTCAGTCCCTAATTAATTTTCCTGTTCCTAAAATCTCTAAACCACCAACCCCCTTCTACATGGAAGAATACACCTTTTAGGCTTTATGATGCCAGACCTTGGCTGGCTGCCAGGGGGCCACCCAGCTGTTCTCTCACCACCCTTCCTCAATAGGATAGGAGGAGAAAATAAGATTAAAAAGTTCCTTCAGGACATAGCCACCTGCCAGATACAAGGGCAGCAGGGAAATACCTGCCCTGGGCAGCACTTTGCCCTTTCTTAAATATGATTACACAGGGGTGCCACCAGCTTTGCTGAGTTGCTCGGCTTTGGCTCTTGGGGAGTCCGGTGCCTAGCTGGTGGAAATTAGCTGTGTCCTTCGCAGGGCAGACCCTGGCCTCTTCTCACAGAAGCCGCACCTGCAGGCCACACCCTGTGTCCAGTTCTGGTCCCCAGAATTAAAAAAAAAAGAGGTGGACAGACTGGAGAGGGTCCCAAGGAGGGCAATGAAGATGCTCAAAGGGCTGGAGAACCTGCATCCTGACATCCTGCTGGGAGTCTGTTATCGACCAACCAACCAGGAAGAAGAGGTGGATAAACTTATTCTACAAGCAGCTGGAGGATGTTTCAGGATCACCAGCCCTTGTTCTTATAGGTGACTTTAACCTACCAGACATCTGCTGGGAACTTAACACAGCAGAGAAGAGGTAGTCCAGGAGGTTCTTAGTGTGTGTGGAGGACAACTACTCATAGCTGGTGAGTGAGCCTACCGGGAAGGGACTATGCTAGACCTGCTGTTTGCAAACAGAGATGGGCTGGTGGGAGATGTGGTGGTTGGAGGCCGTCTTGAGGCACAAAGATAATGAAATTATAGAGTTTTCAATATTTGGTGAAATAAGGAGGGGCATCAATAAAAGTTTCACACTAGACTTCCAGAGGGCAGACTTTGGCCTATTCAGGAGACTTATTTGGAGAGTTCCTTAAGCAGCCCTGAAGGAGGGTCAGGTATCTCAGGAAATATTTAAGGGGGTTGTTAGGGCATGTAGAAAAAAAATTAGAGAGGCCAAAGCTCAGTTAGAACTTAATTTGGCAACTTTTGTGAAGGATAATAAAGAATGGTTTTACAAATATATTAATGGCAAAAAGAAGGGTAAGAACAACCTCGGTTCTCTACTGGATGCGGGAGGGAATTCAGTGACTACAGATGGGGAAGAGGTGGAGGTGTTTAACGCCTTCTTTGCCTCGGTCTTTAGCAGAAAGACGGCTTGTCCTCAGGACAACTGTCCTCCTGGGCTGGTAGATGGTGTTAGGGAGCAGAATGGTCCCCCTGTTATGCAGGAGGAAGCAGTCAGAGAACTGCTGAGCCGCTTGGATGTTCATAAATCTATGGGACCAAATGGGATCCATCCCAGGGTGATGAGGGAGCTGGCAGATGAGCTTGTGAAGCCTCTCTCTATCGTTTACCAACAGTCCTGGCTCACCAGCGAGGTTCTAGATGACTGGAAGCTGGCCAATGTGATGCCCATTCACAAGAAAGGTAGGAAGGAGGATCCTGGAAATTATAGGCCAGTCAGTCTGACCTCGGTACCTGGCAAGGTAATGGAACCGTTTATTTTGAGTGCTATCACACAGCACCTACAGGATGGCTGGGGGATCAGACCCAGCCAGCATGGGTTTAGGAGGGGTAGGTCGTGTTTGACCAACCTGATCTCCTTTTATGACCAGGTGATCTGCCTGGTGGATGAGGGAAAGGCTGTGGATGTTGTCTATTTGGACTTCAGCAAGGCCTTTGACACTGTTTCTCACAGTAAACTCCTGGAAAAGCTGGCAGCCCATGGCTTGGACAGGAGCACTCTTTGCTGGGTTAGTCCTGCATTTTGGCCACAATAACCCCCTGCAACGCTATAGGCTGGGGACGGTGTGGCTGGACAGTTCCCAGGCAGAAAGGGACCTGGGGATACTGGTCGACAGCTGATTGAACATGACCTAGAAGTGTGCCCTGGTAGCCAAGAAGGTCAACGGCATCTTGGCCTGTATCAGGAATAATGTGGCCAGCAGGACCAGGGAAGTCATTCTTCCCCTGTACTTGGCACTGGTGAGGCCACACCTCAAGTACTGTGTCCAGTTCTGGGCCCCTCAGTTCAGGAAGGATGTTGAGATGCTTGAACACATCCAAAGGAGGGCAACAAGGCTGGTGAAGGGCTTGGAACACAAGCCCTATGAGGAATGGCTGAGGGAGCTGGGGTTGTTTAGCCTGGAGAAAAGGAGGCTCAGGGGAGACCTTATCACTCTCTATAACTACCTGAAAGGTGGTTGTAGCCAGGTGGGGCTTGGTCTCTTCTTCAAGGCAGCAACTGACAGAACAAGAGGACACAATCTTAAGCTGCGCCAAGGGAGATTTAGGTTGGATGTTAGGAAAAAGCTTTTTACTGAAAGAGTGATAAAATACTGGCACATCTGTCTGGGGAGGTGGTGGAATCACCATCCCTGGATGTGTTTAAAAAAAGACTGGATGTGGCACTCAGTGCCATGGTTTAGTTGACGTGGTGTTAGGGCATGGGTTGGACTCGGTGATCTTGAAGGTCTCTTCCAACCT
>NW_008239294.1:8332-19013 GCF_000691975.1 Corvus brachyrhynchos | reverse complement strand
AGGATGGCAAGTGATATAAATAAATACTTACAGAAGCATGGAATAAGCCCAAGTCCTAAATACTCAGACAAATGGGCTCAGCATTATCCAAAAGCTGTGGAGGAACATCTAAAAGCAGCTAGGGGCTGCATGAAAGCTAGCAATGACAAAGGAATTAGTTGCAATAGGTTAGGCATCTGCCTAGGCTCAGGGGGAACCTCCTTACAGTATTCCAATACTTAAAGGGAAGCTACAGAGGATGGAGGCTCTCTCTTCACATGGAGCCACATGGAGAAGACAAGGGACAATGGGCACAAGTTGCACCAGTCTCCATTGCTGGAGTTTTTCAAGGTGCAATTGGACAGGGTGCTAGATAATCTCATCTAGGCTCCCTTTCCCACAAAGGGCTGGACCAGATGATCTTTTGAGGTCCCTTCCCACCTGGGCTGGTTTAGGATCCTACAGTTCTCCAGTGGATCTTGGTTTCATAACCCTTGGCTGTCTCTGGTTTGGAGCAAAGTATTGGCAACCTTGCCTGTGAGGCAAGACATAAAATTCCACCAGGTGCCAGAGACTTCTAAAACCTATGGCAATCACCCAGCATGCTGGTTTAAATGTAAACTGTTGGGAGAAATGAACCCCACTCATTTACCTCAAGAGAGATTACAGGTCAGAGTACAATTTACTAAAGAGCTTGTCTCGGTTTGAGACAAATTAGGAGGAAACGTCCTAATGAATGTCCTCGAATAGAAGGCAGGTTTAAGCAGCCCCTCCCCCACCAGGTTCGGAAAGAAATTTCTCAGAGGAAAGTGAAAAAAAAAAGCTGTTTATTTAACAAGTAAAATGCACGCAGGCACAAAATTAATAATGTTAGATAATAAAACCTCTCACTGTGGAGAAGACCTGGTAGATTCAGAGTCCTTTCTGTAGGTGTGGCTCTGCTCTCTCTGGAGCTGGGGTGCAGCGTGGGCCCCTCTGGGCTGCGGTGTGGGGCCTCCCAGTGATGGTGTTCCGGACCAGAGCTGAACAGTTCCAGGAGAAGAAGAAAAAGCCACAGTCCCAGGAAAACTTTCTTGCCTCAGCTAGCAGGCTAGCTAAAAAGCAAAAAAATTTTAACTGTCTCCTGAGATAAAGAGTTGAGAGCTGGGGAAAAGCAGGAAGGTGCTTTCCTTGGCTCTGCAGCTGTGAGAACGCAGGGGAGTGTGTGAGTCCTTGAACACAAACCCCACTGAAGAATTTGCTCGGCTTCCCTCCCCCTTTCTCTCAGGCTCAGTTTAAAGGCACAGAAAGGCACAGGATTCATGTCTGGCATAGAGCAGGCAATAAGGGATACAGCATCATAAAGTCACCCTGTCTTGGGGTGACTTTATGATGTGTATCCCCTATCGCTGCTCTATGCCCAGAAATCAATCCTGTGCCTTTCTGTGCCTTTAAACTGAGCCTGAGAGGGGGGAGAGGAAAAAAACTGAGCAAACTTCTCAAAGTGGTTGTTCAAGGACACACATACACACTCCTCTGCGTCCTGCTGCAGCAAGAGTGGAGGAAGGATTCTTCTTCCTTTTCAGCCAGTTTTTCGGCTTCTTTTTCTCCAGAGAGAGACAGAGAGTTGAACTTTGTTTTCCTGGGACTTCGATTTTTCCCTTCTTCTCTTCTGGACTGTTTCAACATCAGAACACATTGGGAGAATTTTCAACTGAGGCCCTGAAGGTGGGCCCACGACCCAACTCCAAGGAGGAGGAGAGAGACTACACCTACGGAAGGACTCTGAAATTTTCCCAGGCTTCTCTCCACAGCGAGAGGTTTTATTATTCAGCATTATTATCCTTTTCCCGTGTGTTTGTTAAATAAATAGTTTTTATCTCTTTCACTTTCCTCAGAGGAAAATTTATTTTTTTCCCAAACCTGGTGGGGGAGGGGTGGTTGTAACCTGCCTTCTGTCAGAGGATATTTTTCCTCCAAATTTGTCCAAACCGGCACACACCCCAAGACAGAGTTTACAATACAGTGATACACAGAGAATTGGTTTTAACCCACAAAGTCAGAGTATAAACTGGCACCCTGTTGGTCAGAGTGATGGTCACAGTCCTTTCAAGTGGTGGTCACAGTCCTGTTGAAGTTTTGGTCCTCCTTCAGATCTGTAAAGTGGTGGTGCCCAAACTCCCCAAACCCAAAGATTATATATGCTCAGGTTCTGGTGGGAATGCTCAGTACCTCCCCCAGGGCAGGGAGTTTCATAGTGGGGGAATGTAATACTGTGAGTCATGGGATGTTTTGGGAATCTTTGATGGTCTAAGTCTTCGCAGCTGCCTATTATCCTAGTGCCATTGAGTCCATTATGGCCCATTAGCAGAGATGATCCCTCAGGTTGGGTGGGAATGTGCTGGTGCTTCCCCAGAGAGGAGTTGGCTGAGTCATTTGTGTGAAAAACACTATCCTGCCTCACAGGGTTTGCCTCTTTTTCCTTATCTCATTTAACACCCATCTTGTAGCCTGAGATGTTGGGTGTGCACTGGGCAGCTACTGCAAGCGATCGATCCATCAATAAAAGTTCATCAGGAATGACCCAGAGGGGGGTAGAATACACAGTTTGGTTACACCCACCATGGGTGAAACTTGCACCCTACTCCTTTAACCAGGACATTATCCACCCCTATATATCATCTACGTCATGCCAAAATTAATACCTTTTCTTCGACTATATACCTATATATATATACAGACAGTTCTCACTCAAAATTAGGTCCCCTTGAGGTACACAACGTGTTTCCCCATCTTTCTGCATTATCTACCAGGTGTAACCAGGTCCTTGAGCAAAAATAATCCCACGGAAGGGTTTGCCTTTGTTTGAGGTGTGACTAATCCAAACTGTCTTTCCTAACATACCTCTTATATGTACCACAGAATTTTATCTCCATCTGCAGTATGCAAGGGCTCTGATTGGGTAGGACCAGCTCAATTGATGAAGCCTTGGGTGTTGACCAACAAGGTGTCCTTCACTGAATGCAGCTCCCTGTGTATGAAGGTTTCCCCGCCCAGTGCCTTCAAGGTGGTTTGTAGCAGTCCATTGCATCGTTCAAGTTTCCCAGTGACTGGCGCATGTTAGGGAATATAATATACCCACTTAAAACCATGGATCTCTGGCCCAGGTGTCTATGAGGCTCTTTTTGAAATGAGTCCCATTTTTTCCAGGCCCAGGATGGTGTTTTGAGCAATGGCGTGAGGCACAGGGTATGTCTCCAGCTACCCAGTGGTTGCTTCTACCTTGGTCAACACATAGCATTTTTCTCAGCGAGTTTGGGGAAGTGTGATGTAATCAACTTGCTAGGCTTCCCCATACCTATATTTCGACCACCATCCACCATACCATAGAAGCTTCACCTGCTTGGCCTGCTTGATTGCAGCACATCTCACAGTCACAAATAACCTGTGAGATACTGTCCATGGTTAAGTTCACCCCCCGGTCACAAGCCCATCAGTATGTTGCATCTCTTCCCTGATGACCGGAGGCATCACAGGCCCATCAAGCTAGAAATAACTCTCTTTGGTGCTGCCAGTCCAGATCTAACTGAGGTACTTTAACCTTGGCAGCTTGATCCACCTGCCCATTGTTATGATGCTCTTCGTTAGCGTGACTCTTGGGTACATGTACATCTACGTGATGGGCCTTCATGGTCAGCTTCTCTACCCAGGCAGTGATGTCTTGCCAAATCTCAGCGGCCCAGATGGGTTTCCCTCTGCGCTGCCACTTGACCTTTCTCCATCGATCTAGTCATCCCCACAGAGCATTTGCTACCATCCACGAGTCAGTGGAGATGTAGAGTTTTGGCCACTTCTCTCATTCAGCAATATCCAAAACCAGCTGGATAGCTTTGAGCTCTGCAACCTGACTTGATCAAACTTGTCCCTCGGTAGCTTCTGCATCTCGCCATGTGGGGCTCCATATGGCTGCTTTCCATTTCTGGTTTGTCCCTACAATATGGCAGGAACCATTAGTGAAGAGGGCATATCACTTTTCATTTTCTGGTAGTTGGTTATATGGTGGGGACTCCTCAGCACATGTCACCTGCTCCTCCTCTTCTTCAGAAGATAGTCCAAAACTCTCACCTTCAGGCTAGTTTGTTATGATTTCCAAAATCCCAGGGCGATTAGGATCTCCTATCCGGGCTCGCTGTGTGATCAGAGTGATCCACTTACTCCATGTAGCATTGGTGGCATGATGTGTAGAAGGAACCTTTCCTTTGAACATCCAGCCCAGAATGGGTAGTTGGGGTGCTAGAAGCAGCTGTGCTTCGGTGCCAATCACTTCTGAGGCAGCCGAAACCCCTTCATAAGCTGCCAGTATCTCTTTCTCAGTTGGGGTATAGCTGGCCTCAGATCCTTTGTATCCCCGACTCCAGAACCCCAGCGGTTGTCCTCGGGTCTCCCTGGGTACTTTCTGCCAGAGGCTCCAGGAAGGACCATTCTCCCCAGCTGCAGTGTAGAGCACATTCTTCACATCCTGCCCTGTTCTGACTGGCCCAAGGGCTACTGCATGGGCAGTCTCCTGTTTGATCTGTTCAAAGGCTTATTGTTGTTCAGGGCCCCACTGGAAATTGCTTTTCTTCCATGTCATGAGGTAGAGAGGGCTTACATTCTGACTGTACTCAGGGATATGCATCCTCCAAAAGCCCACAGCATCTAGGAAAGCCTGTGTTTGCTTTTTGCTGGTCAGTGGGGACAGAGCTGGTATTTTGTTAATCACTTCCATTGGAATCTGGCGACATCCATCTTGCCACTTGACTCCTAGAAACTGAATTTCCTGAGCAGGTCCCTTAACATTACTTGGTTTAATGGAAAAACCAGCTTTCAGGAGAATCTGGATGATCTTCTCTCCTTTCTCAAAAACTTCCCCTGCTGTGTTCCTCCATACAATGATGTCATCAACATACTGCAGATGTTCCAGAGCCTCACCCTTTTCCAGTGCAGTCTGGATCAGTCCATGGCAGATGGTAGGACTGTGTTTCCACCACTGGGGCAATCAATACCAGGTGTACTGCAAACCCCTACAGGTGGAAGCAAACTGTGGCCTGCACTCTGCTGACAAAGGAATGGAGAAAAATGCATTGGTGTTATGGGCTTAGGCTTCTCAGTGAATTTCTTTCCATTATCATCTGTGGAAGCTGGGAGGGGAAAGGGGTAACTCCTAGATGAATAGCCAGCAATCAAGACACAAAAGGAGTAGCTAATAGCCCTGGGATACCAACGCAATTGTTTTGGGGAGGGGAGAGGAAGAGGGGGTTGGGGAGTTTTAGCTGGGGGGGTGGGCTCTTCCACTCAGGGGATCTGCGAGCTGTTGCATGGTGCTGTGGGAGGTTGTGCACTCTGGCCCGGGGCTTTGCTGAGCTGCAACTCAGCACTATGATTGAGTTCTGCCTACCTTTCCCACCTGTGCCCGCTGCTGATGAGAAGATTCCAGCTGCCCGTCACCCGCACCTCAACCACTACTAGCACTGAGACCAGCTGCCACCCAGGTGAATTTGCAGAAACCTTTTCAAAAGGGGAAGCACCCCCTTTTCCCCCTCTTGTCTTGGTGCCAGTGCAGGCCACCTGGGGAGGTTCCGAGCTCGCATCAGAGCGCCCCCTGCCAGCTGCAAGTCAGTTACTGCAGCTTTTGCCTTGCCTCTCCTTGTGATGTCCTTTTGGGTCTTTGAAATACCCACTCTTGAGGTAATCTATGCCGAGGATACATAGGGCCTCTGGACCAATCACGATGGGGTGTTTGTGCCATTCCTTCCTGGTTAAGCTCACTTCAGCTTCCAGTACAGTCAGCTGTTGGGATCCCCCTGTGTCTTGGTTTGAAAGTCAGGTGTCTGCCAAGGAAGGCAGGAGTCTCCCTTGAATGAAAAAAAAAAAAATTGCAATCCCCTTCCCTCTGAATTATTGTAATTTTGAAATTAAAGGGCTTTCAGGCAAAGATGTGGAACAGGAATAACAGTTCTTTACTATTATATATCTATACGTGTATAACCAGTCAAACAAACAACAATAACTATGGCAGTAACAGCAAACAATCACAAACCCAGTCCCAGCCTTCTCGGCTGTCAGACCCTTTCCCCTCGGGTGCAGTTCCGCTCGCAGCCGGCAGGGGCGCTGGCGGCTCCGCTTTGAAAAAGTTTTGCTCAGTTTTTTCCTTCCCCCTCTCAGGCTCAGTTTAGAGGCATAGAAAGGCACAGGAATTAATTTCTGGGCATAGGCAGCGATATGGGATACACATCATAAGGTCACCCCAAGACACAAAGGCTCGAAGCAATGGCGGGGGCAGGGTGGCTGCTGCCTGGCTCCCAGCGGGGCAGAGAAAGGCGGGCTTGGGAAGCCCGGGGTTTTCTCTGGTAGAAGGAAGGCAGCTGAAAAAGCAGAAGTCTGCAGTGCTGACGAATTCCTTCCAGCCTCTCTCTCCGTCCAAACGCTGGGAACTCCCAGCCCACCAGCCCTGGTGACAGAGTAGCCAGATGGACCCCTCCCTCTGTGGCCAGGTCTTTTGTTTTTCTTAAGTACCCAGTAATTTGTCCCCCTGGCAACATGTATGGGGAAAATTCTTTAAGAGATAAAGAAAACAGAACTCCTAAAACCCCAAGACCCTGTCACCCCAGAAATAGAAATGGATTCTGCCCCCACATTTCTCAATGGCATTAAAGTACATTGTGTGCCAGTGTCAACTAAAGCCTTATACTTTTGTGGGTCTGATGTGCCAGGCCATCGGATCAACACAGTCCAATAGACCCTTTCCTCTACCTGGCTAGAGGCAGGGCCCCTCTAGTTCTGGTCATGGAACTTATTCTTCCCTTTCTGTAAATATGACCTGGAGGTCCCTTCAAGAGGATTGGACATAACATCATCACTCCTATACTGCTGGGAGTATACCCTCATGGAGTGTACCCTCTCTCCTTAGCTGGGGGACGCCAGCTCTTAATAGCAGAGACTCTCGTCTGTCTTGGAGAGATATGGAAGATTCCCTCCTTAAGCTCCTCTTAGTGTCTGGTAGCCCTCTTCAATTTTCTCTTCCAGGCTCCAGACATGCTCAGCCAGTTTTGCTTCCACAGGCGAGATGTGGGCCCATAATGGGGCGGCCACAGTGTCTTCATAAATGCTGAGTTTACTAACCAACGCACCCACCTGTCAATAACCATATCCTGGGACAGGGATCCCAGATGCCTGGCTTCACTACCATCTAGAATTGTATCATTAGCCACAGCATCCCACATTTGGAGCAGGCAGGTCAATATGGACTCATTTGCCTTGCATGTGAACTCTCTATGCAGCTCACACAGCTTGCCCAGGGATAGGGATCAAGTGATAATTTCTGGCTCTGTCTCTTCTGCTGGATGTGAAGGTCCTGCCTCTTCCTCGTCATTCATTATGCAGATTTTTTTTTCTGAACAGGGGTGACTGCTACTGACTTAGGCTGTCTTTCTGGTTCAGCGACGGTTTGCGTGCATATGGTGCCTGTTGATTTGTTTCCTTTTCCTTCTGGCTCAGATGTGGTTTGTGTGGATATGGTTCCTGTTGATTTGTTTCTTTTCTCCTCCTCCTGAAAGTGTTGTACCATACCAAGCAGTGTCTGGTAAGCAATGGCCAGGGCCCAGCATGTTGCTGTGAGTTGTCCATCTCTGGAGCTGTCAGAGCCTTTTCCCTTCACATAACTTATTATTTTAACAGGGTCCTGCAGTTGTTCAGGGGTGAACTTCCAGATCATTGAAGAAGTTTTCCAAATACTGGCCCATCTCCTTCCACATCCCGTACCACTCAGGATTATCTAATCCCAGGGCAGGCCTCCAGACAACTTCCCTAGAAGTCTCTGTCCTGACTCTAAGCATGGTGTAGACAGTGCAAGCCGTATAGAGAAAACTTAGCAGAACTAACAAGATTATGCTGTCCTTAACATCTAGAGGGAACTCAACATTCTCAAAAACTGTTGTAGCAGGCCTGAAGGGCTGGAAAAACGCATTCTCTCCTCTTCGCCCCACAGGCTGGGTGCAGTTATTAATGAGGCCCCAGAGGTAGCAGCCCAGATTAGGACAGTCAAACAAGACTGAATATACATTCCAAATGAAACTCATTGCCTCTGATGTTATCATGCCATAAACACAGTAAATCAGCAAAGCAATTTTGATTCTGCTCCTGATTGTAAAGAGAGCATCATGATGGGCAAATACTTCCCCATATGCAGAAATATGTACAGGGTACAACATCCACGTGAATACACTGAGAAACATGATGATCAGGAAAGTTTCTGTACCCTAATACACAAATGCTTCAGAACAAAACTGTAATTCTGACCTCTCTCAAGCCTCACGTTGGGCGCCAAAAGATGTGCGGGTTTAAAAGTAAAGCGGAAGGAGAAATGAATCCCACTCAACTACCTCAAGAGAGATTACAGGTCAGAGTTACAATTAGAGAGATTACAAAAAGTACAATGATACAGAGAAAACTGGTTTTAACCCAAAAAGTTGGAGTATAAATTGGCACCCTGTTCATAAGGTGAAGGTCACAGTCCTGTTGAAATTCTGGTCTTCCTCCGGATCCATCAAATGGTGGTGTCCCAAGTCCCCAAACATAAAGATTATATATGCTCAGGTTCTGGTGGGAATGCTCAGTACCTCCCCCAGGGAGTTAAACAATGGGTGATATAATACTGTGAGCCATAGGATATTTTGGGAGTCTTTGATGGTCTAAGTCATTGCAGCTGCCTATTATCTTAGTACCATTGATTCCATTATGGCCCATTAGCAGAGATGACCCCTCAGGCTGGGTGGGAATGTGCTGGTGCTTCCCCAGAGGGGAGTTACCACAGCTGAGTCATTTGTGTGAAGAAAAAGAAACACTACCCTGCTTAGGAAGGTTTGCCTCTTCTTCCTCATCTCATTTAACACCCATCTTGTAGCTTGAGGTGTTGGGTGTACAGTGGGCAGCTACTGCAAGTGATTCATCATTAGCAGTTCATCAGGAACGACATAGAGGGTAGTACAATACACAGTTTAGTTCCATGCACATAGTGCTAAACCAGCACCCTACTCCTGTAACCAGAACACCCAGGTCCAACAGGAGGTGGATGCTTTCAACACAGTGCACCATGCTGAAACCACGCTTAGAAAGCATGCATGTAGCCTCACACCCAGTATCTTCTACAGTTTTAGCAGTAGCCTACACAGGCTTTCTGTACTTTGACATACCTCTGCCAAAGAGCTAAGATGCTGCTTCCTACAAGATGCAAGAGACTGCTAAGTGCTCCCAGCATCACGCTTCAAATGAAAAGGAAAATCACTATCTATCTATGGAATGTTCTTAACAGGCGGAAACACTTCACACACTTGCACTCTGGTTTGAATTTGCAGAACTACTTCCCCTCAGTAAGACGCGCAAGACAGAGGTGATATCCCCATGACAAATCTTTATTGTGCAACTGCTGCTCAAAGCTTTTATTACCTTCCACAGACACACGGCACAAAAAATTACACACTGAAAGCTGCTAGATTGACAGGCAACAGATGAAATCCATTCAGTGGCAATTTGTACAAGTGCAGCAACTCTTGTGGTGCAAAAGCCTTAGCCAGCTGGCCAATCTAACTGACGGCCACCCAGAACGGGTAGATGTAGCAGGGCCCAGGGGAGCACCACACATCTCGCCAACAATCATTACATGCCCAAGAAGCTGGAGAAGGAAGTACAAACCCATAAATAAGTAAAAAAAAAAAGAAAAAAGTAAAACACAGAGGGGAGAGGGTAGGAAGGGAAGGAACGAGAGCAGAGAACCACCCAGAGAAAGCAGCTAGGAAATTCCTAGCAATTCAACCATTACGCTTCAAATTAATGTGTGTCCGACCACTCACAACTGGCGCTTTCCAAGCAAAGCTACAAAGACCAATTATGCACAGTATAGTGGCAAAAGAGAGCTAGGCAATTTTTTTTAAGATAGACGGCAACAATCAAAAAAACAGCCACTGAAGCTGAATTTGTCTCTGGGTTAAAGCCCCCATTGTGTATTCAGGCAACATAAGCAATCCTGGTGGAAAATAAACTTTAGGCTGCCTTTTGCATGAGTTTACAAAGTCTTTGAACTTGACTTTCATAGCTAAAAGAAAAGCATCCAGCACTTCTCAACCAGCTTTGCCCTTCCTTGCCCCTGACCTGCCAATAACCCCAAGCCCTCTTCTCTGTGTTAGAAGTACTACTACTCTTACTCTAAACCATGACAATAGGCACCTGACTGCGCTCCAAAACAACACTGCATTTTGCACCAGAAGTACATACCCAGGGATGAGCACTGCTTTTTATCACTGCTTTTAGTCAGAAAGCTCAACTCCATTACAAGCTAGAGGCAAAAGATTATAGCGCCACAAAACCCAAAGTAGCCTACTGTGCCCTATCGAGAAGGAAAGGGGGGATAGGAAAGAGTCTAGTAAATGAGAAACTATCTACAGGTACAGTTTAGCATACAGAAAGCTCACACAGTACTTACAGATTCACCAGAACCTTCAGCTTCAGACAACCCAATAATTGGCTCCTTAGGCATGACTAGGAAAAGTGTCCCAGATTGCAGTGAAAGACCACGGAACGCACGGCACTGGAGGAAGAGCAAACAGTTAAAACATAACCGGCTTCAGAGAAAGGTAATAGCTTATGCAAATCAACCTGCCCCACTGAACTCCTACAGAAGCAGATTACC
>NW_008239294.1:5668-8205 GCF_000691975.1 Corvus brachyrhynchos | reverse complement strand
AGCAGTTTTTCAATTGGATGTGGTCCACGCAGAGGCAGGAGACAAATGGCTTGACTGAATCAGCAAAGAGGTTAGTGAAGTGGAAGAGCAGTGGCCAATCATTTCCCACAAGACAGGGAGCTCAAGCATTGAACAAACATATAATCACAGGAAGCCTGCAAGTGCATAGGACCAGTCTGTCTTCTACATTGCACGCAAACACTACCTTCCAAAGCAGAAGGCATCCTTAACTGTTAACCTTCAGCATTTTAATAACTAAATCATACGGGATATTACCTTAAAGTTAACATCGCATAGGCAACGGCTGCATTGTTTTCCCCCTGGTCTAAGCAGCTCACTCTCGTTCCCAGCACCAGCACCCGTGACCCTCGCAAGCATGCTGTTATCACGGTCTTACTTCCCCACAGAAAGAAGGTCTGGGAAGCTTTTGCAGCCTGCAGGATGTCCACTTTCTATTTTTTGGGAGTTTTATAAAGAAAAAACGGTAAAATGTGTAAGTCCTTGCCCTAATAATCCAGTTTGGGGGTTCAGAACCAAATCCTAGCACAGCGAAGCTGTGAAACCTCTTTGATGTAATTACAACATCAGTCGTGTCCGGCATTTCTCCTATGTTGAAACAACTCATTACAATCATTAATCCTATATTCACTGTTCACATACACACACACGGAATGCCTGAGACTAAGTCCGCCTAAAATATGCTTTCAAAACTATCATCCTACACGAGGTAAAACCACTCTCATCCCTCGGCCCCAGTTTGGGGGTTCAGAACCACAGCCTAGCACAGCGAAGCTGCGAAACCTCTTCGATGCTATTACGAAACACATTGAGACCAAGTTACCGTCGGAGGCCCTTCTCTACGCGCGCACACGACACGGTGGGGGTGGCATCCGAGGCGAGTCCGGACAATACCAGCAACCCAGTACGCGCCGCAGCAGCCGGAGGGGTGGGGGTGCGGCACCGAACAAGCTTAGGGGATGATGCAGTAGAGAGCGCCACAACCCAAAGAGGCCCCGTCCGTCCCTCCACCCACCCGCAGCAGCAGCGCCGCCACCCGCCCTACCGCGCGCCCGGGCACCGCGCACCGGGTGTCCTCGGCTCAGACGCCCGCGAGCGCGGGAGGAAGGGGGGAGGGAAGGGAAGAGGAACCGCGCACAGAGCAAAGCCGCGGCTACCTCCTCGTCCTCGTCGCTGACGATACCAGGGAAACACCTCGCCGATGATCTTTCCGAAGACAGTAGTGGCGCCAGCAGAGCGAGAGACCAGCACCCCAATACTCTCGTCAGCCAAGGACAACGCCCGTGTCCGCCCCGACACTTCCTCCACTAAGCCAGGCCCTCCGCGACGCCCATTGGGCCGACGGATCGTCGCCCGCGTCTCGATTTGCTGTCTCGCCTGTCGTTTTCGCGTTCCCCGCCCCCTTGGCGGGTCCGCGCTCGTCGACCTGGTGCCCGCGGGGCGCGGAGGGATCTGCCCCGTGTAGTGCTGCGACCTTGAGGGCGGGATACGAGGTCGCAGAAGAGGCTGTAGTAGCTACGAGTACTATTTCTTGTTATTTGTTACCGCATCAAGTCCACCCCAAAGGTGCCTGTGCCTTTTTGGTGCTGCTCCCTCCAGTCAAATGACTGCTTTGGACAGGGCAGGGCAGGCCTGGCCTTAACTTCTCAGGACATTTTGAAAAACCAACTGAAGTTGCTCTACATTGTTCCCTGAAAGCCCCACTTCCATTGTAGACATTTCTAAGCTGCACGTCTCCTGGAAGGAAATTAAATACAAAGCGTGCCTTCGGCGCTGCTGGCCTGAGGGCTCAAGATAGTAGGATTTGCATTAAGCTGGATTGGAGGCTTTTAGAAAAAGAGCCAGTGCCCTCAAAGCTGCCCAAGGGTGGTCCGTGGTGCCCTGCACCCTCGGGGACAGTGAGCACTTTGGTCCACACAACTGTCTTGTAACATATATAAATCCTGCTTTCCTCTATATTGGGCTAAGGATATCCTTGGTCACCTTTGCGGCAAGGGCACATTGTCCTGTTTTGCAAAGCTGCTTTCCAGCCGATGGGCCTCCAGTATGTACTGGTGCATGGGGTTGTTCCTCCCAAGGGGCAGGACTTTTGTATATACCAGTTCCTCAGGTGGTTTAAAAATGCATCGTTTCCTATGATGGGAGGGACTTTGTTTCCCAAGGACCTGCCTTGAGGTTCAGTGTCCCAAGAGGTTTGGTCTGAATCGCCTTGCCGATGATCTTTCCGAAGACAATAGTAAAGCCACCATGCCGCGCGGCCCACACCCCGCTAATCTCCTCAGCCAAGAACAAAGCCTGCCGTGGCCCCAACACTTCCTCCACTGGGCCAGGCCCTCCGCGGCGCCCATTGGACCGCAGGATCGCCGTCGGTAAATCCTACGCCTCGATTGGCTGTTTTGTTTGTCGTTTTCTCTTGTCCTCGCCCCCTGGTGGATCCGCCCTGGTCGACCTGGTGCTTACGATGGCTCAGGAAGTTTGCGCGCCCTCAGGGCGCGGAGGGAGCTGCCCCGTGTAGTGCT
>NW_008239294.1:4446-5513 GCF_000691975.1 Corvus brachyrhynchos | reverse complement strand
TGGCTGTAGTAGCTACGAGTACTATTTCTTGTTATTTGTTACCGCATCAAGTCCACCCCAAAGGTGCCTGTGCCTTTTTGGTGCTGCTCCCTCCAGTCAAATGACCTGGCCTGGCATTAACTTTTCAGGACCTTTCGCAGAACCAACAGAAGTTGCTCTACATTGTTCCCTGAAAGCCCCACTTCCATTGTAGACATTTCTATGCTGCATACCTCCTGGGAGAAAACACAATAGAAAGCGTGCATTCAGTGCTGTTGGCTTGACGCCTCAATATAAGATTTGTGTTAAGCTGGGTAGGAGGTTTTAGAAAAATAGGCAGTGCCCTCATAGTTGCCAAAGGGTGGTCTGTGGTGCCCTGCACCCCCAGGGACAGTGAGCACTTTGAGTGGTCCACACAACTGTCTTTGAATATATATGAATCCTGCTTTCCTCTATATTAGGCTAAGTATATCCTTGGCCACCTTTGCAGCAAGGGCACATTGTCCTATTTTGCAAAGCTGCTTTCCTGCCGATGGGCCTCCAGCATGCACTGGTGCATGGGGTTATTGCTCCCCAGGTGCAGGATTTGTGTACATTGTCTTGGTTTGAAAGACAGGTGTCTGTCAAGGAAGGCGGGAACCTCCCTTGGAATAGAAAATGTGACCCCCTTCCCTCCAAATTATTATAACTCTGAAATTAAGGGGCTTTCAGGCAAAGATATGGGAAAAGAAATAAAAGTTCTTTACAAGTATGTATATGTATAGCAAGGCAAACAAACAACAACAGCAGCAACAACAAACAAAACCAGAAACCCAATATGCGCCTTCTCTCGGACATCAAGCAACTTCCCCTTTGGTGTAATGTCATAGGTTAGCAAGCATAGTTCCGGAAGGGATGTCCTTGCTAAGGGGTGCTTACAGTTTCCTCTGGGACCTGATAGAACCTCAGATGGCCACAGTTTGAATATGGACAATTTTTTAAGCCACTTAAAATTGTGACCACCTCTGTGATACACACTTAAGAATAGACAAACTCCCCCCCAAGCTCTCTCTCGTTTCCGGCGATGGGACAGGTGGGTGCGGGCCCCG
>NW_008239294.1:0-3735 GCF_000691975.1 Corvus brachyrhynchos | reverse complement strand
ATAAACTTCTTTATATTCTTTCAAGTTTGGTGCCTGCTTTGCATTTCTCCTAATTCTTATCTCACAGAAGATAAACAGTAATGACTATTTTAGACCAAACCACTACATGTAATTAAGACCAGAGCTGGCAGGGGCACTGTTGTCTCCTGGTGAGGCAGGGCAGGTGCGATGATTCCCACGTGGCTGCAGGGGTCGCTGTGGCGTGAGCTCAGCCACCTCTTCACACAGTTAATAGCAAATCAGCCAGCGGGAGAGATTGAAAAGGGGCTTCCTTTAGAACCTCACAGTGGCAGCCGATCCTGGTGCCCCTCCAGATAGCAAAATGGGCTGTAGCAGGAATCTCAGAGTAGCAGCTGGAACAGCAGAGGCAGGCACACCCGGGCTGGCAAACAAAATGTAGCAGAAACTTCGCAGCTGTAGCAGGAGCTGCATGATGTCTCGGCAGGCACGGGGTGCTGAGTGTAGCGAAAAACTTGGAGCAGTGGCAGAAAAACGGTGGGGCTGGGCTGATACGCGGAAATATGCGGAAAAGACTCCACTACGGAAATAAGTAGTAAAGTAGGTATGTTTATTCCAGCGCTGGGACGCATGGGGGATAGTTCCTCCAAAGTCATGCATGCCAACAGCTGCATTCAGCTTGGTATATATCGGGTTACGAGTTCCATATTCATTGAGTTTCCCAATATGCCTATACATATTCATTACCTAGCCCTGCCTAGCCTCGCCTCATATTACAATGAGCCCAAAAGTCATTTACATCTGCGTTGCGCTTGTGCAGTGTCATTTGGTGGTCGTGGGTAGGGGTCTCTGGGATGAAGTAAAGGGTCTTCCTCATTCTGAACTTTTCACCTTGCTTCCCTGGGCATGGTCCTTATGTCCCTGGCCCAAGTCCAAACTTCAAGGCTGGTTTAAGTTAGTTTTAGATTTGAAAACAGGATATTTGGTCAAGATTCCTTCCCTTTATCAATAGTCTTATATCTTCTCATTCTGCTTTGGTAGGCACAATAAGTGTTGAGCAAGCTGTATACATTGTTTTTAAGAAACAGCTTCTTATTAAATCATTTACCCTCTGCTTCCCCCTCCTCCCCCTGATTCCGTCCCCCCTTTTCTATAGAGTTAGTAAATTCTTTGACTAATACACAAATTCTTTTCCTAATAATCTTTTACGATAAGTGTCCCTTAATGCTTTTCCATTTGCATTTGACAAGGTAGTTAAGACTGATAACTTCTTTAGTACTCTATAGTTCCAAACAAGCAACATAATAGACAACACAAGGCAAGTACTCACCAAAATTAATAAAACAATTATGGGGTGACATAGAATATTCAGAAGGCCAGTGGCGGTAGGTGACCATCCAAAAAGCGCGTCCCACCAGTTATGACCTGCATCTTGTTTTACTCTTTGCAAGATACTGCTTATTTCTTGTGTGTCATGATGGATGGTGACTAAGGTCTTTTTCCTGTTCTTTTGGATTTCTTCTAAAATCTCAATTAGATCCTGATGTTTCACTAATTGCTTTACTAATGTTAGGTCCATCCCAATAGGTGTGGGTAGCAATTTATGGTATATGGTGTAGTTAGACCTTATGAATTGATGAGACACAACCGGTGCTAAATACGAAAAGTCACAACAAAAAATCTTGGTAAAATTACAAATACAAAAATTAGA
Source organism: Corvus brachyrhynchos (assembly GCF_000691975.1). Lineage (NCBI taxonomy): Eukaryota > Metazoa > Chordata > Aves > Passeriformes > Corvidae > Corvus > Corvus brachyrhynchos. The sequence continues at coordinate 2,066 of NW_008239294.1, read as the reverse complement.
GTGATTCCTGGCAGCTACATTTATATCACTGTCATCTATCATCATAAAAGTGCAGATAGTTCTTAAGCACACACAGCCTTGACCAATATATACAAGTACAGTTTTCGGTGGAGTGTCTGGCTGGACCTCAAAGTGACAAATGCCTTGTTCTACATCAAGACATATGTCTTTGGCATCAAGTATATTATTTCACAGATAAATCCTTGTTGTTTCCGTGTGATGCAAGATTCTAAATTTACTGTTTGCTATTTTTCTCCTACTATCTGAGCCCATACTCTATGTTCAGAGGGGTAAAAAAACTGTTCTTTCATAGTTTAGTCCCAATGCAACGATAGGATGAATTACATAAACTGTGGCATTGCGTATAATAAGCACAAAGGCAGTAGCTATGCTAGTCATTGGGTCGTAAGTGAAATTTACCAAAGTCTACCAGGATTGGAGCTTTCTTTCTAACTTAGTAGCATTATTCTAAACAGCTTCTTGGATTTCAATAGGGAAAACACTTTCATTTCTTTCTCTGCTAATAGGGAGGATTGTAGGGGCTGTTTTAATTTGGTCAGGTCACTGTTTGCCGTGGCCAATTTATTCATCAGTATCTCTGAATCAATTCCGTTATAGACTCCCAGTCCTGTTCCCAGCATGCCAGTCAGATCTCTCCGCATTCTGCCTTTGAGGGGGCTTTGCTTTTGCAGCCAGGCTGTCCACCCTTCAAAGGATGTTTGTATTAAAGGGGAGCAGGCTGATTGGATCTCAGAAATATTAATTTGCATCAGTAATTCTACACGCTTAAGAGACCATTCTGGATTAAACATCAATAATTTCTGGCCTGTATTCCTCACTACATAGGGGCCAATCTCATAAATCTTTGGTTCAGGTTAAAGTGGTGTGACCTGGGTTTGGATTCAAGTGCTGGCCTAAGTTGTAACAGCCCTAGCCATGGTATTTATCTTGAATTTGAATGAGAGCCTGTCGCTGTTGTACCGGGGACGGCGACAAAAACGACATAAGTTCAGTCCAGGAGGAAATGGAAATATTTAATAAATTACAAACTCATTTATATAACTTGGTTCGCTAGAATGGCATGAGGCCATTGGTCCCTTGACCATCCACCTCCCAGAGTGATTGGTTAAGACCCTATAACTCCCATTTCAAAATATTTTCTCCAGTGTACCATAACAATACTACACAACAAGCTTGCACCTGTGAGATGAAGTCTTGGTTTACAAAAACCTATCACTGTTTTCAGCTAGCCTGCGTGAGAAAGCAAGCCTTTCACAGGATGCTGGCAGAAAGCTGGAGAATTTCTCTGCTTCTAACTTTTCAGCATCCACAATTTCCCCTTTTTGTTTTAAGACCAGAAAGGCAGCGTTTGTAATCCTCTGCGGAATCCCTCGCAGCAAGGAGAACAAACACAGCATAAGGGATCCGTTTGGTAATGGCTGTTACCAAACTGAATCCAAATCAGATACTGATTTAAAGTGAGCAGAGAGATTCTCCAGCAGTGCCATGGGAGATATATCTAGCGAACTCAATTCTACATCAGTTATTAATTCTAAATAGCCTTAAGGGTTCTACATCAGTTGCTAATTCTAGATAGCCTTAAGGGCTTTGACATTCTGACTCCATAACAAAAGAAACTTAAAGTTCAGTCTCTGCTTGTAGAAGGACCATCTGACTGATGGTCGACATCTTGGTCATCATTCGAAGGATCATTCGGCTGATGATCTGCATTTTTCTGGTCATAATTTGGAGGTTGCTTGTTGGTCCCATTCTGCTTCTGGTACCGCAGGTCAGGGCGAACACATCTTGCAGGTACCATCGTACCCCAGTATCTGTGGAAACGCAAGCATATCCACGACCCCAAGCAATGAGCTCTCACGGGCCTTCCCACTTGTTAGTGAGTAGATCCCGTACCCAGACTTTCGCCCAAGGCAGGTGCGTCTCGCCTGAAGACTGCAATGAAAGAAAATGATTCAGAATAACAGCATTATTTGAATTTGGTGGCACTGTAATATTACAGCTGGTGGTGGGGCCCGAGGCTGTGACCCAGGAAGAGATGACCGGTC
>NW_008239293.1:18763-19594 GCF_000691975.1 Corvus brachyrhynchos | reverse complement strand
CCCAGGTGTGCCCAGGGGGGCTCAGGTGAGCTCTGGGGGGCTCAGGGGAGCTCTGGGTGTGCCAGGTGTGCCCAGGTGTGCCCAGGTGAGCTCTGGGGGGCCCAGGTGAGCTCTGGGGGCTCTGAGGGGCTCAGGTGTGCGCAGGTGAGCCCAGGTGAGCTCAGGGGGGTCTCGGGTGAGCCCAGGTGTGCCCAGGTGTGCCAGGTGAGCTCAGATGAGCCCAGGTGTGCCAGGTGTGCCAGGTGAGCTCAGATGAGCCCAGGTGTGCCAGGTGTGCCCAGGTGAGCTCCCCTGGGTGATCCTCCTGCAGGTGTCGGCGGCCGAGGGGCTCTCAAAGGGGGGATTTGGGTCAATTTGGGCTGGTTTAAGGCAATTTGGTGGGCATTTCAGTGCCCAGGTGTGCCCAGGTGAGCCCAGGGGGGCTCAGGTGTGCCAGGTGTACCCAGGTGTGCCAGGTGTGCCCAGGGGTGCCAGGTGAGCTCACCTCGGCGATCCTGCGGTGATCAGCCACAAAGGGGCTCTCGAAGGGGGGATTTGGGGCAGTTTGGGGTAATTTGGGGGGTTTTGGGGTTGGTTTGGTGGGATTTTGGGGCAGTTTGGGGCAGTTTTAGGGGCATTGCAGTGCCCAGGTGTGCCCAGGTGTGCCAGGTGAGCTCACCTCCGAGATCCTCCTGTTGGTGTTGGCGGCTGAGGGGCTCTCGAAGGGGGATTTTGGGGCAGTTTTGGGTTGGTACAAGGCAGTTTTGGGTTGGTTTAAGGCAATTTGGTGGGGATTGCAGTGCCCAGGTGTGCCCAGGTGTGCCCAGGGGTGCCAGGTGAGCTCACCTCGGC
>NW_008239293.1:13321-15140 GCF_000691975.1 Corvus brachyrhynchos | reverse complement strand
GGCAGAATTTGGGGGGCTCGGGACCCCCCCCAAATCCCCCCAGGGGGTCCCCCCCAAACCCCCCAGGACCCCAATTTTGGGGACCCCAGACCCAGAACCGGGAGGGGACCCCAATTTTGGGGGGTCCCAGTGCCCCAAGGCCCTGAATTCCCGGATTTCCAGGCCCATTCCTGATCCCATTTCCCCTCGCCAGGTTCCCTGCAGCTTTTTTGGGGTCCCTTTGGGGGTTTTTGGGGTCCCTTTTGGGGTTCTTGGGGTCCCTTTGGGGTTTTTGGGGTCCCCCAGACCCCAATTTGAGGCCAAACCCCTCATTTTGGGGGGTCCCAGCCCCCCAAACTCGTTAATTCCCTGTTAATTGGGCTCATTCCTGATCCTATTCCCATTCCCGGCTCCCTGTGGGTTTTTGGGTCCTTTTGGGGTTTTTGGGGTCCCTTTGGGGTTTTTGGGGTCATTTTGGGGTTTTTGGGGTCCCTTTTGGGGTTTTTGGGGTCCCCCAGACCCCGATTTGAGGCCAAACCCCTCATTTTGGGGGGTCCCAGCCCCCCAAACTCGTTAATTCCCTGTTAATTGGGCTCATTCCTGATCCTATTCCCATTCCTGGCTCCCTGTGGGTTTTTGGGTCCTTTTGGGGTTTTTGGGGTCCCTTTGGGGTTTTTGGGGTCCTTTTGGGGTTTTTGGGGTCCCCCTGACCCCAATTTGAGGCCAAACCCCTCATTTTGGGGGGTCCCAGCCCCCCAAACTCATTAATTCCCTGTTAATTGGGCTCATTCCTGATCCTATTCCCATTCCCGGCTCCCTGTGGGTTTTTGGGTCCTTTTGGGGTTTTTGGGGTCCCTTTTGGGGTTTTTGGGGTCCTTTTGGGGTTTTTGGGTCCCTTTTGGGGTTTTTGGGGTCCCCCAGACCCCGATTTGAGGCCAAACCCCTCATTTTGGGGGGTCCCAGCCCCCCAAACTCGTTCATTCCCGGTTTTCCAGGTCCCTCTGGATTTTGGGGGTGTCCCCCAGGATTTTGGGGTCCCTGATGTGATTTTTGGGGTGATTTTGGGGTTTTGGGGTCCCTGAGTTGGTTTTTGGGGTGATTTCAGGGGGTTTTGGGGTCCCCGAGTTGGTTTTGGGGGCGATTCTGGGGGTTTTTTGGGGTCCCCGAGTTGGTTTTTGGGGTGATTTCAGGGGGTTTTGGGGTCCCTGATGTGATTTTTGGGGTGATTTCAGGGGGTTTTGGGGTCCCTGATGTGATTTTTGGGGTGATTTCAGGGGGTTTTGGGGTCCCTGATGTGATTTTTGGGGTGATTTCAGGGGGTTTTGGGGTCCCTGATGTGATTTTTGGGGTGATTTCAGGGGGTTTTGGGGTCCCTGATGTGATTTTTGGGGTGATTTCAGGGGGTTTTGGGGTCCCTGATGTGATTTTTGGGGTGATTTCAGGGGGTTTTGGGGTCCCTGATGTGATTTTTGGGGTGATTTCAGGGGGTTTTGAGGTCCCCGAGTTGGTTTTGGAGGCGGTTTTGGGGTTTTTTAGGTCCCCGAGTTGGTTTTTGGGGCGATTCTGGGGTTTTTTTGGGGTGCCTGAGTTGGTTTTTGGGGCGATTCTGGGGTTTTTTGGGTCCCCGAGTTGGTTTTTGGGGCGATTCTGGGGTTTTTTTGGGGTGCCTGAGTTGGTTTTTGGGGCGATTCTGGGGTTTTTTGGGGTCCCCGAGTTGGTTTTGGGGCGATTCTGGGGTTTTTGGGGTGCCCGAGTTGGTTTTTGGGGTGGTTTTGGGGTTTTTTAGGTCCCCGAGTTGGTTTTTGGGGCGATTCTGGGGTTTTTTTGGGGTGCCTGAGTT
>NW_008239293.1:4972-5418 GCF_000691975.1 Corvus brachyrhynchos | reverse complement strand
GGTCTCACCTTGGTCAGGCTGGGGGCCACGTTCTTCTTCTGTGCCATCCTGGGGGGCACAAAGGGTCAGGGGGAGCCCCAAAAACCCCCCAAAAACGCCCTGGGACCCCCAAAACCACCCCAGAATCCCCAAAAGCACCCCTGGATACCCAAAAGCATCCCAAGGACCCCCAAAACCACCCCTGGGAACCCTCAAAATCACCCCTGGATACCCAAAACCCCTTGGGATCCCCAAAACCACCCCTGGGAACCCCCAAAACCACCCCAGGATCCCCAAAACCACCCTGGGAACCCCCAAAGCCACCCCTGGATCCCCAAAACCACCCTGGGACCCCCAAAACCCCCTGGGACCCCCAAAACCACCCCAGAATCCCCAAAACCACCCTGGGAACCCCCAAAACCACCCCAGAATCCCCAAAACCCCCTGGGAACCCTCAAAATCACCCC
>NW_008239293.1:0-3297 GCF_000691975.1 Corvus brachyrhynchos | reverse complement strand
AAACCAGTATGGGCCAGTGCAGACCAGTATGGGCCAGTAAAAGCCAGTATGGACCAATATAGAACAGTATGGGCCAGTAAAAACCAGCATGGACCAGTGCAGACCGGTATGGGCCGGTATGGACCAGTATAAACCAGTATGGGCCAGTGCAGACCAGTATGGGCCAGTAAAAGCCAGTATGGACCAATATAGAACAGTATGGGCCAGTAAAAGCCAGTATGGGCCAGTAAAACGAGTATGGACCAATATAGAACAGTATGGGCCAGTAAAAACCAGTACGGACCAATATAGAATAGTATGGGCCAGTAAAAACCAGTATGGACCAGCACAGAGCAGTACAGAGCAGTACGGACCAGTAAAGACCAGTATGGGCCAGTAGGGACCAATATAGAACAGTATGGGCCAGTGCAGACCAGTAGGGACCAGTATAAACCAGTAGGGACCAGTACAGACCAGCACAAACCAGTACGGGTCAATATAGAATAGTATGGGCCAGTAAGAACCAGTAGGAGCCAGTGCGGACCAGCATGGACTAGTACAGACCAGCACAAACAAGTATAGACCAATATGGGCCAGTATGGACCAGTACAGACCAGCATGAACCAGTAAAGACCAGTACGGACCAGTGCGGACCAGCATGAACCAGTAAAGACCAGTATAGAACAGTATGGGCCAGTGCAGACCAGTATGGGCCAGTATGGACCAGTACAGACCAGTATAAATCAGTACGGGCCAATATAGAATAGTATGGGCCAGTGCGGACCAGTATGGACCAGCACAAACCAGTAAAGACCAGTATGGGCCAGTAGAGACTAGTATGGACCAGTATAGAACAGTATGGGCCAGTGTGGACCAGTACAGGCCAGTAGAAACCAGTGCAGACCAGTACGGAACGTACAGACCAGTACAGAGCTGCGCAAACCAGTATGAACCAGTACAGATCAGTGCAGACCAACACGAACTGGTGGAAACAAGTACGGACCAGTACGGACCAGTATGAACCAGTGCAGGGCGGGGCGCACCAGTATAAACCAGTACAGAGCAGTATAAATGAGTACAAATGGCCACAGACCAGTAGAGACCAGTATGGACCAGTACGGACCAGTATGAACCAGTGCAGGGCGGGGCGCACCAGTATAAACCAGTACAGAGCAGTATAAATGAGTACGAATGGCCACGGGCCAGTAGAGACCAGTATGGGCCAGTAGAGACCAGTATGGACCAGTACAGACCAGTGTGGGCCAGCACCCGACCACAGTCCAGTATGGACCAGTAGAGACCACGACAAACCAGTACAGGCAAGCAGAGCAGTGCCAGCTAGTACAGAACAGCCCAGTACAAACCAGTACGGCCCAGTACAAACCAGTACGGCCCAGTACAGCCTGGCACACCCCAGTATATCCCAGTATAACCCAGCAGGACAGAGCACGCCCCAGTAGAACCCAGTAGAACCCAGTATCCCCCAGTAAAACCCAGTACATCCCAGTATCTCCCAGTACAACCCAGGCTAACCCAGTACAGCCCAGTACCCCCCAGTATCCCCCAGTCTAACCCAGTATCCCCCAATATCCCCCAATATCCCCCAGTACCCCCCAGTACCTCCCAATATTCCCCAGTACCGCCCAGTCCAACCCAGTACACCCCAGTATCGCCCAGTCTATCTCAGTATCCCCCCGTACAGCCCAGTCTAACCCAGTACAGCCCACTACCCCCCAGTATCCCCCAGTCTAACCCAGTATCCCCCAATATCCCCCAATATCCCCCAGTACCCCCCAGTACCTCCCAATATTCCCCAGTACCGCCCAGTCCAACCCAGTACACCCCAGTATCGCCCAGTCTATCTCAGTATCCCCCCGTACAGCCCAGTCTAACCCAGTACAGCCCACTACCCCCCAGTATCCCCCAGTCTAACCCAGTATCCCCCAATATCCCCCAATATCCCCCAGTACCCCCCAGTACCTCCCAATATTCCCCAGTACCGCCCAGTCCAACCCAGTACACCCCAGTATCGCCCAGTCTATCTCAGTATCCCCCCGTACAGCCCAGTCTAACCCAGTACAGCCCACTACCCCCCAGTATCCCCCAGTCTAACCCAGTATCCCCCAATATCCCCCAATATCCCCCAGTACCCCCCAGTACCTCCCAATATTCCCCAGTACCGCCCAGTCCAACCCAGTACACCCCAGTATCGCCCAGTCTATCTCAGTATCCCCCCGTACAGCCCAGTCTAACCCAGTACAGCCCACTACCCCCCAGTATCCCCCAGTCTAACCCAGTATCCCCCAATATCCCCCAATATCCCCCAGTACCCCCCAGTACCTCCCAATATTCCCCAGTACCGCCCAGTCCAACCCAGTACACCCCAGTATCGCCCAGTCTATCTCAGTATCCCCCCGTACAGCCCAGTCTAACCCAGTACAGCCCACTACCCCCCAGTATCCCCCAGTCTAACCCAGTATCCCCCAATATCCCCCAATATCCCCCAGTACCCCCCAGTACCTCCCAATATTCCCCAGTACCGCCCAGTCCAACCCAGTACACCCCAGTATCGCCCAGTCTATCTCAGTATCCCCCCGTACAGCCCAGTCTAACCCAGTACAGCCCACTACCCCCCAGTATCCCCCAGTCTAACCCAGTATCCCCCAATATCCCCCAATATCCCCCAGTACCCCCCAGTACCTCCCAATATTCCCCAGTACCGCCCAGTCCAACCCAGTACACCCCAGTATCGCCCAGTCTATCTCAGTATCCCCCCGTACAGCCCAGTCTAACCCAGTACAGCCCACTACCCCCCAGTATCCCCCAGTCTAACCCAGTATCCCCCAATATCCCCCAATATCCCCCAGTACCCCCCAGTACCTCCCAATATTCCCCAGTACCGCCCAGTCCAACCCAGTACACCCCAGTATCGCCCAGTCTATCTCAGTATCCCCCCGTACAGCCCAGTCTAACCCAGTACAGCCCACTACCCCCCAGTATCCCCCAGTCTAACCCAGTATCCCCCAATATCCCCCAATATCCCCCAGTACCCCCCAGTACCTCCCAATATTCCCCAGTACCGCCCAGTCCAACCCAGTACACCCCAGTATCGCCCAGTCTATCTCAGTATCCCCCAGTACAGCCCAGTCTAACCCAGTAAAACCCAGTCTAACCCAGTACAGCCCAGTACCCCCCAGTATCCCCCAGTCTAACCCAGTACAGCCCAGTCTAACCCAGTATCCCCCAATATCCCCCAGTACCCCCCAGTATAGCCCAGTCTAACCCAATCTAACCCAGTATGTCCCAGTATCCACCAGT
>NW_008239292.1:1842518-1843208 GCF_000691975.1 Corvus brachyrhynchos | reverse complement strand
CAGGGAGCAAGAGGAGGGTGGGGAAGCTTCACCGCAGTCGCTGCCAGCTTTCACTCCTGTGTCGCTGTGAGAGGGACAAGGACACCCTGCAGTCCCCTCACTTCCACATTCCCGTCCTGGGATGGACCCAGGGTCTGCCCCGCTCCTGGCATTCCCACAGCGCACGGGCTTGGCCCGAAACAGGGCTGGAATTCTCCGGGAATTGGTTTTAAGTGACCGGACCTGGTGAGGGCTGCACCCGTCGGGGACATGGCAGGAGTGGGGGTCACTGGTGTGCCCCGGCTGTCGCCTGCCTTGTCCCTGCTTCTGGGCGCGTGTTTGCTTGGAGAACTTGAGCATCTGGGCAGCCCCCAGCACTTTTTGGATGTGAGGCCGGGTCCTGGAAGGTGCTTGACCATCCCAAAATGAGTGGACATGAACGTGGCCAAGCCAGGGACCAGGGCAGCAATAGCTCGGAAGGTGACTCGTGTGGTGGAAGCTCCCTGCCCATGGCAAGGATTGGATCCGGATGATTTTCCCACCCCAAACCGCTCCAGAATTCCCTGATCTCCCCCCCGCAGGCCTGGCTCGGGCAAGGCGGGCACTTCTGGTGCCAGCAGCTCTGCAGCACCGCACGAGTTAAACCGCGCGGCGCAGGAGCTCCCCCCGCTCTCCCCACCCCTCCTCCCACCTCCGGCGAGCGACGCGGCG
>NW_008239292.1:1840850-1841123 GCF_000691975.1 Corvus brachyrhynchos | reverse complement strand
AACTTTGTGGTGGATTTGAGGTGGAATTATCCCCAGGAGGGAAGGATTAACCCCTTTTTCTTCAGGGAGGCATGACCGAGAGGGTTTTCAGGTCCTTTTCCCCAAACGAGTCCCCCATGCTGCAGCTGTTGGCTGCTTCCTTGCGGGATCATCCGCGCCCGCTGAGGGTGGCATCTCTGGAGCGCAAAGGTGGCTGACATGAGGCCAGCACACGTGGCTGTGGTGGCTTTTCCTCCGCTCGCCTCGGAGGGGTTCACGGATCACGAGGTTTGT
>NW_008239292.1:1839330-1840389 GCF_000691975.1 Corvus brachyrhynchos | reverse complement strand
CGGGCACGGGGCACCGGGGCTGGCCCAGGATCCCATTCCCGCATCCAGAGCAGCACCCTCGCTGCTCCCGAGGGTTCTCCAAGGCATTTCCAATGGGGCCCGAGGCTGGGGCTGGGTGCTGGATGCAATTCCTTCTCAAATTTCTCCGCGGGGGTCATGGACCCGGTGCTGGGGTGAGTGGCTGAGGCAGGGAAGGAGTTTTCCACCTTGGATCAGAACTCCCCGCTGAGGAACCTGCGTTGTGGGGCTGCTAGGGGAGCGGAGAGAGGGGCAGGCAGCTCCTGGGGCTCCTGGAAGGGTCAGGAGAAACTTCTCCATCGGGATTTCCCACGAGGGCTGGAATTTGGCAGCCGCTGGCACCCCGGGGCGAGGCTCTCGCCCTGCTCCTCTGCCAGCAGCGGGACCGCGGTGCCCCCTCTGGCACCAGCTTGGGGTGGTGGAGGTGCCACCGTGACCTCCCCGGTGACACGGGGACCTGGCAGAGCGAGGGAGGGACGGGATCTTCAGCTCTTCCCGCATTCCACCTCTGTTTTCTGGAAAAGGGGGTGACAACCCGGCCAAGGTCACATTCATGGAGCTGGACCGGTGGATTTTTGGCGGAGGGAAGGCTTTGGGATGTCCCCGTGGCATTTGCGGAGCGCGTGATGTCCCCGCCGGGCTCTTTTTGTGACCTTGAGTGGAGGAATCGCATCCGTGGCCCCCGCTGCTCGTCGGCCCCCCCCCCCCCCCCGATATCAAGCTGATAACGCTTGATATCCGTTTGATATCAAACTGATCTGCTGGGCTGATAAATAATTGAGGGAAAAGGAAAGACCTCGCCGCGATTTGTTTAGCGGGAGCTCGGGAGGGAAAAAACAGGACGAGAAGGGAGATGAATTATGGATCAAGGTTAAAAGGGGAGCAGGAGGGGAAGGCTGAGCGCGGTGAAGCCCCTCAGAACGTGGCAAAACCAGCCCCGTGGCCTCGGGGCAGGCTGGCACCAGTCCAGGGCTGGGGGACACCGTCCCCGATGGCGCGAGACCCTCCGAAGTGACTTTTTGGGGTGGCAGTCGGGGTCCT
>NW_008239292.1:1833362-1838804 GCF_000691975.1 Corvus brachyrhynchos | reverse complement strand
AGCCGCGTCCGTGCCCTCCGTGTGTCCGTGCCCTCCGTGTGTCTGTGCCCCCCGTGTGTCTGTGCCCCCCGTGTATCCGTGCCCCTGCCCCGTGTCTCGTCTGTGCTGTTTTCAGTCACCCAGCGCTGTTTTGTTCCTGTTTCGCTCTGATCATCGCGGGTTTGGTGGGATCACAGCCCCTGCACGCCCTCCCCTCGCTGCCCCCCGGCCCCTCCATCCCCGCTGTCCCCTCATCTCCTGCCGCATGTTCGGGAGCGGGGACACCGCTGCCATCGCAGGGGGATGAACCCCGTACCTGTCCCCTTGCCCATGCATCCCACTGGGATCTGATCCCACTCTGTGCATCCCACTGGGGTCTGATCCCACTCTGTGCATCCCAGTGATGGATGATCCCACTCCGTGCATCCCACTGGGATCTGATCCCACTCCGTGCATCCCGCTGGGGTCTGATCCCACTCCGTGCATCCCAGTGACGGATGATCCCACTCTGTGCATCCCACTGGGGTCTGATCCCACTCCGTGCATCCCACTGGGGTCTGATCCCACTCCATGCATCCCATTAGGGTCTAATCCCACTCCATGCATCCCATTGGGGTCCGATCCCACTCCCAACAGGGCTCTGCCATCGCTCCTTGCTGAACTCCCCCTCCCCAGCCCCAAATCCCAGCGCCCCCCCCCCTGCCCCACGGCAGGAGGAGCCTCCCTTGACCCCGCTGTGCACTCCCGCTGCCCGCACAGATCCCGACAGGATGAGCCACCCCCTCTGCCCCATGCCAGGGTACCGTGCCCTGACCCAGCCCCACGGCTGGCGACCATCCCCCCGCTTTGACTCCTGGCCGGGGACCCTCCCTTGACCCCGCTGTGCTCTCCCGCTGCCCGCGCAGATCCCGACAGGACGAGCTCGCACATGATCTCCGCCGACGATGCCGAGTACCCGCGGGAGTACCGCACCCTGGGCAACGGCACCCGGCGCTTCTCCAACGTGGGGCTGGTGCACACCTCGGAGCGCCGGCACACCGTGATCGCCGCGCAGAGCCTGGAGGCGCTCACCGGCCTCCAGAAGACGGAGATGGAGCGCAAGCGGGACGCCTTCATGGACCACCTGAAGAGCAAATACCCACAGCACGCCCTGGCGCTGCGAGGGCAGCAGGAGCGCCTGCGGGACCAGGTAAGGGGCGAATTCCCGGGATTCGGGGGAGGGGGAAAGGGAGCGCTTGGTGCTGGGTGGGGCTGTCTGGAGGAGAAGAGGAGCAAGGGGGTGTTGGATGTGCGGGAAGTGGGTGGGTGGGTGCGGCAGTGCCCGGGGGGAGCACCCTGAAGGGGTGAGGAAGAGAATTCCCCTGGCGTGAGGAAGAGAATCTTCCGGGGCTGAACTGTTCCAGGAGGGGGTTCCTATCCCTGTTCCGGGGGTGCTGGAGACCCCAAACCCCCTTGGGGTCACTGCTGCATCCACCATGATGTCCATGGGTTGTGTGTCCCCTGACGGTCCTCAGGTGCCACATCTGGTGGCCTTTGCTGAGAGCAGCAGAGCCCCAGGGATGGACTGTTCTGGGCGGGGGGGCTTTTATCTCTGTTTAGGGGGGTGCTGGAGACCCCAAATTCCCTTGGGGTCAGTGCCATGTCCACCACAATGTGTCCCCAAGGACCTGCCAATCCTCAGATGCCACGTCTGGTGGCCTTTGCTGAGAACAGCAGAGCCCCAGGGATGGACTGTTCTGGGCGGGGGGGCTCTTAGCCCTGTTTAGGGGGGTGCTGGAGACCCCAAATTCCCTTGGGGTCAGTGCCATGTCCACCACAATGTCCATGGGTTGTGTGTCCCCCAGGACCTGCCAATCCTCAGGTGCCACATCTGGTGGCCTTTGCTGAGAGCACCAGAGCCCAGGGGGTGGACTGCTCCAGGAGGAGTTCCTATGCCTGTTTTGGGGTGTGCTGGGGACCCCAAACCCCCTTGTTGGACTCCCTGGTGACACCCCGGTGACACCAATGTGGCAGCGATGAATCCCCACTGGGATAAACCCACCGGGAGGAGAACCCGGAGCATCCCAAGGTTGTGGCTGGCAGGAAACCTGAGATCATCCCCAAAAAACCCCGAGGGACAAAGGTGACAACTCCCAGACCTGACGCGGTGGAAGGAAATCCAGCTTTGCCAGGAAAACCGATGGCATCGGAGCTGCTGCCCCACAAAACGTCCCCAAAGCGCCAAATTTTGGCAAAGGGACAATTACTGATGGTGGTTTTGCTGTCACCGTCAGCCCCAATCCGTATTAGGACACGGAGCAGAGGCATTTCCAGGCACGGAGCAGCGCTTCCCAGTAAATAAATAGGATTTTTCCCCCTATTATTGCAGGGATTTAAAGACTTCCCCTTTTTAAAATAAGCAACAGCTCTAAAAATAATAAGAAAAAATCCAGCTCGGGTTGGCTCAGGTCTGATAAGCAGCTGAGGATTTTTATAGGTGAAGGAAAGGTGATCTGGATTTGGGAATTATCTCCTTTATTCCTGAACCAGTGGGATCATTGGGGGGTGCCCAGGAATCTCTCAGCTCCAGGTGAACCCAACCTGGATTTTTGGGGTTTGGTTGCAGAGGGTCCCTCACTCCTCACCAAAACACCCCAAAATCCTACAAAATCCTATTTTTTTTTTCCTTTTCCCCCCTTCTTTTCCTTCATTTCCCCCACAGGCAGTAAATAATAAGAGGAATCCAGAATTCCTGGAAAACTCAGGTGCCAACCTTTAAATGACAATGGGATCCAGCTCTGCCTGGAACGTTTGAAACTCTCTTTGCTATTCCAGAGGAGCCTGGGAGGGATTTCAGAATCCCAGGTTTTGCTGTTTTATTGGGATTAAAAAAAAAAAAAATCCACATCTGAGGGAGTTGGGAACATCACAGGTGAACAGGAACATTCCATAAATGCCAACATCCCTTCCAGGCTGGCAAAAATCCATTGGATTCGTGCATAGGAATGGGAAAGGGAGAGAAATGTTCATTTTAATCATGGGCAGAGCAGGGGGAAATAAAATCCAGGGGGGAAATTGTGGCAAATCTTCAGGGAAGTCCAAAGGGGCAGCGGGATCATTTAAAATCCAGGTGGAAGAAGGCGTTAAATGGGAATGTTAAGGATAAGGAGAGGAATGGGAATGGGAATGGGAATGGGAATGGGAATGGGAATGGCATGAGAGGCCACTGGAAATGTTGGCTGTAGGATTTCAGGGTAAATCCTGCCCTGGGAGGGGCAAATCCGGCAGGAGAGGGGTGGGAGGAGAGGATTTTTAAGGCGCTTTCCAACCCAAATTGTTCCGTAATTCTCATGGTCGATGCTCTGGGAATGGGATTCGGATGGAGCCGCCTCACGGTGCCTGATGTTGAGGATATCCAAAGGTGGGAAATGTTGGAAAAATAAGGAATATTTGGGAAAATAGGGAATATTGAAGGAAATAATGTTATGGTTGCTCAATACCCCATCCCTGGTTCCAATATCCACACGGATGTGCTTTTCCACACGGACCGGGAACGTGTGGTTTTATGCAGATGGATCATAAATCCTGGGAAAAAAGGGATTACAGACCCATCTCTCGACCATAAACAGCGAAAAGCTGCATAGTGGTTTAACCCCTTCCTCTCCAGGCCTTGCCTTGTGGGGTTGAGCCCCGGAGCCCACCAGGAGTTGAGGCTCCCAAAAAAATGAAGTGTCCAAAATCTTGGATTTCAGCCTGTCCTGTTCTGCAGCAAGGAAATAAAAAAAAAAACCACCAGGAAAAGGCTGGAGCTGAGCATTCCGTGCCTGACGGCAGCAGATTTGCAGCTGCCTGGAATAAATCGGGCTCGGGAATAAATCAATGGCAGCCGGGGGGGGGGGTCCGCCCCGGGGAGCCACAGGGAGCCACAGGGGGGATGGGGAGGATGGGGGCAGGTAGGGATGAGGGAAGGGATGGAGGATGGGATGAAGGTTGGGATAAAGGGATGAAAGTTGGGATGAATGAAGGGATGAAGGTTGGGATGAAGGAAGGGATGAAGGTTGGGATGGAGGTTGGGATGAAGATTGGGATAGAGGTTGTGATAAAGGGTGGGATGAAGGTTGGGATAAAAGTTGGGATGGAAGTTGGGATAAAGATTGGGATGAATGAAGGCATGAAGGTTGGGATGAAGGTGGGGATGAAGGTTGGGATGAAGGAAGAAATGAAGGAAGGCATGAAGGTTGGGATGAAGACTGGGATGAATGAAGGGATGAAGGTTGGGATAAAGGTGGGGATGAAGATTGGGATGAAGGTTGGGATGAAGACTGGGATGAATGAAGGGATGAAGGTCGGGATGAAGAAAGGGATGGAGGTTGTGATAAAGGTTGGGATGAAGATTGGGATGAATGAAGGGATGAAGGTTGGGATAGAGGTTGGAATGAAGGTTGGGATGGAGGTTGGGATGGAGGTTGGGATGAGGGAAGGGATGGAGGTTGGCATGAAGGTTGGGATGAAGGTTGGGATGAAGGAAGGGATGGAGGTTGGGATAGAGGTTGGCATGAAGGCTGGGATGAAGCTGGGGATGAAGAAAGGGATGGAGGTTGTGATAAAGGTTGGGGTGGAGGTTGGGATGGAGTTTGGGATGAAGGTGGGGACGAAGAAAGGGATGGAGGTTGTGATAAAGGTTGGGATGAAGATTGGGATGAATGAAGGGATGAAGGTTGGGATAGAGGTTGGGATGGAGGTTGGGATGAGGGAAGGGATGGAGGTTGGCATGAAGGTTGGGATGAAGGTTGCGATAAAGGTTGGGATGAAGGTTGGGATGAATGAAGGGATGATGGTTGGGATGAAGGTTGGGATGAAGAAAGGGATGGAGGTTGTGATAAAGGTTGGGCTAAAGGTTGGGATGAAGATTGGGATGAATGAAGGGATGAAGGTTGGGATGGAGGTTGGGATGAAGGTTGAGATGAAGGAAGGAATGAAGGCTGGGATGAAGGAAGGGATGGAGGTTGGGGTGGAGGTTGGGATGAAGACTGGGATGAATGAAGGGATGAAGGTCGGGATGAAGAAAGGGATGGAGGTTGTGATAAAGGTTGCAATAAAGGTTGGGATGGAGGTTGGGATGAAGGCTTGGGTGAAGGTTGAGATGAATGAAGGGATGAAGGCTGGGATGAAGGTGGAAGTGCAGATTGGGAGGCAAGGGAGGAAGAAGGAAGGGATGGGGGCCAGGTAAGGATGAAATTTGGGGTTTGGGGGGGGCAGGAAGGGATGAAGGAAGGGATGAAGGTGGAGGGACAGATGGGGATGAAGATGTGGGTGCAGGCAGGGATGAAGGTTGGGATGACGTTTGGGATGCAGACAGGGATGCAAGCAGGAGGTGCAGGCAGGCCCGGGAGGTGCTGCTTTGCTGAGCTGCTTTTGTGCCTCAGTTTCCCCAGTGCAGGAGAGGCTGGGCTGTGTCCCCGCCCTGTGCCCGGCTGTGTCCCC
>NW_008239292.1:1832006-1833043 GCF_000691975.1 Corvus brachyrhynchos | reverse complement strand
TCGGGGGGGGGGGGGCCGGGCAGGGGACACAGGTGGCACCGGACACAGGTGGCACCGGACGCAGGTGGCACTGAGGGTCCCGTGGAGCCAGGGCACGGGGGGAGCCCCCTGGCGCTGTGCTGGGGGGGCTGATGGAGGGGTGTGAATCCAGGGGTGAATCCTGGTGTGAATCCAGAGGTGAATCCAGGGGTGAATCCAGGTGTGAATCCAGAGGTGAATCCAGGGGTGAATCCAGGGGTGAATCCAGGGGTGAATCCAGAGGTGAATCCAGGTGTGAATCCAGAGGTGAATCCAGGGGTGAATCCAGGGGTGAATCCAGGAGTGAATCCCTGTGTATCCATGTGTTACCCATGTGTATCCACGTGTTATCCGTGTCCATATCCATGCCCCTATCCCTGTATTTCCCTGTGTTGTCCATGTGCATGTCCATATCCATGTCCATATTCCTGAGCTATCCATGTCCATATCCATATCCATATCCTGGTGTTATCCATGTCCATATCCATGTCCAGATCCCTGTCCATATCCCAGTGTTATCCACATCCATGTCCATATCCGTGTCCCTATCCCGGTGTTATCCATGTGCATATCCCTGTATTTCCATGTCCGTATCCATGTCCCTATCCCGGTGTTATCCCTGTATTTCCATGTCCATATCCATATCCATCTCCCTGTATTTCCATGTCCATTTCCATCTCCCGGTATTTCCATGTCCATATCCATGTCCCTATCCTGGTGTTATCCATATCCATATCCATATCCATATCCATGTCCATATCCCGGTGTTTCCACGTCCCTATCCCGGTGTTTCCATGTCCCTATCCCTGTGTTTCCATGTCCCTATCCCGATGTTTCCATGTCCCTATCCCGATGTTTCCACGTCCCTATCCCGGTGTTTCCATGTCCCTATCCCTGTGTTTCCACGTCCCTATCCCGGTGTTTCCATGTCCCTATCCCTGTGTTTCCATGTCCCTATCCCGATGTTTCCATGTCCATATCCCTGTATTTCCCTGCGTTATTCCCTCACGTGCTCTCCC
>NW_008239292.1:1830729-1831058 GCF_000691975.1 Corvus brachyrhynchos | reverse complement strand
ACCCCGAGGTCCCGGTTCCTCTCTCCCATCCCCGTCAGCAGCCGAGGGTGTCCTTACCCTGGCCCCACACCGGGGGCAGCCCCTCGAGCTTCCCCTCCAGCTGCCCCTTTGTTTGTGCCCCCCCTTTTCTCCAGCTCCCCCCTTTCCTCCAGCCCCCTTTCCCTGCATCCCCCTTCCCTGGGGGTCCCCAAGCTGGCGGTGGGGAGGGGGTGGCAGTTTGTGGGTGCCATGGTCGCTGCGCTGCCCTTTGGTGCAGCAGCCGGGGGGGCTCGCCTTGGCCCCCCAGGTGCACAGGGGGGCCGTGCAAAGCTCCCGGGGGTGCCCATGCC
>NW_008239292.1:1829921-1830590 GCF_000691975.1 Corvus brachyrhynchos | reverse complement strand
CCATGCCACCCCCCCCCCCAACCCCCACTGTCCCAGGGCAGCTCCGCGTTGTCACCCATGTCCCTGTGCCCCGGCAGGGGACACCGATCCCCTCTGCCCCCCTCGGGCAGCGGAGAGGGGCAGATGGTGGCCTGGGCACGCAGTGTCCCTGCGCCCTGCGGGTGCTTGTGGGTGCTCACCTGGCCGAGCTGGAACCGCGGGGACCCCCAGGGGTACACCCAGCTGGACCCCTGCGGTGGCAGGAAAGGTTTGGCCGCGCCTCACCCCAGCCCCCCAAGAGGTGGCACACGGAGAGGCGGCCTTGGCATGGGGTTGGCACCGTTGCGTCCTCACTGGGTGCCCCGCACGGGTTAGTTTGGGGGTACCTGGCTGCTCAGTGGGGACAGTGAGCGCTGGCTGAGGTGACGCGGGTGGCAGAGGGGTCGCGGGGTCCCTCGGGGCTCTTTCCTCGGGTGTCATCTTGGTCTCCAGAGGTGGAGAGTGACGGGAGGCGCTGGGAAGTGCTGAAATGGTGGAGCGGAGCGCGCGTGGCTGGCGGGAGTAACCCGAGCGTGTGTGCGTGTCCCTGGGACTGCAGCCGGAGCCGGCCCTATCGATTCCCTCATTTTCCCCCCAGCAGGCAGCGATTCCTGGCTCGTTACAGCAGAGCTGGCTGGGGAAGGGGGCGCT
>NW_008239292.1:1825315-1829200 GCF_000691975.1 Corvus brachyrhynchos | reverse complement strand
GGGGTGGGGGGGGGTGGCGTTTCACGCCGAAGATGCCGGGGATCGGACGCGGTGCTGGCCGGGGCTGTGCGCGGCGGGGAGCGGAGCGCTGCTCGCTGCCTGCTCGCTGCCGGCTTTACCTTGCACGTCCCTATTGTGTTTGGTCCACCTACGCCGTGCCGTTGCCATGGCCACCGTGCCATCTGATCTGCCCAACTGCTGCCAGCTTCCCCTGCCCTGCCCCAAAACCTCTGGCCCGGCAGCGGGGTGGCGACTGAGGGACACCTTGACCCCCGTGCGCGGCTCCGGGGCGCTCCTGCATCGGCGAGTGATGGACCAGAGCCCCCCCCCCCGCTCCGCTCGTGAGCAGGCTGGGGGGGGGCTGAGCACGAAACGCGGTCCCCGGGGCAGCTGCAGCGCGGGAGGGGGGCCTGACCTTGGCCGGGGCTGCTGCAGAAGGCAGATTTTGGAGCCCCAGCATGGCCGCTCCTCGGCACAGCACGTCCTGATGCACTGCTCCAAGCAGGCGCTGCAGATTCGCCTCGCACCGGGAGAGGAGGCGGCTGGAGCCAGGGCCAGCGAGGCAAAGCCACCCGTGGCCGGCGGTGTTCGGGCTCTGGTGTGACCTGGGCTGTCCCCAGGGCCCGCGGGGGGAGGTCAAGGCTGTAATTAGCGCTAATGGGCTTGGAAAGGAGGAGGTGCGGGGGCAGGTGGAGGGGCCTGGAGGGGAAAGTTGGAGCTGCGTGGTTGTGCTGGGGGTCTGTGGGGGATGCCTGACGTTGAGCTGCTGTGACAGGCGGCTGTGGCATCTCTGATGTCACCTCGATGGCCGTCAGAGCCTTCTTTGGGTGGAGGGACAGCAGAGCCCAAGGCTCTGCCTGAAGGAGAAGCAGCAAAACCAGCAGAACTCTCCTCATGGTGGGCTCTGGGTGTCACACGGACCCCCCTGAGGAGCCCGGGTGATGGGAACGAGCCCCAGCCCCCTCGCATCCCCTCTTATCCCCGCTGTCCCCTCCCCTGCTCAGGTTTGAGAGGTCCTTGCAATAATTGGAAGACCTCAGGTGACAAAATCTGCAGCCCCCGGTGCCAGCGTTGCTCTCCGCTCTGTCTGGTCGCTGTTTGCATTCTTCTCCCTGTCTTGTCATGTTGCTATTTCCACTTTAATTCACTTTCACTGGCGCTGAAAAAGCATTAAAAAAAAACAATCCCAAAACTTTAATAAGGAGAAATAGATTAAATTCACTTTACTGTTATTTTTCAAGGAGATTTTTGTTTGTCAAGACGCGGTGCCTGGGGGGGGGGGATTGGAAGCTGGAACTCCTGGAAATGAGTTAATTAAAAAGCCGATGGAGCCGCCTCTGTCCTCCCTCCGAGTGCGGCGTGCCGGGGTGGCTGCTGCCGCTGCTGCCCGCTCGAGAGGGACACGGTCCTGCCTCGTTAATCACCACCAGATTTGTGATTTAATTGCCAGCCAGGGGAAGTCCCCCTCGGTCAAGGCGCTGACTCACTTGGATTTCATTATTTTCTGCTCCTGGGACAGCCACAACAACCATTTCATTTATTTTTTTTTTTCCAACTTAACTCCCAAATATTCTCGATTACATCACTCCAGCGCTGCTTTTCCGCCTCTGTGCGTGCGTGTGTCCATCCCTCCGAGCAGAGCAGCCGCGTGTGCCCGGCCGCGGGTTCACGGCACCACCTCCACCTCCTCCTTGCTTTTCCAGCCCGTCATTCCCGTGCTTTGGGGAGCCCCCGCTCCTCGTTATTGCCTCGTTCAGCAGCTCCACGGACATGACTCTCATTGTAATTATAAATCGCAGCCGCTGTAATTCCCCGCACCTTGCAGAGTCCTGCTGCAAGGAGCCGCCTGCTTCATGGCTCGGAACGAGGCTGTCGCTTCCAATCCTCTCCCGGCCCATTATCTCCCTTTGATGCTTTTGAAGAGCCAGCGAAATGTTAATTCCACCCCGGCCCTCTCCTCTCCCCTCCTCTTTGGGCAAATCCAGCCTGGGAGGGGCTGCCAGGGACCTGGGCACCGCGCTGGGGTTGTCACCGCTCTGTCCCCGCTTTTTGGGGGGCTGCAGGGACGTGGCTGTGCCTGATCCGGGACACTCTGGGGTGCATCCTGTGTGCTTTGGGATATTTGGGATGGGTGCAGGTCGGGCTGGGCATGGTGCCAGGGGTGGCACCAGTGCCAGCAGGGACAGATGGAGCCCACAAAGGGCCGTGCGGTGCTGGCCATGGCCCGCTTGGCGCTGGCGGGCAGCGCCAGATTGTCAGCCCTGGATGCTCCTGGCTCCCTGCAGGGGACAGGCAGCGTGTCCCTGTCCCCCAGGGCTCGGCCTGGGCGGTGCCACACTCCCAGGGAAGGGTTGGATCCCCTGAGCTGGGATAGGGATGGGTGCTGTGCCACCCTGTGCCCGCAGGTCACGGTGCCCAGCCCAAATCGCTGCCGGAATGTTCTGGATTCGCTCCCGCGGCACTTGGGGCTCGTCAGCGGTCGGATGCGGAGCCGTGGTGCGCGGTGGGGTTGTGATTTATGGGCTCGGTGATAAGCTTGTCCAGTCATCCCAAAATAATAAATAAAATCCACACCCGGCGCTGGCACCAGATAGGATCAGCAATATCAGGGCACAGGAAAATTACCGAGGCTCCTCCACAGCAAAAATGAAGAGCAGGGAGGGGAGGGGAAAAAGGAAAAGTTGGAGAAGGAAAAAGTCAGGAGCATCTCCTCCTGCCACGGACTGGGCTGGGGGCCTTTGGGGACTGGGCCAAACTGGTTTGGCTGCAGCTTTTCCCGGCAATGCTGGAACATCAGATCTCAGGGAAGGCCCATTTCAGTTGTTAAACGGAAGGAAGGAATTAGGGAATTAAAGAATTAAGGAATTAAGGAATTAGGAGGGGGGTGAGCACCTGAGCGTCCCCCGGGTGTGACATCGGCACAGCCAGGCCTTGGGGAGCCGGCACTGGGCGAACTGGTGGGGAGAAGTGGCTGCTGGGAGGGAAGGGACGGGGCACGGAGCCCTGTCCAGCCAAAATCAGCTGGAAAGAAAAATCCCGTCCATTTGAAATCCGCTTTGTCGAAGGCGCCTGGCGCAGACCTCGCCGAGAGCAGCAGCCGGGCCTGGCGCGGGAGCAGAGACAGAACTGCTGCCCCTGCAGCTTCCCGGGCACATTCCCGGCTCCAGGCAGGGCTGGCACATCCCGGGGCTCGGGCAATCCCGCAGGGAGCCGGGGCTGGCTCCAGCCGAGCCCGGGGAGCTGCCGGAGCCTCTCCCGGGGCCGGAGGCTTGGGATGGGCACAGGGCACTGCTGGAACCGGGGATGGTGCTGTGCAGGCCTCGGGGGGGGACTGGTGCTGCTGGTTTGTCTGAGCCCGGTGCCACTTCCCCTGTGCCCAGAATCACTTGCCCTATTCCCAGAATCACTTGCCCACCTCCAGCATCACTTGCCCTGCAGCCAGTATCACTTGCCCACCTCCAGCATCACTTGCCCTATGCCCAGCGTCACTTGCCCTGTGCCCAGCATCACTTGCCCTGAGCCCAGCATCACTTGCCCTGTGTCCAGCATCACTTGCCCAGCACCCAGAACCACTTGCCCACCTCCAGCGTCACTTGCCCAGCACCCAGAATCACTTACCCACCTCCAGCATCACTTGCCCAGCACCCAGAATCACTTACCCACCTCCAGCATCACTTGCCCAGCACCCACAATCACTTGCCCTGTGCCCAGCACCACTTGCCCTGCACCCAGCACCACTTGCCCTGCACCCAGACTCACTTGCCCTGTCCCCACACGTCTCTCCCTGTTCCCAGCTCCCTTTTCCTGTTCCCAGCTCCCTTTCCTTGATCCCGCCCCTGCATCCGAGGCTGCCGCCGGCGGCGCGGCGCCCCGGTCGCCCAGCGC
>NW_008239292.1:1823021-1825183 GCF_000691975.1 Corvus brachyrhynchos | reverse complement strand
CTGGGAGTTGCTGTTCCTGCCGGTGCCTCTGAGGCACGGCGTGCCCTTGGAAAAGACCTTTGTGCCTCCAGGCTTGTCTGCAGGAAACCTCGGCGCTCTTTGACTCAGAGCGCTTCTAAAACGCTTTTTTTGGGGGGTTGGTTGAGGTTGGAAACTCCCGGTGTTGTGTGGAATACTGAGGGGAGCAGCGGCTGGAATGGGAATGGGGCTGGAATGAGAATGGGGTTGGGATGAGCTGAGGTTTGGGATGAGGCGAACAGGTGGATTTGTGTTGGTGCTCGTGGGCTCGGCCTCCTGCTCAGCAGAAGGGGGAAATCAGCAAGAAGTGAAGGGAGCGAAGCAGCAAATCTGCCCGTGGATGGGGGAATTCCTGGGATAAAAAATCTGGGATGGTCCCGTATTTTTGCAGCTTCTCCTTGGCGGCGCATTCCGGGGACTGGGGGGCACTGGGAGCTCGGTGCAGGGGTTTGGGTTTTAAATGCTCATTAAAAAAATCAACTTCGAAGTAACAAATGAGGTTTGCAGGCTCAGGGGTGGTGGTGGGGGGATGAAAAGGAGAGGACGGGTGGGGTGTGAGAGGGGAGGACAGAGCAGAGGAGAACTTTGATCCCAATAAAATCCCGTTTGGGAAAAAAGCTGCTTTGTTCTTGTTTCTCCCACCTCACCCATCATTATCCCGGGGATTTCTCCTTCCAGCCAGGTGGATCCCACCCCTTGTCCCTGCATCCCACCCCTTGTCACCGGATCCACCTTCCCTCCTGCTGGAGGTTGGATGGGGCTGGGAACTGGAATTGTGGGATCCCGCTGGAACGGGGAATGAGTTCAAGATCACTTCCCACCCAAACCATTCCATAATTCCATGATCCTGTGGCTCGCGGGGATCCCACAGCCCCATCCTGGCCGTGCTGCTGCGGGAGGGGGTCCTGAACCCCCGGCCCACCCCAGTGGGGTTGTGGTGCTGCTGCCCAGAGCATCCTCAGGGATTCCAGTCTCCCGCTGGCGATCCTCGGGAATGGGAAGCCCTGGAGCTGCCGGGCTCGCTGGGCTGTGAGCGGTGCCAGCTCCTGTCACTGGCGGTGGCACATTGCTCTGACACCGGTGACAACACGGCAGAGGGAGGGGGCAGGGAAAGGGGAAGGGGGGATTGGAAAATCCCATTAAAAATGAACATTGTTGTGACTTCCAGCACCGCAGCAGTGCCAGGACGGGCTGGGCACACCAGTGACACCAGCAGCGATGCTGGGCTGGCGTCACACCCCCCTTTCCCTCCTTTTTCACCCCAATTTGCTTCAATCCCCACCCCCTGCTTGCTCCCCAAAACTCCCGCAACCCTTTGGGAGGGGCAGGAACCAGAGCAGGTTTAAATTCGAGCTCAGCGATTCTCAAAGGGAAAACGAAAGTCAAACCAAGAATCTTAATGGTGTTTTTTTGTTTGTGTGTGTGTGTGTGTGTGTTTCTTCTGTTGTTTTATCTTTTTTTCTGTTAGCAACCCAACTACTGGAGCTTTAAGGTCAGTATTTCAGATTTTTCCTGCTTCTCTTTGAAATGCATGTGCTTGGCCACCCCGGCTGTGGACGGAGGGTGGGAGCTCAGGGTGGGTTTTGTTGGTTTTTTTTTTTGGATGAGGATTCCCGAGCTGAAGTCGTTTGGTCTCAGCTCAGCTGAAGTTTAAGGTTGTGAGAGGGATTTTTGGGGCTCGGGGTCAGTTGTGAGTTGTTCCGTGAGGCTGTGGCTTGCCCTCGTTCTGACCACTCATCCCACGGCCAAATCCTGCTGCTCTGGAGTTGTTTCCTTGACCAGAATTCTGGGAAAAGGCCGGGAAAAGGCCGGATCTGGATGGGGTCGGAAGTCCATGCGTGGAGCTCCATCCTGGTGGCTGCTCCCAGGCAGGGATACAGGGGTTGCTCTGGTTTCCAGCCTCCTCCTCCTCCTCTTCTTCCTCTTCCTGGAGCTCTGGAGCTGATCCCATCCCTTTTCCCTGACGGGCTCCGGGACCTGCCACCCTCCCCACTGCTCGGTGGTGCCCAGCACCTCTTCCCTTTCCAGGCTCCTCACCCCCCTCATTCCCCAAAAATCCTGGATAATGGGGCAGGAGATGATCTTGGGAGTCTCAGGATGGGAGGGGCTGTGGGAGGCACGCCCCACGTGGGGAGGAGAGGAGA
>NW_008239292.1:1822609-1822997 GCF_000691975.1 Corvus brachyrhynchos | reverse complement strand
GGAAGATTTTTAGATGAGAGGGAAGAGGAACGGGATTTGCAATCTGGGATTTGGTGTTGGGAGATTCCTGGAGTAAGGGGAAGAGGAACGGGATTCCCAAACTGGAATTTGGTGCTGAGGGATCTCCAGGCCAGAAAACAAAGTTGTTTATCCAGCTGGAAGTGTCCGGGAGGGGAAGAGGCCTCATCCCTTTCCCATCCCTGGCGCTCAGAAATCATGGAAAAACGGAGAAATCCTCAGTGTTGGCTTTGTCGTGCCCGGAGCTTTGTCCCTGGAGTCACCTGTCCCACCAAGGGGACGCTGCCCGGAGCCTCCTGGAGCTGTCCCCGCCCGGTGGCTCCTGCCAGCACCTCGGGAGCAGCCCGGCCTTTGTGTGGCAGCTGGGAGG
>NW_008239292.1:1822009-1822483 GCF_000691975.1 Corvus brachyrhynchos | reverse complement strand
GAAAACAAAAAAACAAAAAAAAAAAAAAAGCAGGGAACCTCCGCGCCCGGCTGGGGCCGGGAAATGCGGGATGCGCGCACTTGTGCCGAGTTTTCATTCCCGGAGTGTTTGCGGTGTGGGCCCGCGGCTCCCTGCAGGTTCAGCTGTCCCGGTTCCCACAGCCCCGCGCTCCCGGGGACATTCCTGGCACTGCGAGGGGAGGGAAGGCACAAAACCCGCACATTTTGTCATTTTCCCCCCCCCGATCTTTCGCGGGGCTGGACTTCAGGAGTCCCCACCCCACAGGGTTCCACAGGGACGGGTTTTCCCTAATGCCCTATTTTTCCACCCAAACTTCGCAAGGGGAGCGTCCTCCCGGCTCTCCCCGCTGTGGGAATGTGCTGTGGGATAAATCCCAGCCCTGACCCCGCTGCCAAGCGGGGCATGAGGCAGCTGGGGCTGGCTCGTCACGGGCGCAGCCCCGCGGGGAGCCCG
>NW_008239292.1:1821208-1821608 GCF_000691975.1 Corvus brachyrhynchos | reverse complement strand
TGTGCCTTCCCCTGGGGCGTGCGCTCGCTGCGAGCCATCGCTGCGAGCCATCGATCCGCCACCTCCGTGTCACTGTCGCGCTGCTGCCAGCCCCCCGAGTCCCCAGGCGGATTCCCGAGTCCCTCATCCAGGACATCCCAGCCCTGTCTCCATTTTTCCATCACCTGAATCCCACCCCAGCTCCCACCCTCCCTGCCCGAAAATCCTGGGAAGGGGCATCGCAGAGGTTTGGGAGGCCCAGGGCCACATCCAAGGTGGGGGGGGGAAAGATCCTGCTGGGAACTCCTGTGGAGAGGCAGCACCGAGGGCTGGGGGCTCCCGCTGCGTTAATGCGGGGGGTGGGCCGGCTCCTGGTGGGATGCGGGGGGAACGGGAAAGTGCCAAAGCCCGGGCGAGCGGG
>NW_008239292.1:1820471-1820777 GCF_000691975.1 Corvus brachyrhynchos | reverse complement strand
TGTTGGTTGGCCCTCCGTTGGTTTTTTAGCCTCTCCGGGAGCTGCTCTCCGTTGTTATCCATCGATCCCGGCGGTTGTCGGTATTTGTGATCATGGAAACGGAGGATGGTTTGGAGTGGAAAGGAGCTTAAAGGCCGCCCCATCCCAACCCCCTGCCACGGCCGGGGATGGCACCCACCCCATCGGCGTGCTGGGAATGGGAGTGGCATCCTCAATGTAGGACTGGGGAAACTGAGGCACGGCGGGAACGGACGGGATTGGATTTTCCACCGCACAACCTGCGGCAGCGTCGGGGGATCCCAGATT
>NW_008239292.1:1814101-1820404 GCF_000691975.1 Corvus brachyrhynchos | reverse complement strand
CTGCTGAAGCCGCTTTTGGGGTTTTTTGCACTTCAAACAGACCCTCGCAGCCTTTTTTTCCCCAGGGATGTGCCCACAGGCGTTCCCTGGCTCCCTGTCCGCAGCTGTGCCAGCAAATCCTGCCTCGGATTCCAGAGAGCTGAGCTTTGTCACCGCCCTGTCCCTGTCACTGTCCCGTGTCCCCCTGTGCCGGCTCCTCTCCTCGGTGCTCAGCCCTCGATCCCCGGCCTGGGTTTGTCCCTTGTCACCTCTCCGCTGCTTCCTCACGCTCGGCTTTGCTCCCCATCCATCAGCATCCCAAAGGATGCAGTAATCGGATTATTTTTGGAAGATTCTGTCACCCGAGGCAGAGCAGGGACAGTGGCTCAGCCCCAGTCGGGAAAGGGGTGGGTGAGGGTCGAGGTAGCAGGGATGGAACCAGGAATGTCACCCTCACCCCCAAAAAGCATCTCCTGCCACATATCCCACCCTAATCCTCGTCATGGGGTCACCTCAGCCTCAGGGGAGCAGCTGGAGCAGGATCCCCGTTTGTCCAGGGACTCGTGGTGGGGTGGATTCCAGGCTGGGCATTCCCGTTGGAGACACAGGGAAAGAAAATCCAGGGATAAAAATCTGAATTTGCTGCGAGGAGGATAATTAATGATGAAAGAGGGGTGGGATGAGGAGAAGCGGGGCCAGGTGTGCCCTCGTTGGGGCTCTTCCCAATCCCAAATCCCTTCCAGCCCCACCAGGACCTTCTCCTGCCCCTCTGCGAGCAGTGACACTGCCCCACCCACTTTTTTGGGGGCAGAAAAGGAGCATTTTTGGTGCTCCGAACTCAGCGCCCTCAGCATGCCTGAACTATGGGACATCCCTCGGATCTCCCTTCTCCTGGGAAGATCCTGGCCCCATCCCGATCCCTCCGAGGGGTGGGACAGGGAAGGTGTGGGGCGAGCAGCAGCGTCAATATTCATGAGGCTGCAGAGGATCCAGGCTTTTAAATATTCATCGGGCACGCGGAGCCTCTGGCTGCCCGCAGGAACGGGGGGGAAAAACGGGAAGAGGGGAGGAAAAACGGGAAGAGGGGACGAAAAACGGGAAGAGGGGACGAGCAGCCCCCGTGTCCAGGGGCAGAGGGGCGGCTTCGTCTTGGGGACGCGACATCCCGGCGTTGTCACCTGCAGAGGGTCGGGCAGGTGCTGGGTGTCGGGATCAGGGTGTGGGAATAACCCATCCCGGAGCCCATCCCAAGACAGGGAGTCCCGCTCACATCTGGCTGCCGCCCACATCTGGAGGGGGACGGCGCCTTCCTTTAGTCAAGGGGTCCGGTTTAAAAAACCTAATCCGATTTGAACGCTAATCCTGTTAACATTGAGATCGGGATTAATTCTGGGTTAATCGGGATAATCCTGACAAAATGTTGAGCATTAGACGTTGGATGAGTTATTGCTGCCGGCAGCGGGAACGCTTTTAATTTGGTGGCGAGACGGGGGTGGGGGGAGAGGGGAGGGGCTGGGAAGGCGGGGATGGAGAGACCACAAAGCCTTGGATGGGGGGAGACTCCTGGAAAAACCCTTTGGATGGTTCTCAGAGCACCCTGGGCCTCTCATTTCTTCCACTTTTACCCAAATTACCTCCGGTTTTCCCTCCTTTTCTTCCCGGCTCGGCATCTCCCGGCTCCTCCATCTCCAGAGGCAGGAGCTGGGAGGGTGGAATTCCTTCCTGCACGGAATTCATCACTCCTGGCTGCTGGAGCTGGGGGAAAACACGGAGCAGAGGGCTTCGGTTTCACCGGGATCCAGCCGGGATCAGATGTCCGGGCTGGGATGTGGGAGAAGGGCAGCACCACAGCCAGGAATGTCCGGCACTGGGATGGCCTGGGATGCAACTGGTTTGGAACCTGGGGACTGATTCCCAGGAGATACCTGGGTACCAGGGATGCTGAATTCCAGCTGGGAATGCTGGATTCTGGTCAGGGATGGTGTGTCCCAGTTGGGATTGCTGGTTTCTGCTCAGGGATGCTGAATTCCAGTTGGGAATGATGGTTTCTGATCAGGGATGTTGTATCCCAGATGGGAATGCTGGGTTCTGGTCAGGGATGCTGAATTCCAGTAGGGAATGCTGGGTTCTGGTCAGGGATGGTGTGTCCCAGTTGGGAATGCTGGGTTCTGGTCGGGAACGCTGGTTATTGTTCAGGGATGCTTTATTCCAGTTGGGAATGCTGGTTTCTGCTCAGAGATCCGGGTTTCTGGTCGGGGATTCTGTATCCCAGTTGGACATACTGGTTTCTGGTCAGGGATGCTGTATTCCAGTAGGGAATGCTGGGTTCTGGTCAGGGATGGTGTGTCCCAGTTGGGAATGCTGGGTTCTGGTCGGGAACGCTGGTTATTGTTCAGGGATGCTTTATTCCAGTTGGGAATGCTGGTTTCTGGTCAGGGATGTTGTATCCCAGCTGGGAATGCTGGTTTCTGCTCAGGGATATTCTATTCCAGCTG
Organism: Corvus brachyrhynchos; assembly: GCF_000691975.1. Taxonomy (NCBI): domain Eukaryota; kingdom Metazoa; phylum Chordata; class Aves; order Passeriformes; family Corvidae; genus Corvus; species Corvus brachyrhynchos. The sequence goes on along the minus strand of NW_008239292.1, from coordinate 1,817,930 downwards.
GGAATACAAATTTCCTCTCAGGAATGCTGGGTTCAGGTCAGGGATGCTACATCCCAACTGGGAATGCTGGTTTCTGGTCAGGGATGCTGAATTCCAGTTGGCAATGCTGGTTTCTGGTTGAGGATGCTCTATTCCAGTTGGGAATGCTGGTTTCTGGTCGGGAATGCTGGCTTCGGGTCAGGGATGCTACATCCCAACTGGGAATGCTGGTTTCTGGTCAGGGATGCTGAATTCCAGTTGGCAATGCTGGTTTCTGGTCAGGGATGCTTTATTCCAGTTGGGAATGATAGTTTCGGGTCAGGAATGCTGGTTTCGGGTCAGGAATGCTGGGTTCTGGTCAGGGATGCTCTATTCCAGTTGGGAATGCTGGCTTCTGGTCAGGGATGCTGTATTCCAGCTGGGAATGCTGGGTTTTGCTCAGGGATGTTGTATTCCAGCTGGGAATGCTGGGTTCTGGTCAGGGATTCTCTATCCCAGTTGGACATACTGGTTTCGGGTCAGGGATGCTCTATTCCAGCTGGGAATGCTGGTTTCTGCTCAGGGATGGTGAATTCCAGTTGGGAATGCTGGTTTCTGGTTGAGGATGCTCTGTTCCAGCTGGGAATGCTGGTTCCTGCTCAGGAATGCTGCTCTCTGGCTGAGGACGCCGCGCTCCGCTCCGGGATCCTTTCCCGGAGGGAATCCGCACCCCGCCGGGAGCGCGGGGGTGTCCGGAGGCTGCGGAAGTGTCCCGTGTCCCGTTCCCGTTCCCCGCTCCCCGTGTCCCGTTCCCGTTCCCGAGCGGCCCCCGGCTCCCGCTGAGTCACCGCCCGGGGGCATCAATAATTCAGGAGGAGATGGGAATGAATGGAGGGAGGGATGAATGAGCGGAGCCGCGCTGCCACCGTTGTGACGGCAGAGAGCCCGACTGGGCAGACTGGGCAGGTCAAATTGGTCAAACTGGGATCCAGTTTGCAAAGCTCCGTCGTCCCACCCCGCCCTGGGCACGGATCTCATCCCAGCATTTGGGAGGGAGGGAGGGAAGGGCAGGGATCACCTGGCTGAGCCCTGGGCTGGGGGACCCCCAAAACGAACTGGTGGGAACTGGTTGGACCGGTTGAAGTCCCCAGGGATGTTGTGAGAGGTCAGGAAGGTGGAGAAATGACTGGGAGATGCTGCCATCTTTAAATGTCTTTAAAGCTTTTCCTTTTCCTTTTCCTTTTCCTTTTCCTTTTCCTTCTCCTTTTCCTTTTCCTTTTCCTTTTCCTTTTCCTTTTCCTTTTCCTTTTCCTTTTCCTTTTCCTTTTCCTTTTCCTTTTCCTTTCCTTTTCCTTTTCCTTCTCCTTCTCCTTCTCCTTCTCCTTCTCCTTTCCCTTTCACTTTTCCCTTTCCTTTTCCTTCTCCTTCTCCTTCTCCTTCTTCTCCTTCTCCTTCTCCTTCTCCTTCTTCTCCTTCTCCTTCTCCTTCTCCTTCTTCTCCTTCTCCTTCTCCTTCTCCTTCTCCTTCTCCTTCTCCTTCTCCTTCTCCTTCTCCTTCTCCTTCTCCTTCTCCTTCTCCTTCTCCTTCTCCTTCTCCTTCTCCTTCTCCTTCTCCTTCTCCTTCTCCTTCTCCTTCTCCTTCTCCTTCTCCTTCTCCTTCTCCTTCTCCTTCTCCTTCTCCTTTCCCTTTCCCTTTTCCCTTTTTTTTTAATTCTTATTTTTATTTTTTAATATTTTTGGTAGATAGGGAGACAGGGATGGAGAAGAGGGATGGAGAGAGGCAGGGCCCCACATGAGGGATCCCATTTTCCTTTTCCCGTGCCTCTTCCAAGGAATTCTGTGCCAGGGGGTGGCACAGGGAGGTGCAGCGCTCACCCTGATCCACCCAGCAACGATTCCCAAACCTCCTTCCCTGCTCCCAGCCCATTCCCGGAGCAGCTCCAGCGCCCGTCCCATCCCATCCCGAGGGCTCGGCACCAGATGGGATCCGCGGCGGGATGCCGGGATTAAGGGATGAGAGGGATTAATCCCGATCCGTGTCCAACCAGGGGCCGGAGCGCGGCTTTGTGCTCTCGGTAAATAACCGTGCCGGGGCCGGCCGTGCCAGCGCCGTGCCAGCTGTTTTCCAAGGATTTCAGGGCTCCCTCGCCTTTATCCCCACCCCTGCAGACGGGCAGGAGAAGGGAAGGTGCTGTGGGCAGCTGCCAGGACCTGCCAGGCCCCGCTTCGGAGCACCCCCGGTGCCCATGGGGGGTGATTTTGGGGGGTCTGGGGGCTCCTGGCGGGCGCGGCCCCCCCGGAGCTGCCCGGCCCAGCCCGGGAGGCTCCTCCTGGTGACGGGAGGGGAGGCTGAGCTCGGGGACGGGCGGTGCCGGTGGCACGGGGACAGCGAGGGTTTGTCCATCCCAGGTCTGTCTCGGGGCTGGCTGGGGGGGGTTTGGGGTGCGAGAGGGTGCGGAGCTCGGGACGGGATGGGAATTGGAGCTCTGAGTGTCCTGCGGGTGTCCCCGAGGGGGCGGCAGAAGGGGAAGGAGCCGCTTGTCCTCCCGCTCTTAATAATAATCCGGAAGCCCCCCGGGTGTGGGATGGACAGAGGGGTCTGGCTGGACCCCTTTTTCCCTTGGGATGGGTCCGGCACAGCCCTCGGAGCGTGTGGGGCTGGGACAAACCCCGAGTCCCGTCCCCGAGGGTTCCCTGGTGGAAATCTTGAGCTGCGCTGCTGCTCTGGGTGTTGTTGGGAGCAGCTGCTCCATCCCCGGGCAGGATTCCTTCCCCACGCATTTTTCCCATGTTTTTTTCCCCTCTTATCTGCTTTGAAGCGACCTGGGGGAGGTCCTGTCCCCTCCACCACCCTCCTGTCACCTCCTCTGTTCCTCTCCTGACCCCTCTCCCCCTCTCCATCCAAGCATCTCCGCCGCTTTTCCCGGTCCAAAGGAATGACCCCATTCCTTTCCCGGCTTCCCAAAAATCCGCCGGGACTTTGGATCCTTCCCCGCTGCCCTCCCAGCCCCGAGAATTCCGCCCTCCCAGCTGGGGACGGGAATTTGGGAGAGGGATGTGGAGGATGAGGACGAGGAGAGGCAGGAATGAGGAGCATCCTTATCTCTCCAGGCAGAGATAATGGAGCCGCTCCTGCGCTGGCAGCGGAGGGATCGTCGGGGCTTTTTAGGAGCTGAAAGAATCCCTTAATTGTGGCTTTTTTTAGCTCTGGGGAGACAAAAGACAAAAAAAACCACCGACCAAAAAAAGAAAAAAAACAAACCGCGAGTCTCCCTCCATTCCCCTTCCCACCGCTTTTACGTAAAACTCCCCCGGGGGGCGGGGAGGGAATGGGGATGCTCCTGTCCCTGTTGGAATGGGGGATTCTTCCCATTCCTGACTTTGTTGCCTCCCTCCAGAGGGGCCAGGGATGCTCCTGTCCCTGTTGGAATGGGGGATCCTTCCCGCTGCCTTCTCCAGAGGGGCTGGATGGGACATGGATACTTTGGGATTGGGTTTTTCCTGCGACCATCACCACGAGGGCACTCCCGGGGATCCAAGCTTTGCTCCAGCGGGATTCCCTCCTCTCGGGAAGCTCCGGAGGGCTTTAATCCAAGCAGGTTTAGTCCCGGGGGGAGCTTTGGGCACCCCGAGCTTGGAGCCGCTCGCCCACCCCCTCCCTCCCACCCCCTCAGCCCCAAATTTCCACACTTTTCCTGGCGCAGCTTCCCCGTGGCTTTGGGTGTCTTTTATTGTGCTCTGGGCGGCTGCAATCCCTCACTCTCCTTTCCAAGCACTCCCTGCTGGAATTCCAGCCGGGAATTCCAGGATCCAGCTCCAGGATTCCCGCTTTGGGGCTGGCTTGGCAGGAAATGGGTCATTTTGCAGCTGGA
>NW_008239292.1:1813667-1814085 GCF_000691975.1 Corvus brachyrhynchos | reverse complement strand
GGGGGGGGGGACAGAGAGCGGGGAGGGGGTGTCCCCTCCCTCCACCCCTTCCCTGCCACCAGGGTGGGATTCAGATCCCACAGGGAATGATCTCGGTGTCCGTGGGGAATTTGGGGCTGCAGAAGCCCCCGGGGAAGGGTCTGGGCATGGATAGAAGGGTTGCTTGTGGGACAGAAGTGAGGAATTGGGGGTGGAACAAGGTCTTTGTGGCCAGGTTGGGGGTTCGGGGTGAGGTTTGGGATTTATCCTGAATCCACAGAGCCTTTCCCAGCTGGGAGATGTCCCCTGCATGCCCTGGGTGGGGGCGTGGGTGACCTTCCTCTCCTCTGGTGACAGGGGACATCCACCCTGGCACTGCCTGGCACTGCCTGGCACCCTCAAGGCAGGATCAGGACCTCCCAAAAGCACCCCCAGCACA
>NW_008239292.1:1813339-1813643 GCF_000691975.1 Corvus brachyrhynchos | reverse complement strand
GGGTGAGGCTCCACCAAGGTGCAACCCTTGGGGTGACCATGGCCAGGTCCCCCCTGCTCGGGGCAGGCTGTGGGTGCTGTCAGAGGGGCTGGGGGACAGCAGGGACACGCCGGGGGTGGCAGGGACAGGATGTGAGAGGGCTGAGGTGTCCTTTAATGCATCATCCCAGAGCAGGAGAAATCATCAGCCAGGCAGAGCCATAAAACCCAATTTCCCCTGGAATTAATGGGCTGCTGGAGGCCAAGGTCGGAGCAGTCATTGTCTCCTCTCCGAGGAGTCGTTGTCCCCTCTCCAGGCATCTCCA
>NW_008239292.1:1810192-1813271 GCF_000691975.1 Corvus brachyrhynchos | reverse complement strand
CCCTGGGCTGCAGGGTCTGTCCTTTCCAGCACCCCGGGATACGTGGGGGTCCTTTGCCCACTTGGGGGGGGTCCTGTGCCCACTCGGAGGGTTCTGTGCCCATCTTTGGGGGTCCCGTGCCCATCTGAGGGGGTCCCGTGCCCATGTGGGGACAATCCCGTGCCCACAGGGGTGCCCTGAGTTTAGGGAAGGTGGGGGTGGGGTGGCTCTGTCCCGGTGCCAGTGACACTTTTGGGGGTTGTTGGACAGCACATTGTGCAGAGCATCAGGGCAGAACGGTCCCTTCCGGGCTAAAAGTCCATTAACTCCCATCGTGCCTGGGTTGTTGGTTTTTTTTTTTTTTCTTGGGTTTTTTTTTGTGGTTGGACTGATTCCATAAATTATCCACAGTGGGTGAGCTCCGGGACCCGGGGGCAGCTGCAGGATGGGGGGTGCTGGGTTCACCTGGGACAGTGACGGTGTCCCTGTCACCCCCGGGGTGTGGGGACACCGGCTGGGGGGGGGTTTGGGGGTGGGAAGGGAGAGGGATGCAGGGATGGATGCAGGGCAGGGTGAGATCCCAGAGAATGGGAATGGGGCAGGGGGTGTTGAGCTCACCTGGGACAGTGATGGTGTCCCTGTCACCTCTGGGGTGTGGGGACACCGGGGAGTCGGGGCTGGGGGGGATTTGGGGATGGGAAGTGAGAGGGATGCAGGGATGGATGCAGGGATGGATGGAGGGATGGAGGGATGGATTTAGGGCAGGAGAGGGATGCAGGGATGGATGCAGGGATGGATGGAGGGATGGATGCAGGGATGGATTTAGGGCAGGGTGAGATCCCAGAGAACGGGAACAGGGGAAGGATCCAGGAAGGCAGAGCCAGGCTGAGGTGCAGCCCTGGGTCTTATCTCGACCAGGAGCTGCCAGCCCCATCCCTCTGCTTCCCTAAGGAGCCATCCCAGGCCGGGATCCGGGTCAGCATCACCCCAAACCCAGAGCAAGGTACCCAGAAACCACAGCCTTGAGGGTGGGGAGCCCCAAAATTCACGGAGCCCCAAAATCCACCTGCTACACCCCAAAACCACCCCCATGAGGGATCAGAGCTGCGTCCCACGGCCCCAGGGATGGGAACAAGGAATGTTTCAGTCCACCCCTGCATCCCTTCCTGGGTGTGAGGCGCTGCCAGGGCTCTTTGTCCTCCAACGACAACAACCGAGCCCAGCAGTCAATTTTCCAGCAATTAACTACAGCGAGAACATTTCAAGTCCTCCCAAACCCCGCCTCACAGGATTAATTAAATCTTCCAATTAATGTCTCGTTTAAATGGCGATGATGGCTGTTATCATTTCATATTGATTTCTTTCTTTTTTTTCCCTTTTCCCCCCATCTTTAAATAGAGCTGTTGTTCCTTTCCAGCGCCGCCTTTTCCACAGTCTGGGAGCTGTTTGTTCCCTCTCTGTTGGATTTGCCAACGTTCAACAAGTGTCTGGAAAATCCAGGCTTGGATTTTTGGGGTTATTGACAGGCAGAAGTGCTGGGGATGGCCACGAATGTGGGGATATTTGTGCCGAAAATCCACATTTTCCATGTCCGCGGCGTGAACTTTCTGGTGGCGAGCGTGCGCTCCTGCGGAATCGGGCTCCCGGAAAATTTAATTCTCCCTGCTCCAAACCCGAAGCCATCACTCTCTCCCGGCTCCCAGAGCCATAAAACTTCCCGCTGCTCTGCTTCCAGAACGAGCCGGGCGTTTATGATTCCCGGCAGCGGAGTAATGGATGTGTAACCTCCGGGAATTGCCAAGGTTATTCCGGCGCTCGGAACGTGAGCCCGGCTCCGGCGGCTCCTGCCGGGTTCATTTCCAGGGATTTGCCAGTGTGGGAGCTCCAAGGCACCGGAATGGCACTGGGAAGGTTTATCCTGCAGCGGGAAGGGGGAGAGAGGGGTGGGATTGGGATTGGGATTGGGATTGGGATTGGGAATGGGAATGGGGGTCGGTGCTGGGAGCAGGAGAGGGAGGAGGCTTGGAGCTGGCAGTGGGGGTGAAACACATCAGATCCTGAGCTCAGCCTGGGAATGTGGAATGGAGCATCCTTGGATGAGGTTAGAGCATCCCTGGATGTGGATGGAGCATCCCTGGATGAATCTCAGCGCGGGAATGTGGGATGGAGCATCCCTGGATGTGGATGGAGCATCCCTGGATGAGGATGGAGCACCCCTGGATGTGGATGGAGCATCCCTGGATGGGGATGGAGCATCCTGGACGTGGATGGAGCATCCCTGGATGAGGATGGAGCATCCCTGGATGCAGCTCAGCCCCATCCTCAGGCACAGCGAGGGATTTTTGAGGGTGTCCCATGACAGGCCAGGGATTGGACTCGATGACCTTTGGGGGTCCTTCCCAACCCCTTTTCCATGATCCCATGACCCGCACGAGCCTCTCCATCCTGGCTCCCTGCTCCAGAAGAAACGTGGGACCAGCCACATCCAGGGGGTGCTGGGACACCCATCCCCCCCTGACCGCTCCCCTCTCCCGCTGCAGACCAGGAGCTCCCGGCACTCCCAGGGCTCCCAGCCTGGCCTGGCCGACCAAGCCAAGCTCTCCTTCGCCTCGGCCGAATCCCTGGAGACGATGTCGGAAGCGGAGCTGCCGCTGGGATTCAACAGGATGAACCGGTTCCGGCAGAGCCTGCCCCTGTCCCGCTCCGCCAGCCAGACCAAGCTGCGCTCCCCAGGTACCCCCTGGCACCGAACCCTCCGGGGGTGGAGCGAGGGATTGGCTTCCATCCGCCCCAAAAAAACCCCAGGATGAGCGGGAGGAACCTCAGGGTGGCCCAGGAGGATGAGCTGCCTTCAGCAGGGCGAGGTTGGGTGGCCAAACATCCCCAACCCCTTTTTTTTGGGTGGCCCAGGAGGATGAGCTGCCTTCAGCAGGGCGAGGTTGGGTGGCCAAACATCCCCAACCCCTTTTTTTTGGGTGGCCCAGGAGGATGAGCTGCCTTCAGCAGGGCGAGGTTGGGTGGCCAAACATCCCCAACCCCTTTTTTTTGGGTGCCTCAGAGCCCTCTAGGAAGATCTCCCCTCACCAGGGCAAGGCTGGGT
>NW_008239292.1:1809077-1810118 GCF_000691975.1 Corvus brachyrhynchos | reverse complement strand
TCAGCAGGGCGAGGCTGGGCGGCCAGAGCTCCCCCAACCCCCTTTTTTTGGGTGTCCCAGAGCCCTCCAAAAGCCCCCAGCACCTCTGTGGAGAAGGGACACGGGCACAGCTGACCCCTCTGTGCTCCCTGTGCTCCCAGGGGTGCTGTTCCTGCAGTTTGGGGATGAGACGAGGAGGGTGCACATCACGCACGAGATCAGCAGCATGGACACCCTGCACGCCCTCATCGTCCACATGTTCCCGCAGAAGCTCACCATGGGCATGCTCAAGTCCCCCAACACCGCCATCCTCATCAAGGACGAGTCCCGCAACGTCTTCTACGAGCTGGAGGATGTCCGGTGAGAGCAGAGGGGTCAGAATCCCACCCCGGGCTGGTTTTTATTCCTTTAAATCCAACACGAGGCAGGAAATCTGTGGGATCAAGGAGAAACGGGGTTGGTGGGTGCAGCGCTGGGATTTGGGGTGTCTGGCCTCGGTGCTCAGGCTCTGCCTCTCCTTCCAGAGACATCCAGGACAGAAGCATCATTAAAATCTACCGGAAAGAGCCGCTCTACGCCTCGTTCCCAGCCTCTCACATCACCAACGGCGACCTCAGGGTGAGAGGGGACACGGGGACAGCCCGGGGAGGGCGGCTGGACCTGGTGGGGTGGGATCGGTAAAGAGAGAAAGCGGCAGAGATGGGAACTGTGTGTGGCTGGGATTCATCCTGCCTGCTTCCAACGAGGGTTGGGGGCTGACAGCGGGGTCATAAGCACGGTTTTTAGGGAATTAAATCATCAGGATAATGAAATCATCGGGATAAATCATCAGGATAAACCATCGGGATAAATCACCCCACTGCTGGCCGGGAAATAAGGGAAGGGTTTTTGCCAAGGCGCCGGAACCGCTGGTCCTTGGAGGGGCGGAGGGCAGAGCAGGGCAGGGGTCACTCCGTGCTGACCACCCCGCCCCATTCCCGCAGCGGGAGATGGTCTACACTTCCCGGGAATCCTCTCCCACCCGCCGCCTCAACAACATGTCCCCGGCTTCCCACCTGGCCT
>NW_008239292.1:1805684-1807499 GCF_000691975.1 Corvus brachyrhynchos | reverse complement strand
CCACCAGCACCCCCGCGGGGCAGCCCACGGCCATCACCCGCCTGCACATGCAGCTGCACCTGCACGACCTGCAGCAGAACGCCAGCGACCTCCGCAACCAGCTGCAGCAGCTCAAGAAGCTGCAGGTGGGCGCCTGGGGTGGGGGGACCCCAAATCTGACCCAGCTCGTACTGGGGTGGGATGGGAAAATGCCCTTTTCTCAGTGGGGTTGGTGTGGGAGAGCTCAGGGATCTTTCCCATTCTGAGCTCAGGGATCCTTCCTGAATCCAAGCTCAGGGATCCTTCCCCATTCTGAGCTCAGGGATCCTTCCCAAATCCAAGCTCAGGGATCCTTCACGAATCCAAGCTCAGGGATCATTCCCCATTCTGAGCTCAGGGATCCTTCCTCACTCTCAACTCAGGGATGCCTCCCTGTGCTGAGCTCAGGGATCCTTCCCAAATCCAAGCTCAGGGATCCTTCCCCATTCTGAGCTCGGGGATCCTTCCCAAATCCAAGCTCAGGGATCCCTCGCCAGTCTGAGCTCAGGGATCTTCCCTGAATCTGGGCTCAGGGATCCTTCCCAAATCTGAGCTCAGGGATCCTTCCCAAATCCAAGCTCAGGGATGCTTGCCCATGTCCAGCTGAGGGATCCTTCCCCACCCTGAGCTCAGAGATCCTTCCTGAATCTGAGCTCAGAGATCCTTCCTGAATCTGAGCTCAGGGATCCTTCCCCACTCCGAGCTTGGAGATCCCTCCCCATGCCCAGGGATCCCTCCCCATGCCCAGCTCAGGACTGGTCCCTTGTGGGGCCCCTTTTCCTATCCCGGGGGGTCTCTCCCAGCCTGACCTCCCCCCTCCTTCTCCCCCTCCTCCTCCTCCTCCTCCTCCTCCCACAGCTGCAGAACCAGGAGACGGTGAAGACGCTGCTGCGGCGGACGGAGACGGAGATCAGCGTGCGGGTGACGGACACGATGCGCAAGCACGAGGACCCTCTGCAGCGCCAGCGCAGCTTGGTGGAGGAGGAGCGGCTCCGCTACCTCAACGAGGAGGAGCTGATCACGCAGCAGCTCAAGTGAGCCAGGGCAGGGGGCCCCGCACGTCCCTGCGGGGCACAGACCCTCCCCAGGGGCACAGCAGCAGCTCTGCACTGCCCAGGGCATGTCCCAAAGTGGGGAGGGGTCCCCAAAATAGTGACCATGTCCCTGAAGGAGGAGGGGTCCCCAAAATAGTGACCACATCCCTGAACGAGGAGGGGTCCCCAAATCAGTGACCACATCCCTGAATGAGGAGGGGTCCCCACGCCGTGACCACGTCCCTGAATGAGGAGGGGTCCCCATGCAGTGACCACATCCCTGAATGAGGAGGGGTCCCCAAAATAGTGACCACATCCCTGAATGAGGAGGGGTCCCCAAATCAGTGACCACATCCCTGAATGAGGAGGGGTCCCCAAATCAGTGAACGAGGAGGGGTCCCCAAAAATAGTGACCACCTCCCAGAGTGAGGAGGGGTCCCCAGCCCAGTGTTGCCCTCTCCCACATGGGCACCTGCCACCCTCGGGGTTCTCACCCTCCTGGCACAGCAGTGACCCCCCCCCCAGTGACCCCTCTGCCCTCCCCCTGTGCCCACAGCGACCTGGAGAAGTCCGTGGAGAAGATCCAGAAGGATCTGGCCCACAACCACCGGCTGATCCCGGTGCAGGAGCTGGAGGAAAAGGCCGTGGTGCTCAAGCAGCTGGGGGAGACCCTGACGGACCTGAAGGGTGAGGAGGGGGCTGGGGGGGGGGGGCAAACGGAGCCATCTGGCCTTTCCCCGCTCCCTCCCCGCCCCGGCGATCG
>NW_008239292.1:1802995-1804920 GCF_000691975.1 Corvus brachyrhynchos | reverse complement strand
TCAGTCCTCTCCAGGTGTGGGTGGGATGCCATCTTTTGATAAAAGCCTCATTTTTCTGCTAAAGGACCCCAAAAACACCCTCAGTCCTCTCCAGGTGTGAGTGGGACCCTCTTTTTCTATAAAAGCCTTGTTTTTCCTCTAAAGGACCCCAAAAACACCTTCAGTCCTCTCCAGGTGTGGGTGGGACCCTCTTTTTCTAGAAAAGCTTCGTTTTTCTGCTAAAGGACCCCAAAAACACCCTCAGTCCTCTCCAGGTGTGAGTGGGACCCTCTTTTTCTATAAAAGCCTTGTTTTTCCTCTAAAGGACCCCAAAAACACCTTCAGTCCTCTCCAGGTGTGGGTGGGACCCTCTTTTTCTAGAAAAGCTTCGCTTTTCTGCTAAAGGACCCCAAAAACACCCTCAGTCCTCTCCAGGTGTGAGTGGGACCCTCTTTTTCTATAAAAGCCTTGTTTTTCCTCTAAAGGACCCCAAAAACACCTTCAGTCCTCTCCAGGTGTGGGTGGGACCCTCTTTTTCTAGAAAAGCTTCGTTTTTCTGCTAAAGGACCCCAAAAACACCCTCAGTCCTCTCCAGGTGTGAGTGGGACCCTCTTTTTCTAGAAAAGCCTTGTTTTTCCTCTAAAGGACCCCAAAAACACCCTCAGTTCTCTCCAGGTGTGGGTGGGATGCCATCTTTTGATAAAAGCCTCATTTTTCCTCTAAAGGACCCCACAAACACCCTCAGTCCTCTCCAGGTGTGAGTGGGACCCTCTTTTTCTAGAAAAGCCTTGTTTTTCCTCTAAAGGACCCCAAAAACACCCTCAGTTCTCTCCAGGTGTGGGTGGGATGCCATCTTTTGATAAAAGCCTCATTTTTCCGCTAAAGGACCCCAAAAACACCCTCAGTCCTCTCCAGGTGTGAGTGGGACCCTCTTTTTCTAGAAAAGCCTTGTTTTTCCTCTAAAGGACCCCAAAAACACCCTCAGTTCTCTCCAGGTGTGGGTGGGATGCCATCTTTTGCAGTCCTCTCCAGGTGTGGGTGAGACCCTCTTTTTCTAGAAAAGCTTCGTTTTTCTGCTAAAGGACCCCAAAAACACCCTCAGTTCTCTCCAGGTGTGGGTGGGACCCCATCTTTTGATAAAAGCCTCATTTTTCCTCTAAAGGACCCCAAAACCACCCTCGTGGTCCTCTCCAGGTGTGGGTGGGATCCCCTCTTTTCCTTATCCCTTCGGAAAAAACTCAGGATTGTCCATCAGGATGGAGACACAGCGCTCGGCGTGAGCAGAAACCTCATCCCTGAGGAGCAGGGAATTGTTCTGCCAGGGAAAAATCCTCTCCCAGAGCCGATCCCGGGTGGAGCCCACCTGCCCAATCCCATTAGGATCTCGGGATGGCTCCCGGCTCGGCGGAACGGGATCGCCTGGGGGGTTCCGTGCTAGCCTGGTTTTCCAGGGAAATGAGCTTGTAGGATCATGCAATGCCTGTCACCGTCATCCCGAAATCCCAAATTGGGCCTGAGTGCCTGCCCTCAATCCCAAAGGCTGTTCCAGCCCGATCTGACGGAGGGGAAGGGTTCGCAGGGATCCGATTTCCCGCCAGGTTCATGAGGGTGGATGGGGTAGAGGAGCTCGTCCCCAGAACAGCACCAAGCCCAACCCCTTTCCCAGACCTCAGAGCGCCTCAACCCTCAGGAAATCAGGATTTTGTAACCTCCCCATCCCCCTCCACCGATGCCCCGCGGCCCCTCAGTGCCTCCTCTCTGTCCCAGGCAAGTGGACGAGGGCGTGTGGAGTTCGCCCAGCAGCCTGAGCCAGTCGCCCAAGAAAGTGGCCCCGGAGACGGATTTCAGCAAAGGGCTGGAGCTGGAGATGCCCACCAGCCCCCCCGTGAGCCTGCACCACCTGACGGCCACCCCTGAGCCCCTGGGCGTGCCCCGCTTCGGGCACA
>NW_008239292.1:1796972-1801448 GCF_000691975.1 Corvus brachyrhynchos | reverse complement strand
CTTCTGCTCGGGGGACAGCTGGGGATGGGGTTTGGGGTGTGCCAGCCCCGGCACCGGCACCGCAGGGGGGTTCCCGCTCCTCCCGGGGCCGCGGGGACGGAGCGGTGGCACCGCCGGGGACAAGTGCTGCACGCCTGGGTCCTCCTGCAGCACTTCCCTCCCGCCCTGGGCTTTAAGCCAGGCTCACCTGGGTTTTAGCACGGCACAGGTGCTCCAGTGGGATGGGGATGGGTTTTCTCTGGATGGTTTTCCCCCACGAGGGAGGAGGACTGGGGATGGTGCAGTTGTGGGACAGGTGATGGTGCAGGTGGGGTTGGTGATGCTGCAGGAAGCAGGACTGGACCAGTGACTCTGCCGGCCAGGGGACCAGTGACTCTGCTGGCCAGGGGACCAGTGACACTGCTGGCCAGGGGACTGGTGGTTCTGCCGGCCAGGGGACCGGTGACACTGCTGGCCAGGGGACCAGTGACTCTGCTGGCCAGAGGACTGGTGGTTCTGCCGGCCAGGGGACCGGTGACACTGCTGGCCAGGGGACCAGTGACTCTGCTGGCCAGAGGACTGGTGGTTCTGCCGGCCAGGGGACCGGTGACACTGCTGGCCAGGGGACCAGTGACTCTGCTGGCCAGAGGACTGGTGGTTCTGCCGGCCAGGGGACCGGTGACACTGCTGGCCAGGGGACCAGTGACTCTGCTGGCCAGAGGACTGGTGGTTCTGCCGGCCAGGGGACCGGTGACACTGCTGGCCAGGGGACCAGTGACTCTGCTGGCCAGAGGACTGGTGGTTCTGCCGGCCAGGGGACCGGTGACACTGCTGGCGGGCCAGGGGCCTGGTGGCTCGGCCGGCCAGGGGACCAGTGACACTGCTGGCCAGATGACCAGTGACACTGCTGGCCAGGGGACCAGTGACACTGCCAGCTGAGGGCCAGTGGCTCTGCTGGCCAGGGGACCAGTGACTCTGTCAGCCAGGGGACCGGTGGCTCTGCTGACCAGGGGACTGGTGACACTGCCAGCTGTGGGCCAGTGGCTCTGCTGGCCAGGGGACCAGTGACACTGCCTGCTGAGGGCCAGTGGCTCTGCTGGCCAGGGGGCCGGTGACACTGCTGACCAGGTGACCAGTGACACTGCCAGCTGAGGGCCAGTGGCTCTGCTGGCCAGGGGACCAGTGACTCTGCCGGCCAGGGGACTGGTGGGTTCTGCCGGCCAGGGGACTGGTGGGTTCTGCCGGCCAGGGGACTGGTGGGTTCTGCCGGCCAGGGGACTGGTGGGTTCTGCCGGCCAGGGGACTGGTGGGTTCTGCCGGCCAGGGGACTGGTGGGTTCTGCCGGCCAGGGGACTGGTGGGTTCTGCCGGCCAGGGGACTGGTGGGTTCTGCCGGCCAGGGGACTGGTGGGTTCTGCCGGCCAGGGGACTGGTGGGTTCTGCCGGCCAGGGGACTGGTGGGTTCTGCCGGCCAGGGGACTGGTGGGTTCTGCCGGCCAGGGGACTGGTGGGTTCTGCCGGCCAGGGGACTGGTGGGTTCTGCCGGCCAGGGGACTGGTGGGTTCTGCCGGCCAGGGGACTGGTGGGTTCTGCCGGCCAGGGGACTGGTGGGTTCTGCCGGCCAGGGGACTGGTGGGTTCTGCCGGCCAGGGGACTGGTGGGTTCTGCCGGCCAGGGGACCACTGACTCTGCCGGCCAGGGGGCCAGTGACACTGCCAGCAGCACAGGGGCAATGCTACCTCTGCCCCTGACAACCGCCAAGGTTTCCCCTGCTGCGAGCCCCGGACAGGCTCGGGCTATGCCCTGCTCGCCCCAGCCCTTCCCCCTCCAACGCCGTGTTTGACTCCCCAGGTGTTTCAGCGCAGCTCCGCCTCCCCTTTCCTCCCCACGCTCCGTTGTGACCCCCTCGAGGCCGTGTCCCCGGGCCACTCCGACCCGTGGCCCAACGGAGCCGCGGTGGCAGCCGAAGGATGGAAGGTAACAGCTCCCCGGGGCTGCGCTCTCACCGCCTTCCTCCTCTGCCTCTTCCAAGCTCACCTCTGCCGCTTTTCTCTGATTTAACCAACTAATTAACGGCTTCTCTCCCCACTGCCTCGCTCACGGCACTGACGCGGCACCGGACCCAGCACTAACCCACGGCCGCGGCTCCCGGGAGGCTCCCGGGGCACCCCAGCACCGCACCGGACACGGCACGGGCAGCGCCCGCCGCTCTCATGCCACGCTGGGTGCCCGGGGGGTGGGCGGTGCATGGGAGAGCCCCCTCTGAGTGCATGGAAAGGGAAGGGTTGGAGCAGAGTCCGCTTGGATCTGCCTGGGCTCGGCTCCGGGTTTCTCCCGGCCCTCCTGACCTCCATGCTGGGCTCTGGGGTGGGGAGAGCAGGAGGAAAATGCCTGGAGAGCGGTTGGGAAGGAGCAGGGAATGCCCAAAGTAGGAAGAGAAGGAGGAAAATGCCTGGAGAGGGATTGGGATTAAATACGGGATTGCCAGGGTGGAGAAAACAGGCGGAAATGCCTGGAGAGTGCTCAGGATGGAGCAGGGAATTCCCAGGATGGAGAGAGCAGGAGGAAAATGCCTGGAGAGCGGCTGGGATGGAGCAAGGAATGCCCAGGTGGGGGCAAAGAGCAGGACAGGGGCTGCTGCCGTGCCAGGAGCGAGGGGAGCTCTGGCTCGTCCCCAGAGGGAGGGTCTGGCCCCTTGCAGGGGTCCTACGGGGTTCCTCCCCTCTCCTGGGACACCAGGGCTGGATCATCCCTCTGCCCCTCTGCTCCAGAGCTGGGATGGCTCCAGCTGCACACCCAGAGCTCCGTGGCCTTCCCAGAGCTGGCGTTTCCCTCCCGCTCTGCCCCAGGCTCCGGGGCAGCTGCAGGGGCACCAATCCTGCCAGGGCATCTCTGCAGCTCCTCTGCCCTCGGCTCGGCTCCCTCAGGCATTCCATGGATGTCCCTCGGGACGGGAACAGGGAAGTGGGGCAGGAAGAGCAGCATTTTTGGGGTAATTTCTTGCCCCTCAGGGTATGAAAGCTCGGGTGCCCCTGAGCAGCTCGGCTGGGATGGCTCAGCCCCCGCTGGAGCTCTGCTCTCACACCAGTGCCCCCAGTTTGTACCAGCATGGAGAAATCCCGGCTGGATGGTGGCAGCGGGATTTCCAAAGGCATTCGGGAGGTGCAGAAACACCAGCTTCATTTTTGCTCTATTCTTTTTTGCTCCAATGAGATGCCAGGGCTGGAGGAGGGAGCTGAGCTTCCCCTTCCAGTCCCTGTCCATGCTGTGGGATGTAGGGCTGGACAGGAGGGAGCTGAGCCTCTCTCCATTCCCTGTCCATGCTCAAGATCCCAAGGGGATTTCAGGGCTGGAGGAAGGAGCTGATAATTCTTTTCCAGCCCCTGTCCATGCTGTGGATCCCTGTGGGATGTAGGGCTGGACAGGAGGGAGCTGAGCCTCTCTGCATTCCCTGTCCATGCTGTGGATCCCTGTGGGATGTAGGGCTGGACAGGAGGGAGCTGAGCCTCTCTGCATTCCCTGTCCATGCTGTGGATCCCTGTGGGATGTAGGGCTGGACAGGAGGGAGCTGAGCATCCCTTTCCAGCCCCATCCACCCTGTGCCTCCCTGTGGGATGTCAGGGCTCCAGGAGGGAGCTGAGCACCCCTTTCCAGTCCTTATCCACTCTGTCCCTCCCAGCGGGGTGTGTGGGATGGGCAGGAGGGATCGGAACCTCCCTCCCTGCCCAAACTCCCGCCTGGAACTCCGCCGTGCCCGGAGGCGCCGGCGTGGGGGGACCCCAATAATTTGTGGCGCCCCGTGGTGCCCCCCAGGCAAACCCCGCTGCCGCCTGGCCCCTAATCTGTCTGAATTCTCTACCCGGGAGCCGCTGGCGCTGGCAGCCCCGGCGAGCCGCGCCTTCTCCCTGCCCCAGATCGTGCTCACCGAGTGGGTGTCGGAGCCGCCGTCCCCCGGAGCCGAGCCGGAGCTGTCGGTGGCACCGGGCAGCGCCGGAGCAGGAGGGCAGCTGCCACCCGAGGGGACAAGGAGAGGCCGTGGGGCGTCTCCTGGCAGCTCCCCAAAATCCCCGCTGGCGCAGGGACCCCGTCCAGCCCCGCAGCCCCCCGGCAGCGCATCCCGGGGGCTCCCTTCGGCAGCCAGCAAGGCCCCGCCTTTCCCGAGGGATAAAACGGGGGGACAAGGAGGGGACGCGGCTCTGGACGCTGCCAGCAGGCCAGGAGGCAGCGGCAAGACTTGTCCCCAAGGTCCTGGGGCTGCGCAGCCTCCTCGGAGCCAGGCGGGAGGTGCCGGAGCTGCGGAGACCGCGCTCCCCTCCGTCGGTGCCGGGATCATTCCCCAAATTCCCGGCGATGCGGAAAGAGCCAGGCTTCCTCGTGGACACTCTGCCGGGGCTCCCAAAGCCGCGTGGAGAGAGGAGAGCTCGCCAGCCGCGGCCTGCCCGGTGCCACATCCCGGGATTCCCGCAGGCAGGGATCCAGCCCTGCGGGGCGCGGCACA
>NW_008239292.1:1794904-1796691 GCF_000691975.1 Corvus brachyrhynchos | reverse complement strand
GGCACATTCCCGGGCGGAGCAGCCCCCGGAGCAGCTCCCTGCCCGCTCCAGCCACTCCACGGCACCTCCGGGATGGGATGGAGGGGCTCCGGCTACTGCGGGGGACCCCGGAACGGGGGGAAAGGCAACAGAGGGGCTCTGCAGAGTACACTTGTCCCCCGGGCGCCCCACGGCCCCGGGCAAAAAGGAGATTTATGAGGACACCTACCAAAGACTGGACAGCCTGGAGGAAACCATCCGCGAGCTGGAAATGACCATCAGCGAGATCAGCAGCCACCCCGCCGTGGAATTCGTGTTCCCCAAGGAGGCACTGGCATCCGAGGAGGCCGGGAAAAGCCTGGGGCATCTCGGGCACGGAGGCTGTGACGGTGACACCGCGCTGGACCTCAGCCAGGCCAAGGATGGCGCTCCCAAAAGTCCGTCCCCGAGCAGGACGAAGCCAGCGCTGCTCCCGAAGCCGCAGCTGCCCCCCGGCACGCCCCAGGTTCATTTTCTCTTCTCCCCCGTGCCCTGCTCTGCCCTGGACTCACTCTGATGTCTCTTCCTCTGCGTGCTCCCTCTCTGTGACTCCACCTCCAGGCAGAGCCGAGGTGGAGAACGAATCTTCCTCTTCTCCCTGACACTTGGAGGGGTTTGGGAAGGGCAGGAAGGAGCGAGGCAGGAGCTGGCAGCGGGAAGGGAGACGGTGCCGGGCGGTGCTGGCTGATCCCAGAATTAGAGCCGGAATTAGACCCTGGATGAGGTGGACTCTTCCACCCTGGCAGGTTTTTGGAGCACCAGGTCCATGATGGGCATCCCACGGGATCCGAGAGCATCCCACGGGATCCAAAGGCATCCTATGGGATCCAAGAGCATCCCACGGGATCGGCCAGGGTTGGGTGCTCCGGGATGCTGAAGCACCGCCCTTGGTTTCACCGTTTCGCATAAAAACCCTCTCCCAGCGAGCAGCAGCTGGAGCCTGGCAGATGTTTCTCCTGATTAAACCCCAGCGCGGGCTTCCTGAAGCCATCCCAAATTGCTTCCTGCTGGAATCCAGCTGAATATCTGGGAAAAACAGGGAGGGGGAAAAACGCCCTGAGCTCGGCTGCGACGTCAACCTGCTCCTTCATTAACAGCCAGCGCTGGGGAATAAATCTCCTGTTCCCTTTGGAGCTGCTCTCTCTCCCCTCGGGGGGGGCTCTCGCTGGGTGAACGGGGGTGTAGCTGCAATTTTTCCTGCTGGGTTGGTCTTTTTTTTCCCGGGAAATGGGAAGTGGAGCTGCGGGATGGATTTATGGCTGGGACTGGGGCAAAGCCAAGCTCAGGGTTAGGCAGGAGAGGCTGTGAGGGGTCAGTCCTAAAGCAGAGAGGGCCAGGGCAGGGCTGGTGTCACCTTCCAAGGATTCTGCGCTGGTCAGGAAGATTCCCAGTGCCGGGAATGCGGGGGATGGCGCGGCACAGGCACACGTGAGGTTGTCCCAGGGTTGGGATTTGGACTCTGATGATCCTCGCGAGTCCCTTCCAGCCGGGGATATCCCATGATTTTATGATTTCCTTGTGCTGTAGGGTGCAGGAACCCCCCATGTCCCATCCACGGGAACCACTGAGGATCCCAGCGGTTCCCCTGTGCCACGGATTTCCCAGCCTGGGCTGTCCCCACTGGCACAGGAGGCCACCAGGAGGGGACCTGGGGTGTCCCTGGCAGGGGAGAGGACACGCGGGGTGTGTGGCACTGCCCTCGCTGCCGTTCTGGCGAGCCTCTGTATCCTCACCTGTGCACAGCCATAAATAAAATCCTCTGTATTCCT
>NW_008239292.1:1792892-1794748 GCF_000691975.1 Corvus brachyrhynchos | reverse complement strand
GGGGCCCCCGCCCTCTCCGGGGCGTTGTCCCCGCGGGCGGTGCTGGCAGGGGTGGCGCGGCTCCAGGCATCCAGCAGTGCCCGTGGGCTATCCACCCAGCCAATTTTAACCCTTTTTCCCCAAAATTTTCTGTCCCGGCAGAGCGGTGGCGTCTCCATCCCGGCCATGAAGGTGGTGAATCCGGCGTCGCGGCTGAAGCAGGGCCAGCAGGGCAGCCCCGAGAAGGGCAAGCACATCAAGCAGCGCATGGAGTACATGCGGATCCAGGGCCAGCAGCAGGTACTCCACCCCTAGAACCGTGCCAGGGCTGCCCGCGGCCCTGGCATCACCCTCGGGCCCGACCTGAGTCGGGGACACCCCCAGGGTGATGATTTTTGGCTTCTCTCTCGGTGCCTTCTTCACTTTGGCTGAGCCCCTCGGGGCTGGGGACGCGGGCACGCGGCTGCTGCAGGGGGGGGTCTTGTCACACCCCGTGGCTGCTGGGGACCGGGACGCGACTTCGTGCTGGGAGTCACCAACTCGTCCCCGCTGTGGTGTGAGGGTGAAGCCGCAGCCGTTTGTCCCCCAGCGCTGGGGGTCACCACTGCCCTGACGGGGTGGCTGAGCCCCGGCGTTGTCCCCTCACCCCGGGGGACCGTGACACCTCCTTGGCCGTGGTGATGAGCTCTGGGGATGGGAATTCCCTCCCCCTGCGGCTCCTGTCCCGGGAGGTTTTGGGGAGTCCCCCCATGCATCCACAGAATCAGCTTGTGGGTGTCACAGGCAGGGTGGTGGCACTGGGACACCGGGCACTGTGGGGACAGGGTGAGCAGGGCACAGCAGCTGGAAGAGAAGCGTTTTGGGGTGGGATGGAGCATCCCCCTCACCCAGCCCCCAGCACTGACCCCCATCCATCCCGGGGGCAGCTCCTGCTGCGGGCGGCGGGGCTCCCCCGCCTCTGTCCCTGCTGTCACCCCAGTGCTGGCCGTGCATTCCCAGCTGGCTCAGGCCCCAGCCCAGGGGATCACGGCCACTTGGGTGCCCTCCCTCCCTCCTGACCCCTTCTCCCCTCTCCCAGCACCCCTTTCCCCCTCACTGGACAGCAGCACCTCGAGCGGGTTCACCTTTCCCGCCCCCGCTCTGTGTCTCAATCTCCTTTCCATGACCAAACCACCCAATAAACCCAATTCTGCTCATTCTCGTGGATCCGTCAACCCTGTCGGACAAACCGAAGGTTTTTCCCAGCTATTCCAGGCAGGGTTTTGGGGGGGATTTCTTGCGATTTGGGCAAATGTGGAATGAGCAAAATGGGCACCTCCTGACAAGAAGGGTCAAGCCCCCCCTCGGCTGCTCCATCCCCAGGGTCTGGCACTGTGGAAAAACCTTCCCAGGGAGGGTCCATCCCTGTGGCCAGCCTCTCCCTGACTGTCCCCTCCAGCGTGCGGGGTTTTCCCACCCCTTGGAGTCAGGGAGAGGCAGGGAGTTCCCTCTGGCATCCCCACGGACCGCACACACCGGACAAACCCCGGCCTGAGGGGCTGGGAAGCATCTCCTGACTCCATGAGGCCCCCAAATCCCCTCCCCTGGAGGCCACGCAGCAGCACAGCCGCGGCTCTTCGGTGTCACCACCGTCCTCCTCGGTGACACCTCGGTCCCCCGTGGCACCATCAGCCCCCTGGCACGCCCTGGTGCCCTCGCTGGGGTGGCCACAGCTGGACTTTTCCATGTCACTTTTGTCCCCTCTGCCTTCCCTGTGCAAGATTGGACCGTGTCCCCCCTCCCTCAGCAGCCCAACCCCTCCCTGGGGGCGAGGCGGGGCTGGAGGATCCCTCTCCGCGCTCCCTGGGGGGGTTTTGGAGCGTCATTCCCTGCTGGTG
>NW_008239292.1:1791794-1792596 GCF_000691975.1 Corvus brachyrhynchos | reverse complement strand
CCCCCACCCCCGCCTTTGTGTGCCTGTGTGTCCGCGTGTCCGTGTGTCCGTCCGTCCGTCTGTCCCTTCCTCTCGGGGACGTCCCCTGCCCGTGCAGTGACGCCTGGGACCCGCTCTTGTCGTGCTGCTCGTGCTGGCCCTTTTCCAGCTGCTTGCCCTCAGGCCTGACTCACTGCTGCTTCTGAACGAAACTCCCTTTGGTTCTCGGTTGTTTTGGGCTTTTTCTGTCCTTTTTTGTTTGTTTGTTTGGGGTTTTTTTTTCCTTCTTTCTTTCCTTTCTTTTGTCATTTTTTTTAAGGCTTTTTTTTTTAATTTTTTTTTTTTTTGACTTTCCAGCCCTTTCTCCTCCTCCTCGTCCTCCTTGAATCTTGCTTTTCTTTCCAGGCCACTAGACCATCTAAAGAGGCCAGTGAGACCTCCCCCACGGTCTCAGAAAAACCCGCAGCTGGCAGAACATCCATCCCCGTATTGACTTCCTTTGGGGCCAGGAACTCCTCCATCTCATTCTGAGCGCCCCTGCCAGCTCCGCCCGGCCGCTCTCCTGCTCCCGGGGGCTCCTCCTCTCTTCCTCGGGCTCCTCTTCCTCCTCCCTGGGACTTGGCTTCTTCTTGAGGCGCCTGGAGGGAAACCGCCAACCTGTCCCCTCCTCTTTCTGTTTGATCCATGTTTCTGTCGCCTCCGCTCCGCCACGAACTTTTGTGTCTCGCCTGCGCCGCGCCTCGGCCCGACCTCTGTGTCCCCTCCCGCTCCGCCATGGCCAACCAGCCACTTTCTGTTTCTCTCTCTCTCTCTCTCTCTCTTT
>NW_008239292.1:1790429-1791250 GCF_000691975.1 Corvus brachyrhynchos | reverse complement strand
CCGGGGGGGTCACCCGGCCGCGGCTCTGTCCCCTCCCTTTGGGGGCGAGCGGGCGGGACGGGAGCCCCGAGCCCCAGGGCAGCAGCCCCGGCCCCGCCGAGCCTGGGGGGGTCCCCGGGGGTCGTGGGAGGGTGGCCCGTGGCCACCTCGCAGCAGCGCGGCCCAGCCAGGTGTGGCACAGGTGTGTGCTGGGTGTGCCCAGGTGTGCCCCAGGTGTGCTCCGGGTGTGCCCAGATATACCCCAGCTGTGCTCAGGTGTACTCTGGGTGTACCGAGGTGTGCCCAGATGTGCCCAGGTGTGCCCCAGGTGTACCCAGCTGTGCTCCAGGTACACCGAGGTGCATCCAGGTGCACCCAGCTGTGCCCAGCTGTGCTCTAGGTGTACCCAGCTGTGCCCAGGTGCACTCCAGGTGTGCCCAGCTGTGCCCAGGTGTACTCAGGTGCGCCCAGGTGTTCTCCAGCTCTGTCCAGCTGTGCCCAGCTGTGCCCAGGTGTGTGTGTGTGTGCGTGTGCTCTGCGTGTGCAACACGAGATCCAATCACTCCTTTCGTTCTCTATTTCGTCCGTGGGTTGATTCTTTTGTTTGTTTTTTTTTTTTAATTTCGATTTCAATTCCTTTTCTCTTCCTTTTCCCCCTTCCTCCGGTTTTTTTTCTTTCGTTATTTTTTTTCTTTTTTTTGTATCTCGATCATTTTTGTACAGAAGAAACGAGAGCCTTTTTTTTTGAATAACAAAGAGGAAAACACACGCGAAAAAGAACAACAGAAAAAAAAAAACACCAAACCAAACCAAAACAAAAAAAAGACCGAAAAAATGAAAAA
>NW_008239292.1:1788015-1790180 GCF_000691975.1 Corvus brachyrhynchos | reverse complement strand
AAAAAAACAAAGAAGAGAAATAAAATCACGTCCGGTATTATTTAGGGGGTGGATTTGAAATCCCTGCTTAGGTTTAGAGCTCCTCGTGGTTTCCAGAGCGGCTTCTTCGCTGAGTTCCCGCCCTCTTTCCTTGTCCCCAGCCCTGTCCCCAGGTCCCGGTGGCCCTGGGGACACGCGTCGCCCAGTGCCAGCAGCAATAGCAGTCACTTGATGCGTTTTTAAGGAATTTCTTTGGAATTATTGTTCCTTTTCTCGGTACCAAAGTGAATTCACTGTAGCAAAGCCGCAGCTTCTGGGGCCGGCCCGGGGGTGGCACCTGGCGCTGTCCCCTCCCCTGCACGGGGCTGCGTCACCTCGGGTCTCCCTCGGGTCACCCTCGTGTCACCGCGTGTCACCCTCGGGTCACCTCGTGTCACCCTCGGGGGGACGCGCTGACAGCCCCCCACCCCCCACTGCTGGAGGGTGTGGAGGTGACAAGTGCCACCCCCCTTTGGGGACACCCACATGGAGAGGTGACAAGTGCCACCTCTATGGGGACACCCTCAAAAATGACATGGGGGGGGCGACAAGTGCCACTCCTTTGGGACACCCCCAGAAATGTCATGGGGGAGTGACAAGTGCCACCCCCTTGGTGACACCCCCAAAAATGTCACGGGGGGTGACAAGTGCCACCCCTCTTTGGGGACAAGCACATGGGGAGGTGACAAGTGCCACCCCCTTGGTGACACCCCCAAAAATGTCACGGGGGGTGACAAGTGCCACCCCCTTGGTGACACCCCCAAAAATGTCACAGGGGGGTGACAAGTGCCACCCTCTTGGGGACACCCCCAGAAATGTCACAGGGGAGTGACAAGTGCCACTCCTTTGGTGACACCCCCAAAAATGTCACAGGGGGGTGACAAATGCCACCCCCCTTTGGGGACACCCACATGGGGAGGTGACAAGTGCCACCTCTATGGGGACACCCCCAAAAATGTCATGGGGAGGTGACAAATGCCACCTCTATGGGGATACCCTCAAAAATGACATGGGGGGGTGACAAGTGCCACCTCTATGGGGACACCCCCAGAAATGTCATGGGGGAGTGACAAGTGCCACCCCCTTGGTGACACCCCCAAAAATGTCACAGGGGGTGACAAGTGCCACCCCTCTTTGGGGACAAGCACATGGGGAGGTGACAAGTGCCACCCCCCTTTGGGGACACCCCCAGAAATGACATGGGGAGGTGACAAGTGCCACCTCTATGGGGACACCCCCAGAAATGTCACAGGGGGGTGACAAGTGCCACCCCCCTTTGGGGACACCCACATGGG
Source organism: Corvus brachyrhynchos (assembly GCF_000691975.1). Lineage (NCBI taxonomy): Eukaryota > Metazoa > Chordata > Aves > Passeriformes > Corvidae > Corvus > Corvus brachyrhynchos. The sequence continues at coordinate 1,788,867 of NW_008239292.1, read as the reverse complement.
GAGGTGACAAGTGCCACCCTCAAGGGGACACCCCCAAAAAGGTCCTGGAGGGGTTGTCCTTCGTGCAACCCTGGTGTCCCCGAGCTGTGACAGATTTTGGGGGTGTCCCCTTTTTTCCCAGGCAGAGCAGGGGGGTGACAAGGGGTGGCAGCGCTGGCTGAGGGGGTGACAGCGCCAGGTGAGGGGGTGACAGGCCCCGGCCTGTCCCCAAACACCCCCTCCACGTCCCCTTTTCCCGGCTGGTGTCCCCGTGAGCGTGCTGTCCCCGCGTGCGTGTGCGTCCGTCCCCTTCATGGCATCGTGCGAATCCCTCGCTGAAGCAAGAAGACAAAAACCACCAAAAAAAAAGGAAAAAAAAAAAAAAAACCAAAAAATCAAAACTCAAAATAAAAAAAAAAAAAAAAAAAAACGCGGTTCGGGTTCAGCCCAGGGGGGAAAAAAAAAAAAAAAAAAAGAAGACAACAACAAAAAAAGAGGAAAATGTGTAAAAACCATGAAAAAAAGCCCAAATCCAAGCGCTGCCTGCATCGTGCATGTGTCGGAGGCGCCCGCTGCATGCGCTCCCTGCTTTACTCGTCTGGATGTTGTTTCAAAAACAGGAAAAAAGAAAAAAAAAAAAAAAAAAAAAGGCTACGACTCTGCAAAGGACAAAAAAAAAATTAAAAAAGAACAAATGGAGAAGAAAAAGTGAAAAAACCACACAAAAAAAAGGAAAAACGACGAATTTCTGGTTCTCTCTAGAGGCTGTTTTGGGGTTTCTACGCCGTCGTGTGTCTCTCTCTCTCTCTCTCTCTTTTCCACATGAATTTTCTCTTGAACTGTTTTAAAAAGGAAATAAAACCCACGAAAAAA
>NW_008239292.1:1785983-1787531 GCF_000691975.1 Corvus brachyrhynchos | reverse complement strand
GTGTCCCCCGTGTCGCCGTGGATGCCATGGGTAGTTGTGTGTGACCGTTGTAATTGCAAATCCCGTGACAAAAGGGTTGCTTTTTATTCTTTTCCTTTTTCCCTTTATAACTTTTTCTTTTCTATCGGAGTGTCTGGCTTTAATAAAATTAATTTTTTTTTTTTTTGGCCTCTTTCTCTTTTTTCTGGACCCCTTTTTCCTCCCCACCCCCCCAATTTTTCTCCTTCCCACCCCAGGTTGGGAATCATCTCGCTCTGATGAGGATGGGACATCCCCAATTCTGTTGTTTCCTCCCCACAAGCTCAGAGAAAAATGGGATTTATCCTCCCATGGATAAATCCTTCCTGGAATAAAAATTCCCGGACCCTCAGCACCAGGAATTTGGGGTCTCTGCCCGCCTCCCCCCCACCCCAAAAAAAACATGGCAATGAATACCAGCAAAACCTTGAATAACCAGTTTATTTCCAATATATAGACCAGGACTGGAGGTGGGGGGGGAGAGGGGGCAAAGCAGGGAGATTTTTTGCGTTGGTTTGGGGGTTTTTTCCTCTTTTTTGCAGTTTTTGCAGATCCCGACGGGGCCATCGCGCCGGGAATGGGATGGGAAAGGGTTTGGGGGGGGGGGGGGAGTCGCGCGCGGGGCTGTCACAAGTTTTTTGATGTTTTTAAAAAGTCACCACTGGTCCAGCACGTCCCCTGCTCGGGGCTGGCCTTTCCGCTGAGCAAAACTTCTTAAAAAATCCTTATAAATCCTTTGGGATATGTTACAGGGGCAGAGTGGATATTTACAGGGAAAATCAATCAAACAAACAAACAAACAAAAAAAAACCCCAGAAAAAATCGAAAGAAAAGAAAAACAACAACAAAAAAATACGACTTTACAGCAAATATTTGCATAACGTATGAGAACGACACGGAGAGACGGTGACGGGAGGTGACACGAGGCCACCACCGAGCTGGTGGCACTTGTGTCCCCGCGTGGCCAGGCCGGGGGGTCCCCCCCACCCCGCACCCCCTTCCTAAAGTGCTTCTGGCCTGGGGGGCAGCAAGGACAGGGATGGTCAGAGCAAATTGGAAAGTTATGCAATACATCAAAAAATAATAAAAAGGGATAAATTACAATGAGACAAGATTGCCTCAGAAGAGTAAAACAGACACCAAAGTGGTCAAGCACCCAGGTCAGGGTGACAGCGCTGAGGTCCCCAAGGGACCCCAGTGCAGGGGAAGGGGGGTGGTCTCTGACACGGCATCCCCAGGGCGTGGAGAGGCTCTGACACTGAGGTGCCCAGGGTCCCCCAGGGCAGGGGTCTCTCATCGAGGTCCCCAGGGTCCCTGAGGTGCCCAGGGTCCCCCAGCACACAGGGGTCTGTGACATTGAGGTCCCCAGGGTCCCCCAGAGCAGGGGTCTGTGACATTGAGGTCCCCAAGGTCCCCCAGAGCAGGGGTCTCTGACATCGAGGTGCCCAGGGTCCCTGAGGTGCCCAGGGTCCCCCAGCACACAGGGGTCTGTGACATTGAGGTCCCCAGGGTCCCCCAGAGCAGGGGTCT
>NW_008239292.1:1779550-1784530 GCF_000691975.1 Corvus brachyrhynchos | reverse complement strand
ACGGGGGGGCCTCTGGCAGTGTCGTGTCAGGACGTGCCAGGAGTGGTTCCGGTGGTCACAGGGGGTCCCTGGCATTGGTCGCCCACTGCAGAGCCCCAGGGTGGGGACTGGGGACCAGGGGGACACACGCAGGCACACACAGCCAGGACACACAGCCGGGACCCCCGTCCGGGGAGGGACCCCAACCCTCCCGTGGCCACAGGGCACAGAGGGGATGAGGGACAGGAGCGTGGGGAGGTGGCTCCGTGCTACGCCCAACCTCACAGCGGGGTCCGGGGTGGGCTGGGACAGGCCGGGGAGTTAAGGAGTAAAGAGGGGACACAGAGGGGACACAGAGGGGACACAGAGGGGACAGGCAGCCCTGGCCCTGCTGCCGCAGTGTGAAGGACAAGGACAGGACACAGACCCCTCTCCCGCCCCACATGCCCAGGATGGGGTTAGCAGCTGCTGACAACGAGAGAGGGGGAGGCAGAAAGGGGGTGCTGACCCTCCCTGGGGCTTTGGGACCCTCACACCCCAGAATTTGAGTGTTCCAGGATACCCCACACCCATCCCTGCAGTGGGATGCCACCACAGGCGCTGGCCAACGATGTGGGAGAAGCAGAGTGAAAGGATTTGGGGCTCCTCAGCAGCCCCTGCTGATGCTGGAGACCCTGGGGACAGTGCCAGGCAGGACAGGGTCCCCTCCCCTCCCGCTGTCCCCGCCCTGCTGCTCCCGCTCTCTCGTGGTCCCCCCAAGGGTTAGTGCGTGAGCAATGCACCCGGGATCAGACTGTACCCGCTCTAGCTCTCGAGGAGGTCCGCTGGAGGAGGAAGAGGAGGAGGAGGAGGAAGAGGACAGCACAGAGAAGGTCAAGGAAAGAATGGAAGAAATCAGTCCAACGTCAAAGGCTCCCGGTCTCCAGGTTTGGCAGCTCGGGCACGGGCGGGGGTCCCGCGGGGCAGGGCGCTGCCAGGGCGCCCTGAGGGACAAGGAGCGGCCACCAGAGAGAAGGGTGACAGGACAGGGAGGGCAGGGGGCTCGTCGGGCATCCCCAGGGGGGTTGTTCCCATTTTTTGGAGAGGAGGGCACCGGGATGTCCCACTCCAGCACACACAGGTTGGCCGTGGCTGTGGCGAGCCAGGCGGGGTGCCCACAGAGGTGGGCAGGCAGGGACAGAGAGTCAGGAGGGGCACTCCGGGGTGCCAGGAGTGGAGGGGACGATGCCACGGCCGCTGCCCCTCACCTGCGGCATCACCGGGCGCCGCCGTCCTGCCGATGTTGGGTAGCAGGTACTCGATGTTGGGCACGGACTGAGCCTCCTTCTCATCCACGGGGGGCTGCGGGGTGAAAAAGGGGATCAGGGGGCTGCCAACGGCCCCCCCAGCTCCCAACCGGGAATCTGCATCCCCCTGGCCCACAGTGAGACCCCCCCGAGGTGGGGCACGACTCACCTTCTCGCCCTTGTCCTCCTTGTCACTGAAGAACCAGTCCGACTGTGGGGGGAGACGGGACAGGGGTCACAGCCCGGCCAGTAGCGCCGTCCCCATTCCTGGGGTGCAGATCCGCCCCTCCCCAGCCAGGCCAGTGCCCCCTTGCCCATCCAGGGGTGCCACTCACGTGCTGGATGAGGGTCTCCACGATCTTGTAGCGGTCAGGCATGTGCGTCACCATGTCGGTCATGTTGTCCTCGGACGTTCGCACCAGCGTGGGGCCGAACACCAGCGCCAAGTTCCGGGGCTCCATCTGCCACCAGAGCCGGGTCAGAGCTGAGCCCAACCCCAGCCGGGGGGCTCCAGGTGGGGCAGGAGATTCCCAGGGTGGGGGGGTCAGTACCTTGTTCTTCTCTGAGTGGTCAGCGATGGTCTTCAGGTGGCCCACCAGGAATTTGAGGGTCTCGTAGTAGTGGCCTGGCAGGTCCCGGATCTGTGGGGAGGCACCGGTCACTCCTCTGCTCGCTGTCCCCACCCAAGGGGGGCTGCAGGGGGGTGTTGTCCCCACCCCAGCCCTTGTCCCATGGCCCTACCAGCTTCCGCAACGTTCTCATCCTCTCGCTGGCATCCTCGATCCGGTTGGCTTCGATAAAGTCGTTGTATTTATCTGGAAGGGGACACGAGGGTGTCACAGCTGGGTGGAGGGGACAGGCCACCCCCTCACAGTTGGGGACCCCCGGATGAACCCGCTGGAGATACTGGGGAAGGGTCTCAGTGCTGGTCCCACTGCAGGGCAAGGAGGGACAAGGACAAGAGGCCTTGGTGATGGGGGGGGTCTGCAGACCTGTCCCCAGTGCAGGGGGATGGGGTCTGGGGCTGCCTGGTACCGCTGGCACAGGGCCACTGGTGGCTACCCGGGGGGCTCTGGTGGCCACAGGGGACAGGGACTCACCGTCGGTGAAGAGGGGCTCGGGCAGCTTTCGGAAGAAGGATTTCAAGAGGCTGCTGATGACGTTCAGGTCCTGCCACCGCTGCAGGGGACACAAGAGGCTGCTCAGAGGGGACACCAGGAACACGCGGGGGCCAGCGGGAGGAAGTCCCCAAACCAGGGACAGCCCCGGCGACAGGCAGGGACAAAGCCCTGAGCCACGGCAGCGGCGTGGCCCGATGACAAAAGTGTCCCCAGGATGGCACCGACAGCGCTGGCACCGACCGCCAGGCGGCCCCGGAACTCCAGGGACGGGCACGGGGACGGAAACGGGGAATGACGGAGACAGGGAGGAGGGGGACTGGGAGGACGGGGACTGGGAGGAGGGGGACTGGGATGAGGAGGGGGACTGGGATAACGGGGACTGGGATAACGGGGACTGGGAGGAGGGAGACTGGGAGGAGGGGGACTGGGAGGAGGGAGACTGGGATAACAGGGACTGGGATAATGGGGACAGGGAGGATGGGGACTGGGAGGAGGGAGACTGGGATAACGGGGACAGGGAGGATGGGGACAGGGAGGATGGGGACTGGGATGAGGATGGGGACTGGGAAGAGGGGGACTGGGATAATGGGGACAGGGAGGAGGGGGACAGGGAGGATGGGGACAGGGATGAAGATGGGGACAGGGAGGATGGGGACTGGGATAGCGGGGACTGGGATAACGGGGACAGGGAGGATGGGGACAGGGATGAGGATGGGGACAGGGAGGAGGGGGACTGGGAGGAGGGGGACTGGGATAACGGGGACTGGGAGGAGGGGGACTGGGAGGATGGGGACTGGGATGATGATGGGGACAGGGAGGATAGGGACTGGAATAACGAGGACTGGGGTAACGGGGACAGGGAGGATGGGGACTGGGAAGAGGGGCATAGGGAGGAGGGGGACTGGGATGATGATGGGGACAGGGAGGATGGGGACAGGGAGGATGGAAACGGGGAATGATGGATACAGGGATGATGGATACAGGGGTGATGGGGACAGGGAGGATGGGGACTGAGATGATGGGGACAGGGAGAAGGGGGACAGGGAGGATGGGGACAGGGATGATGATGGGGACAGGGATGATAATGATGGGATTGGGATAATGGGGACAAGGATGATGACAGAAACAGAGATGACGGGGACAAGGATAATGATGGGGATAAGGATGATGCCAGAGACCGGGATAATGGGGACAAGGATGTTGATGGAGACAGGGATGATGGGGACAGGGATGATGACAGTGACAAGGATGATGACAGGAACGGGGATGATAACCAGGACTGGGATGATGATGGGGACAGGGGACAAGGATGATGATGAGGACAGGGATGATAACAAGGGCTGGGATGATGATGGGGACAGGGATGATGATGGATACAGGGATAATGGGGACAGGAATGATGGAAATGGGGATGATGATGGGAACAGGGATGATAACAAGGGCTGGGATGATGATGGGGACAGGGGTGGTGACACAGACCAGGAGAGCATTCCAGAGGCATGATAGGGATGGGGACCGGGATGGGGCCAGCCATGGGGACAGTCACCTGCCCTGCCCTCACCTCGTCCTGCAGGTTGATCTCGGTGGCTCCCTTGTTGAGCTGCTCCTGCAGGCTGGACACCACCGCGTTGTTGCCGGGCACGCGGTAGATGCCCATGTACTCCAGCCCCCGGTCCTCCACCACCTTGCAGCATGCTTCCACGATCAGGGGCACATTCTGAGGGGACAGGGATGGGCTCAGGGGGTGCTGGGGCTGTGCAGGGTCCCCGAGGGCTTGGCGGCGCCGGCGTGGCCGTACCTTGTTGTCTGGGGCAGGTTGACAATCCTCCAGCCTCACGCCAAAGGCGCGCGGGGCAGATTTCTTGTTCTTCTTCATGATGTTGATGCCCCACGGGGCTTTTTGGGAGCTGCTTTCATCTGGGGTGGGAGGGGAAAAAACCCACGGGATCACTTGGGATAAATGGGAAGAGGATCCCGACAGGGATAAGCACCACCGCAGCCCCAGGGGGACACAAAGCACCCACATTTTGCTGTCCTGGGGTGTCCCACGCACCTTTCGTGACGGCCGCGTCCTGCCTGGGGGACCGAGGCGCGCTGGTTCCCGTCTGCTTGAGGAACTCGGCTCGGATCCCCAGCCCGCGAGGGCCCTTGGGCGACGAGTCAGGCTTGGTGCCCGCAGGGCTGCAGGGAGAGCGGGGAGGGCTCAGCTGGGGCACGGCCGGCGGCACCACAAACCCTCCCAGGAAACACTGCCGGCATCACTCGCAGGCTTCCCGGCAGCCCACGGAGACCCCCGGGGAGCACCGAGCTGCTCCGACCCTTGTTAGAAGTGCCAGGTGCCACCTTGGCCGACCCCAAGCCAAGCCGGGTGCGGGCTGCTCTTCCATCACTGCCCCATCCAGGGAGCCGCCGGCTTTGCTCCGTCACTGTCACCCCGGGGTGACCAGCGCCCCGGGGGTCTCGGTGCCCACCACCCCGGTCCGTACCTCACTTTCCGGTAGTCGTTTAACTTCTTGCTGATAAGGGCTTGGCTGGCAAAACCGGGGTCCTGGGGAGGCAGAGAGAAGAGGGGAAGGGAGAGCTTGAGCAGCGCG
>NW_008239292.1:1777593-1778977 GCF_000691975.1 Corvus brachyrhynchos | reverse complement strand
ACCCACGGCAGCCCGCCCCCCGCTGAGCCCCCGGTGCCCTCTGGCACGGGGCTGTGCCACAGACAACCAGAGACCGCTCCGAGCTCAACGCGCCCTCCAGGGCCGGAGCCTGCCACTGACACCAAACCGAGCCACCGCCGCACCGCTGCTGGCCCAGCGCCAGCACAGCCAACCCATGGATCTCCCCCTGGAGCCCAGAGCGGCCCCGGGGTTGGCTCTGCTCATCTCAGACCCGAGCGACTTCACACAGCCCACGGCTGCCCAGGGAGGGCTCAGCCTCGGCAGCACCACGAGGGCACCATGCCCGGACCTCTCTCCACGAACGGAGCCAAGTTAAACCATGGCAGGGACACATCAAACCATGGCAGGGACACGTCACACCATGGCACAGCCACGTCAAAACACGTCAGAGCCACGTCAAATCATGGCAGGGACACATCAAACAAAGGCACAGCCATGGCACACCACGGCACAGCCATGTCACGCCTCACCAAAGCCATGTCACACCATGGCAGAGCCACACCAGACCTCGGCAGAGCCACACGGGCTCCTCTGCCACCACACAACCAAACACCAGAACGGTGGAACCGGCGCCGGCCCCGCCCGGAGAGACATGGACCCTCCGCAGAGCCACATCCCGCGCACCCTGCCCCGGCCGAGGCCGCGGGGCCACGCTCTTCTTGGACGCCACGAGCCCCCATGCACCCCTGGGAGCACGGCACGGGCCTGGCCGTGGCCTGGGGAAGCAGCACAAGGCAAAGAGCCGGAGAGAGCCGAGGCGGTTAGTGCCGGGAGAGCCAGAGGCAGCCGGGAGCCCCATGTGGCTCTCACCTCGCCCTCAGCCTTGCTGTTCTCCCTGATGACTTTGATCCAGGCCAGCATGTCTTCCCGATCCTCTGCCTGAAAGAGATATTCACAGAAGTCAGCGGTCGTCAGGCGGAAGACGTGCTTCCTCTTGGTCTCGCTGTAGGAGATGTCCACCAGGCACGCTTGGATGCTGATCGGCGGCTCCTCCTCACCTGGGGCCGGGGCGCAGGTCACCGCCTCCCGCCTCACAGGTACAGCGAGTGGGTGCGCAGCACGGCGAAGACGCGCTTCCACTGCCGGATGCCTCCGCCGACCTTCTGCGGGGAGAAGGGATGGAGCGCCGGCCTCAGGGAGCGGCCCCCCCGCGCCGCCGCCGAGCTCCGGGCTGGGGGCAACCCCCGCCTACCTTCCCCTTTTTGGTGAGGATCTGCTTGCAGTGGAGCCAGCCCTCCTTCCTCACGGCGCTGAACGGCACGTCCGAGAGGTCGGAGGTTGAGTGTCTTTTGGAACGGGCGTCTTCGGACGAGCCCAAACTGTCCAGAGACTGTGAGGGAGGACACGGCGGGGAGGTGTTGGG
>NW_008239292.1:1776218-1776984 GCF_000691975.1 Corvus brachyrhynchos | reverse complement strand
CGTGTGCTTAGTTCATGGCGCTGGACACCACCGAGGAGGCCGGGACGTGCTTGGCCTTCAGGTCGATGCTGGGGCTGGTGGGTTCGTCTGTGACGGGCGTGGGCAGTGTTGGAGGGGGGGTTGGGGCATGGGAAGTCCCTGCTGAGACCCCCTGGCACTTCTGGGTTTGTAGGTGTCAGGATTGTGCTGGGGACACGCTCCCACCCCCAGGAGCTGATGGGGTACCCGGACCCTCACCCACAGCAACCCTGCGACCCCCCATCCGCACTCCACCCCCTCCCTTCCCACCCCATCCAGCTCCGTCCCCGGGAGCAGGGACAGGGCAGAGATTTGGCTTCCCGAACCCATCTGGGTGCTGGGCAGGGACAGCCCAGGTGAGGCAGGGACAGGGACAGCCCTGTCCCCACTTGGAGCAGGGGAGGAGCCTGCAGGGCTCCAGTTCACACCAGTAAGGAGCACCAGCAGCTGGGCAGGGGGTGCAGGACAGAAGGGAGGGGTGAATGTGCTCAAACCCAGACCCTGGCACCCCATTACCGACCCCAGCCCTGCTTGGGGACAGCAAATCCGGAGGGGTGTGGGGCACTGTGGAGTGCAGAGGGGTGCAGGACACTGCGGGGTGTGGGACACTGTGGGGTGCCAGGCATTGGAGGTGCCGCTGGTGCAGCCCCTTCCCATCCCCACACTCGCCACGGATGGGTGCTCTGGAATTCTGACTCCCAAAAGAGCCCTCCCTGGCACGGGACCTCCTAAATCCCATCCCGGAGGT
>NW_008239292.1:1773275-1774553 GCF_000691975.1 Corvus brachyrhynchos | reverse complement strand
CCCGTGTCACTTTTCACAGGCGCCTCTGACTCCACGCCGGGGGATTCCCAGAGCCCGGAGCAGGCGCAGATGGGGACCCCCTTGTAAACCCCCCAGCCCTGCGGGAAGGGGTCCCTCGGGCTGGGCACAAGCAGTGGGGAATCCCACAAGCCACCAAATATCCAAACTGGGATGGGAGAGGCATCAGGAGGAGCCCCACGCACTCCATTGGCTCAGGCCACCCTGACAGGGCCATTGTCACCCCCAGATCTGAGCCCACCGGTGGCAGAGCCACCTGGGGGGACCCAAGGATAAGCCAGACCCTAAAACCTGGGACAACTCGTCCCCCCAAAATCACAGAGGCCACATCCCCCCTGTTCCTGCCCCAGTACCCTCAGTTCTGCACCCATTGCTCCTCCAGGGATGCTGGTGAAGCCCTGTCCCCAAGTGTCCCCAAGGCACCCGCCCGGCAAACTCACCAGCTGGAGGATGTCCTCATCCTTGGGCATGATGGAGAGCTCCAGCACATCGTCACTGCAGGACAGGGGACAGGGGGGTCAGGCTGGACGGGGTCAGTCCCTACCTGTCCCCAAGCTGGATTCCCCCACGAGATGAACGTCCCTGTCCCCACGTGATGGTGACAGCACGTTGCTGCCTCTCCCTGGTCACCCAAGCGCCTCAGGGCCCCTGTCATCCCAGTGACACCCAGAGGGACAGAGCCTGCTGTGACGTGTCCCCATCCTGTCACCTCCCATCCCGGGAAGGGCACGCACCTGTTCTGGATCAGGGCGATCACTTGCGAGTAGGTTTTCCCGACGATGCTCTCCCCGTTCACCTTGACCAGCCGGTCACCTGCAGAGCCCAGGGAGGGGACGGTGTCACCTCAGGAGAGCGGTGGCACCTGGATGTCCCCACGGTCAGCCAGGGCAGGGTTTGAGCCGAGCTTTTGCCACATCCCATGTGGCAAACGGAGCAAAAAAACCCCAGGAGAACCCCCGGAGACCCCAAGGCTGCTCTGAGCACCCCAGCACCAGAGAGAAGACACAGAAAAGAGCAGGGATGCCCAAAAAAACGAGCAGAATAAGCCAGAAAGTCCCTGGCAGAGAAGGCGGAGCATTCCCGGGATCCCGCGAGCAGCCCTGGAGCCACCCCCGGCTCCGCGTCCCCGCTCACCCGTGCGCAGCCCCGCCTGGTGCGCCGGCCCGTCCTCCCGCACGTTCTTCACGAAGATCGTGTCCATGGGCTCCAGGCGGCTCCGGGGGGGACCTGCTCCGTGGGGACAGCGAGTCAGGGAGCTGC
>NW_008239292.1:1771850-1772477 GCF_000691975.1 Corvus brachyrhynchos | reverse complement strand
CCTCCCCCGCCGCCCCCCCCCGCCCCCTGCTGCCGGTTGGGGGCCGGCTTTAGGGTCGGGGAGAGAGAAGGGGCCCTGCCAGCCCCGGGGTGGCATCGCACCCTTCTCCCCAGGCCACCGAGCCCGGCCAGGGAGAGCCCAACCCCTTCGGTGGGGTCCCAGGGGAGGGATCCATCCCATCTGTGGGATGAATCCCCATCCCTGCCCATCTCTGCAGCCTCCCAATGCACGGCGGGGGCTGCCAGGGCTGCGGCGGGCACTGATCCCACTGTGGGGTGGGAATTGTGCCAGATCCCTGCCCTTCTAACCCAAATCCCCTCGTGGGGACCCCCCAGCAGAGCCGCACTGCCCGGGCGGGGGTCCCAGGTTGGGGTGGGGCACGGGGTGTTTCTCACGTCCCCCCCAGGGAAGGGGATCCGGGCACCTGGAAGGGGAATTCTCACTCCACCAGTGCCAGATTTTTCCCTGCCCGGCTGGGAACACAGGCCTGGCCCCAGCCCCCAGCCAGTGGCGACACAACCCGGATGTCCCCAAGGCGCCAGGTCCCTCCAGGGTGCTGGGAAGGCCCCAGTCTCCATCCCAGTGCCACGGGCAGACATTCCCAGCGACAAGGAGGGGACAGCCAGC
>NW_008239292.1:1770441-1771514 GCF_000691975.1 Corvus brachyrhynchos | reverse complement strand
CCTTCCCACGCGGCCCCGGGTGCTGCCGCCCGGGCAGGGCCCAGCCCGGATGCCCAGCGGGGCAGGATGGATCCTTTGGAAGGCAGTGGAGAGGTGGGAGCGGGTTTGGAGGAGCTTCGGGCCATTCCCATGACAAACTCTCGCCGGCAGAGTCACGCTGCCGTGTTCCCGGCGCAGGAAGGGGTTGGAGAGGCAGAATGAGGAGCCTGGGAAAAGCGCTGGGGCCGGAGGATGCCGAGCAGGGATTCCGGCGAGTCGGTTCTCCCCACCCTGTGACTCACTTCCCACGGCACTTCCCTGGCTGCCAGCGCGCGGGGAGCCAGCCCTGGAGCTCCAGGGGTTATGGGATTATCCAGGGATCTGCCCAGCCTGGAGCAGGGAAAGGGATGTGTGGGACTACACAGATCCCGAACTCTCTTCCCGTCATCCACAGAAAACGGGGCGAGAAGGGGGTTCCAAATTCCAGGAGCTTGGAGCTGGCTCATCCCTTGGGGTGTGGAGGGCTCTCCATCCACGCTGGAAGCTGCTGAGGGGTGGCTCCGTGCGATCTCTCCATTCTCGAGGGGAAAGGCGCTGCCCGGATCGGGGCTCAGCGGTGCCAAGCCAGGGCTGTGTCCTCCCAAAAGGCGGCACCCAGAGGGGTGATCGAGATGCAGATCCCAGGACAAATCCAGTTGGAAAATCCTCACCAACAGCCAGGAAACTGGGAGCCAAAAATCCGCCAGCCCTTGTTGGCCTCAGGGGCTCTGAGGAGCCTTTTTCTGCCGTTCGTTCAGAGCTGAGGGATTCTCTCCATCCCCACAAACAATCCCATATCCCAAAAGGCTCCGGGATGTCTCCAGAGGTGCTGCTCACCCAGAGCTCCTCTTCCAGCATCTCCACGGGCTCCTCCATCCCATCCACGGCAGGATCACCATGGGGGGCATCCCATGGGTGGTGGCAGCTCCAGGAATCCCAACAAAGCAGGTGATGGACGCTCCCCTCCTCATCTCCCCGCCCACCCCCAGCCCGAACAGGAGCATCCTGCACCCAGCCACATCCCAGCTCCAGCATTCCCGGCTTTCCCCCCGCCC
>NW_008239292.1:1767974-1770378 GCF_000691975.1 Corvus brachyrhynchos | reverse complement strand
GGGGCCTCTCCCGCAGCGCCACCGTCTTGGGGCCCACCCAGGGGAAGGACCCCCCCACCGGGGGCACGTTGGCATTCGGGGACGCCCCATCTCTCCGGCCCGGCGTCGGCTGCAGGGGCAAGGACAAGGTGTTGTCACCTCTGGGGAGCCCCCACGTGCCCAACCCGAGCCCCAAAAGCATTTTGAGCCCTGCCCAAAAAGCCGCCCCATCCCTAAGAGCTCCCCCCCATCCCTAATTTCAGCCTCCCCAGCAGCGAATTCCAGCCCTCCCCCGACTCCTCCTGTGGGGCCTTTGGGAAGGAGATGAATGGAAAGGAAATCAAAATAAATGAGCTGTGCCTGGGGGTCTGGATGGGACCCAGGAGGGGAGAGGGGGGGACGGGATGTGGGACCTGGGGACAAAAGGTCCCTTCTGACGATGCCACGGCAATAACCTTGGGCACAGCCGGAAAGAGCTGCCCGGGATGTGGTGGGATGAGTGACGCTTCCCAAAACGGGGCAGGGACCTGGCAGCGCGTTGGGATCCGGCAGGGGACACTGCCCGGAGCAGCAGATGGGGCCAAGGGGAAGTGGCTCCATCCCACAGCTCCCAGTTCCAGTACTGGGAGAGGGAATGGGGCTGTGGCAGAGCTGGAGCAACCACGGGCACCTCTCCTGGCACCGAGGCAGGAGCTTGGAGGAGCAGCCAGAGTCCCGACACCCGGGATGAGTTCGGGAGGGCTCGGCACAGCCCCGGTGAGGGCCGGTGCTGCTCCCTGTGGCTGCACATCTGGCAGCACATCTGGCAGCCCCACAGCCCGGGGGAGCAGAGGGCACTGCCTGATGTGGAGGCACCACCCAGCTCTGCCAGAACCAGGGGAATTGGGAATCTGGGAGCTGGGGGGACAGGCAAGGATCCAGCTAAGGATCCACCGGGATCCTGCTGGAGTCCTGGCGTGCTCCCCGCTGCAGCAGCCGGAGTCGGCCCTTGCTGGGATGAGGGTGTTAAAATTCAGGGGCTGTCTGGGTGGAAGCGATGGATGGGCAGCGGGGAGGGGACAAGGGACACAAAGGGACAAGGCACAAAAAGCCTTTGTGTGTGCCTGTGCTGAGTGGGCCTTTTCGCTGCCCGTGGGGACATCTGACAGCAGGGCCGGGCTGTGTTCCCTGTCCGGCACGTCCCGCATGGAGCCCAGGGTGGCCACGAGGGTCCTGTCCCCCTGGGAATGGGGTCCCTGTGCTTAGGACACACCTCTGGCACCGCACTGACCCCCTCCACAAGTCGGCTGCTCCCCCCCTCCTCAAACCCCACACAGAACCCCAAAGAGCACCACGGGAGAGCCGCGAAACCCCGCTGCCAACAGCACAACCCCTCCCTGCCCCGCTGAATCCCAAAGGATAACCCCAACCCAGATGGCAACAGGCGCCCTCCGCTCCCGGGGGACCCCCATCCCTCTGCCCCGGGGGCCGGGAGCATCCCGGCGGCGCCCGGCCCCATCTGCGCCCTCCATTGTGTCGGCCGCGGGCTCGCCGGATTATTTTTAAGCTGACAGCTGAATGTGCCCCGCTGATTTTAACCGGCGTGGACAGGCCTCGGAGAGAGGGCTCGGATCGCTGCAGACATCGACAGCAGCACCGGCCCGCGGGGACGGGGACACGTCCCCGTGTCACGGCCGTGAACGCGGCTCCGGCGCAGGGACGCGTCCCCAGGTGTGGGGTGTCCGTCGGGACCAACCCGGCTGCTGTGCCTCGGTTTCCCTCTCCGCCACTCAGATTTGAAGGTTTTGGGGTTTCAAAGCTCCCAGTTGTGGCCCTGGGCACCCACCCCGTGCTGGCTGAGATGTCCCAGCTCCCCCCCCCCGCCCCGTAGCGGGGTTGACACCGGGTTTGTCACCTCAGCCGTTTGTGCTCAGAGCCCTGTCCCTCCTCCCGAATTTCTGGCTTGATTTTAACCTCGCCCCGGTGGTTCCTGCTGCGCTCCACCAGCTGCGTCCTCATCCTCCTCATCCCAGCATTCCCAAACCCCCATCCCACGAGCGCTGCAGGGATGGGGGGAACCCCCTTGCTCCAGTGCCTGTGACACCCAGACCCCCCCCAGGCGGGTCACGCTGATTCCCGTGAGCTCCTCCACCCCTCAGCACGGGTGTCACCAGGTCCCTGTCCCCCCATGCCACCGAGCCACCCCCGTGGGGACACCATGGGGACGGGTATCTCCCGCCAGTGTCCCACTCCTGCAGAACAAAGGAGCGTTGTCCCTGCATCCTGGGGCACAGGATCCGTCCCCGCTCCTGGACACCGGACAGCAGAAGCAGGACCCCGCAGGTGGACCCCGACCCCAGCCCTTCCTCGGGCACAGCACGGGGACGAAGGGGACACACCACACCCCGGGCGCTGTGACAGACACCCCACCCTCCCCCCTGGAATC
>NW_008239292.1:1766874-1767210 GCF_000691975.1 Corvus brachyrhynchos | reverse complement strand
TTTTTTTTTTTTTTTTTTTTTTTTTTTTTTTTTTTTTTTTTTTTTTTTTTTTCCAATCCGCCCCCTTCTTCCTCCATCACCCCGGGCAGCATCCCACCCTCCCCGCTTCCTCCTCTCCCTCCTCCCGGCCCCTTCCTTCCTTCCTTTCCGCAGGGCACCGGGCGATGCCGGGGACACGGAGCGGGGCGACATCCTCGGGGTGCAGCAAGTTGTCACACTCTGTGACAAGGGGGGAGCCGGGGGTGGCTGCGAGACACCCCAGGTCCCCTCTGTGTCCCTGGCACCCAGCAGTGCCCTGGCAGCCATGGGGCGAGGAACAGGGCTCCTGCACCCCTA
>NW_008239292.1:1765659-1766311 GCF_000691975.1 Corvus brachyrhynchos | reverse complement strand
TAAGGCGGGCTCAGGTGCAAAGTGCAGCAGCATGCAGTAACCAGATACTAGGTTGTACCAGCATAATTTAGTGAATTTAATGGAATTGAAACCACAGTCTGTGGAAGCTGAAAGGACTTACAATTTTGAAAATTGTATTAGTAATAGTAAAACAGTCTCCTATCAAAAGATCTTGCCAGGGAAAAATAACTGGCAAACACCTCAAGGTATGTCTGTGTGCGTGTGTGTGTGTGTGTGTGACCCCCTCCTGTCCCGCGCCCCCCAGCCACGCACACCCCCAGGTTGGCACCAGATGAGGGGCAGCGAGGGGACGCCGCATGTCCCACTGACCCCCCACTCCTTCGTGCTTTGGTGTCCAGAATGTCCCCAGTGTCCACCCAAGGTGACGCGGCTCGGCCCCAAAACAGCTCCAGCACCCGCCCAGAGCCCGGCTGGGTGGGGTGGCTTGACTGGCGTGGTGGCAACCGTGTGCCCAAGGACCCCTCCGCACCGCCGCGGGGTCTCCACATCAGCACAGCCGGGAGAAACCGGGATGGAGAAACGTGGGAGCCAAAGCGCTGCCAGCAGCTCCAAGCCCGGGGCCACCCTGCTGGCACCCGGTGCCTGTGCCGGGGGTCCGCCGCCGGAGCCACCCCGGGGGCAGCCCGGTGGC
>NW_008239292.1:1764230-1765172 GCF_000691975.1 Corvus brachyrhynchos | reverse complement strand
TGGCGATGCTGAGCTGCCCCAGGAGCCTGGACGGTGCTTGGGGAGGGGTCCCCAAACCGTGGCGGGGGGGGGACAGGGAGGGGACGATCCCTGGGATTGTTCCCGCAGCCCAAAGCGGGAAAGGTCAGGCGGCGTTCGCGGGGGCAGATTCCACCCCGAGGAATGCGAGCGCGCCTGGACGCCTTCCAAAATGCTCGTGTTTTGCACAGGAGTGTCCTAAATACGCAGCCAAACAGGAGCGGAGGGGGAAGGCAGCGCTCCCGGCATGCACCGGCCCCGCGGCTGGCCCGGGGACACGGACAGGGGGACACACGGACAGGGGGACACACGGACAGGGACACACGGACAGGGGGACACACGGAGAGAGGGACAGAGGGACACGGACAGGGGGACACACAGAAAGAGGGACACGGAGAGAGGGACACAAGGACAGGGAGACACGGACAGGGGGACACACGGACAGGGGGACACACGGACAGGGGGACACACGGACAGGGAGACACGAACAGAGGGACACAGGCGGGGACATAGGGCCGGGGCACACACGGACAGGGGGACACGGACAGAGGGACACACGGACAGGGGGACACGGAGAGAGGGACACATGGACAGGGGAACACAGAGAGAGGGACACGGACAGGGGGACACACGGACAGAGGGACACGGACAGAGGGACACAGACGGGGACATAGGGCCGTGGCACACATGGACAGGGGGACACACGGACAGAGGGACACACGGCCAGGGGGACACACGGTCAGGGTGACACATGGTCATGGAGGACATGCCACCCTGGGGACACGCAGCCAGGGGGGACACACAGACAGGAGGACCCGTGGCCCTGGGGACAAGAGAGCCCTGGGGACACACGGCCAGGGGGACAGACGGACAGGGGGACAGACGGACAGGGGGACACACGGCCAGGGGGACACACGGCCAGGG
>NW_008239292.1:1762527-1763435 GCF_000691975.1 Corvus brachyrhynchos | reverse complement strand
GGGCACGGGTGACACCCCCGGGAGCATCCGGGCATCCCTCGTGGCCCTGCCGCAGCCTTTGGGATTAGGGATCGGCGGGAGAAAGCATTTTAATTCTCTTTAACTCAAACCGGGGCTGAGGAGCTTTGCAGCTCAGCGTGGATTTCAGCGGGGGGCGGTGCGCGCACCCAGGCAGCGCAAGCTCCCGCGCCCCCCGGGATGCTCCAGGCCCCCGGAATGCCCCCATCCCAATCCCACACAGCCGGATCCCGCCGGGAATTGGGGGGGAAGGCAGGGTGGGAGCCCTGGGAGTGGAGGCACATCCCAGGCGGGAGGGGAAAACACCTCGGTGATGGAGAGAAACCCCTCAGGTGCCTCCCTGTGCCACGTCCCAGCCCGGGCAGGATCCATCGCGATGGATGCACCACCCCCGGGAGGGTGGGAATGCTGGGATGGCTCTCGGGATTTGCTCCAAGCATCCGTGGAGATTCCCAGCAGCCTCTTTTCCCATGGCCTGGCTGTGAACAGCACCCCCCGGGCCCCTCACGGCAGCACCGGGACCCCAAAAACCTCTCAGATCTCATGGGGGACACAGAAAAGCCACCAGGGCCCACGGCTGGGGGTCCCTGTCCTCAGTGCCAGCTCTGGGGGCAGCATGGGACAGGGATCCAGCACCGAGGGCGGGATGGGCACTGCCCCACTCCCAAATCCCACCCCACGCCAGGCAAGGAGCCACATCCACATGGCCATCACCCCCGGAGCGGCCGGGAGCAGGGTGGTGACGCTGCCCGGGTGACACCGGAGCCAAGGAGTAGCCACCAAGCATCCCTGTGACATTCCTGCCGCTCCAGGGTGGGTGTTAACGTGGGGAAGGAAATCCCTCCTTCCTTCTTTTCCTTCCTTCCTTCCTTCTTTTCCTTCCTTCCTTC
>NW_008239292.1:1760595-1762191 GCF_000691975.1 Corvus brachyrhynchos | reverse complement strand
TTCCTTCCTTCCGTCCTTCTTTTCCTTCCTTCCTTCCTCCCTTCCTCCCTTCCTCCCTTCCTCCCTTCCTCCCTTCCTTCCTCACGCCAATTTTTATCTGGACAGCGTCTCCTCCCCAGCCCCTCTGCCAGCCCACGCCGGGTCCCCGTCCTGTCACCAAACCGAGCTCCCTCCTGTCATTCTTCACCCCGGGACACCATCCCTGGATCCGCAGGGATCCCATTCCTGGTGTGCCTCAAAGCAGCAGCTCCAGCTTGCCCGGCCAGGAGGTCCCTGCTGCCACATCCAGGGAAATTCGGGAATGTGGCCAGAGAGCCTCGGGCCCTCTCCCGGCCTCTTCTCGCCACCCCTGCTGCCCACCACGGCTCTCCGGCCACGTGGCTCTGCCTGTGCTCGTCCCCATCGCTGCTCGTGTCCCTGGCGGAATTCCTGGGCCGGAATTGTTGGATTGTCCCCGTGAACAGCCCCGCAGGTGTCACCGGCCGCTGCCACCGCGCTGAAGGGACAGCGCGCACACGGAACCTGCGCGTCACAAATCCAGGGCAGGACGTGGCTCCGTGCCGGCCCTCCAGAATCCCACGGGAACACCTCTGGTGCCGGAGCGGTGGGGACAGGGGACAGACCCACAGGGCCGTGGGACACTCACAGCGTCCCGGGGCCACATCCCAGCACAGCCAGGGGCAGTTTTGGGGACACCGCATCCCCTTAACACCGCAAATCCCTTCCCCACGGCGCTGCGCTCTGTCCATTCCCACATCCAGGCCCTCATCCCGCACGGATTGTCCCCAACACCCAGTGCCAGCAGGGAAAGCAGCCCCGAAGCAGGGACAAGGCTGGGGACACAGCAGAGGCGGCAGAGAGCCGGGAAAAACGGAGCCAGAGCCGCTCCTAGGAGGAGTTTTTTATCTCCCAGCCCACGAGGAAGCGGGACCACCGCGCCGGGGCTGCCTTCATCCCCAGCTCCTCCTCCTCCTCTGCCCCATCCTAAAAACGGCGTTATCAGCAGCGGGCCCTAGAAAAGTACCAGGATTCCGTTTCCTGTTTTTCCAATGGAAACCCTCAAATAGAAGCTGGCCTCATTACGGCCGCTTTTTGGGTCTCTGTTTTTTTCAGCCGGGCTAACAATGAGCCATTTCCTCCGGCGGCTCCGAGAGGCACCTTGCGCTCCGCTCCCGCTCCTCCGCGGCGGAAAATCCGACCCACGGAGGTCAGGGGGAGGCTCCTGCTCCTTCCAGCCCCTGCCCCGCTCGCCGGGATGGAGACAGCGGCCGTGAACCCCTCGCACATGCGGGGGACACCCTCAGGGTGATGCCTGAGGGTTTGGGAGGGAGCACGGGGAGTGCCAAACCCCACAGCTCTCTCTGGGTGGTGAAATTAGGAGCCAAAAGGGGTCCTGAGCTTCTCCCCGGCCACAGCACGGACAGGAGGTGGCTTTGGGGACACAGATTCGGGGACACCAAGCTCCGGCAGCGCCCCAGCACCGACACCCGGCGGCGTTTTCCTGGGATTAAGAGCAGCCCGGCATATTTTTCCGCAGCCCACACGCGTCCATCGGCCGGGGACATCGGTGTCCTGCCACTGCCGCCCCACCCACCA
>NW_008239292.1:1759252-1760349 GCF_000691975.1 Corvus brachyrhynchos | reverse complement strand
ACGGAAAGGGACACGACCCCAGGGCTCAGGGTTATGGCAGGAACCTGTTCCCTACCCTGGCATCCCAAATCTTTTCCTGCTGCAATAGGAAAAGGGACTCCACTGGGTCCCATCCTGGGGCGAGAGCAGCTCCCATCTCCACGGTCACCAGGTCCCATCCCCATGGTCACCAGGCTCCACCCCCAGGGCCACCAGGGCCATCCCCATGGCCACCAGGGCCATCCCCACGGTCACCAGGGTCCATCCCCAGGGCCACCAGGGCCATCCCCATGGCCACCAGGGCCATCCGGGGCCACCACGGTCACTCCCCGCGGTCCCCAGGGCCATCCCCATGGCCACCAGGGCCATCCCCACGGTCACCAGGGTCCATCCCCAGGGCCACCAGGTGCATCTCCATGGCCACCAGGGTCAATCCCCAGGGCCACCAGGGCCATCCCCATGGCCACCAGGGCCATCTCCACGGCCACCAGGGTCCATCCCCAGGGTCACCAGGCTCCACCCCCAGCTGGGGGGGTGGTGGAGGGGAGGGGGGGAGGGCACCGTGGGCACCCCGGGGTGTGCGGTGACATGTCAGGGGGTGCCACCGATGGTGGGTGACCAGAGTGACCAGAGGGGCGATGGGGACCAGGCTGGCTGGTCACTGAAAGGGACACGACCCCAGGGCTCAGGGTTATGGCAGGAACCTGTTCCCTACCCTGGCATCCCAAATCTTTTCCTGCTGCAATAGGAAAAGGGACTCCACTGGGTCCCATCCTGGGGCGAGAGCAGCTCCCATCTCCACGGTCACAGGTCCCCTCCCTAGGCCCACCAGGGTCCATCCCCAGGGCCACCAGGGCCATCCCCATGGCCACCAGGTCCCATCCCCATGGCTACCAGGGCCATCCCTAGGGCCATCAGGGTCCATCCCCAGGGCCACCAGGGCCATCCCCATGGCCACCAGGTCCCATCCCCATGGCCACCAGGACCATCCCCAGGGCCAGCAGGGTCAACCCCCACGGTCACCAGGTCCCATCCCCATGGCCACCAGGGCCATCCCTAGGACCACCAGGGTCCATCCCCATGGCCACCAGGTCCCCTCCCCATGCCCACCCGGACCA
>NW_008239292.1:1757323-1758846 GCF_000691975.1 Corvus brachyrhynchos | reverse complement strand
CCGGGGTGCGCCGTGGCTGCCGGCCCGCGCCACCGCGGGTCTTGCGCCACGCCAAGGTGTGCCCGGGCTGGCAATTAGCGAGGATTTAATGAACTCCTGGGGAGAAGCCACCATGGAGAAAGGAGGCGAATGCTCCAGGTGCTCCCGGCAGGAGGTCGGCGGCGGGTTTGAAGCAGCCACCTGGGGCATCTCGAGTCAGGCAGGTTTTGGGAGAGCCAGGCAGGTTTTGGGAGAGCCAGGCGGGTTTTGGGAGAGCCAGGCGGGTTTTGGGAGCGCGGCACGGCCCAGCTGGCACAGCCGGCCCCGCCGCTGGCGGGTTGGAGGCAGCCAGGTCGATATTTTCCAACTTGAGAGCTTAAAATAGGTCATCTATCTCCATTCCTTTTTAAATCAGGTCTTGCTGCCTGCCGGAGACAAACTTGGTTTATTAATGGGACGGCAGCGACTTGAAACCTAATCCGGTTTTTTTCCCTTTTAATGAGAATAAAAGGCCATCCCAGGGCTCGGCAGCTTCCCAGGACAACCCCCCCATCCCTGTGTGTTTTCTCCCACTGAGTGGCTCCACGTGAACTGAGGAGAGGCCCTAAATTCCAGTTCGGAGCCGGTCCCGCAGCACCCAGCATCCCCCACACCCTGACCCCAACTGGAGCTGTCCCCTCCAGGTCCCAGTCCCCAAACCCAGGCTCCCCAAGCCCCAAATAACGCCCGGCCTGGCAGCTGACCCTGGGTGACAGCTCCGGGCAGCGCTGCCAGCCCTGGGAGGGGTTTAGGATCACTCATCACCCCCCGGTCCCCCCGCGGTGCCAGCGGTGACAGGGGACACACCAAGGTTAAACCGCTGAGGTCAGAGCCCTCCCAGCCAGGGCTGCCACAGGCCCGGTGTGACCAGTGGGACCCCGGTGTGGCACCGCACCGCGTGGCCCTGCCTGGTGCCCGTGCCAGGTTTCGCGCTGGCGAGGCGGGATTGCAGCAGCAGCAGCCCCGAGCACAGGCTTTTCCTGTCTTTCAAGTTCAGGGTTCAGAGAGAGAGGAGGAAGGAAAAAAAAAGGCGTTAAGAAACTCAATTTGTCGAGCAGAGGCAGCGAAAGGGGTTCGGGGGCAGCAGCCACAGGGGGGTGAGGGCAGAAGGCGCTGGGTGAAAGCTTGGGGACAGCAGGACACCGTCCCTGCCACGCAGCCCTGGGAGCAGCCGCCGGGCAGGATTTCTGCTGGCGCAGCACTAAATCCCCACAGGAGGATGGCAAACGCCTCCGTCCCCACACGTGGTGGTTAATGAACCCCCCAAAATCACCCCAAATCGCCCAGCGCCCCAAATCCCCCAGCAACTCAGGCCTCACCCCAGGTGCCACCCCCCCAGAAGGGCACATTTCACGCCAAAATGCAGCAGAAAAGCAGATTTTAAGAGTCTCTCTCACACACACACACGCCCCATCCCGAAAATCCGAGCGCCAGCGCTCAGCGGTACGGAGTAAGCAGGGAGGAATCCGAGGAGAAACCATGATTAATGCCCAGCCGCTTGCCCA
>NW_008239292.1:1756962-1757240 GCF_000691975.1 Corvus brachyrhynchos | reverse complement strand
CGTCGTGCCAGTCCCACACCGCGGCCACATCCCCTCCCGGGCGTCCCCACCGCCGCCAGACCCCCACCCTGTGTGCCCCAGTGCTGTCCTCATCCCCACCCCAAGGTTTCGCCGGGATTTGGCACAAAACGGGCAGGAAACGGGGATTTAGCCAGGGCTGGGCTGGCCTTCCTTGGCACCGCCGGGAGACGGGAATCGCCCTCCGGTGCGGCGGCGCCGGGCGATGCCGATGCCCACCCGCGGGGCAGCAGATCCTGGGGGGCTGCTCGGAGCTGGGG
>NW_008239292.1:1754070-1755940 GCF_000691975.1 Corvus brachyrhynchos | reverse complement strand
GGGTGGGAACGAGAACCGGCACAGCGACAACGGAACCGGCACCGGGACAGCGGAACCGGCACCGGGATGGTGGGGCGGGAATAGGGATCGGCACCGGGACAGCAGGAGCCACCACTGGGATGGCAGGGTGGGAACGGGAAGCAGCACCGGCACCGAGACAGCAGAACCGGCACCAGGACAGAGGAGTGGGAACGGGAACCGGCACCCGGACAGCGGGAACGGGCACAAGGACAGGGGCATGGGAATGGGAACCGGCACCGGGACAGAGGAGTGGGAACGGGAACGAGCACCAAGACTGACACCGGGACAGCGGGAACCGGTACCGAGCCAGCACTGGGATGGGGACCAGAGCAGGCACCGGCAGGGGACACCGGGACCGGGATGGGCAAGGGGCTCCCAGGAACAGGACCAGGCAAGGGACCGGGATGGGGCACACAGGGACTGGGACAGGAGTGGGACAGCCGGGGACAGGCAGGGGACAGCCAGGAACAGGACCAGGCAAGGGACATCCAGGGACAGGGATGGGACACCCGGGAATGAGCAGGGAACACCCAGGATGGGCAGGGCACACTCAGGAAAAAGGACCAGGAAAGGGACACCCAGGGACTGGGACAGGGAGAGGACACTCAGGGACAAGGACAGGGGCAGGGATGGGACACCCAGGGACGGGCAGGGAACGTTCCCAGGGTCCAGGATCAGACAAGGGACATCCAGAAACCAGGCCAGGCATGGACAGGGGACATGGGACCCCCAGGGATGAGGATGGGGATGGGGATGTGTCACCCAGGGATGGGCAGGGGACACTCAGGGATGAGGATGGGGATGGGGATGTGTCACCCAGGGATGGGCAGGGGACACCCAGGACAGGACAAGCCAGGACAGAGGGACAGGGACCATGAGCCAAGCAGGACGGGCACAGAGGGAGCTGGCAGAGCGACACCAGGACAGGGAAAGCCGGACAAGCACCAGCAGGGCGAGGCCAAGGCCGGGTGCTGTGGGAGGAGAGGCACGGAAGGACACACGGACAGGAAGCGCCAGGACAGAGGGACAGGAGTGACCGGGACTGGCACAGGCAGACGTGGGGACGGAAACAGCCGGGTTGGGGCCGACGGAGGGGACAAAGGCTGACACAGACCCGCGGGGAAAGGAAACAGCGAGGACGGGAAACAGCTGGATGGATGGACAGACGGACGGAGCCTGGCCTGGCAGAGGGAGGGATGGGGACAGCCAGCATGGGGACAGCTGGGATGGGGAAAGCCAGCAGGGCCTGGCCCATCTCAGGCCACTGGAACACAGCGGAGCGTCCCAAAACCACCGTGGAGCAACGGCTGAGGAAATTGAGTCCCACACCCGAATTTCGGGGTGCAAACAGCACTTCAAAGGCGCCTCGGTGGCAGGAAGTGACCGCAGTGCCGTGACATGAGCCCTGAGTCACCTGTGGCAGCAGGTGGCACAGCCAGGACCTGGCACCAGCCCTGGGGTGGCAAATTTGGGAGGGAAACGGAGCCACGTGTGACGGGACAGCGGGAGGAGCGAGGGCCAGCACCCCTGGGGACGCAGGGACGTGGCTGGGGGGGACAGAGCCACCACAGGGACACGGCTGGAGCCAACAGGGCCCAGGCCAAGGGGAGATGAGCCCAGGAGGGGCTCAGGGCAGGGCACAGGGGGGTCACCTCCCATTATCCCACCACGGCACCCTGAGATGGCTCCTCCGCTGCTGGCCGGCATCACTGTCCCCACTCTGTCCCCAACAGGGACAGAGCTCCACGTGCGGGACAAAGGTTATTTGGGGTGGAATAAATCCCCGGAGCACCCCAGGTCGCACAGAGAATTTCGGAGGGACTCAGCATCCCAATCCTGCAGCTGGGAC
>NW_008239292.1:1752922-1753597 GCF_000691975.1 Corvus brachyrhynchos | reverse complement strand
CCGCCGCGGAAGCGCCGGGAATTCAGGGCCGGAGAGGCCACAGGGACCGGTCCCGCTCACGGGGTGGCAGCTCCCACATCTGTCATTCCAGCTGGGATGGGCTGGGAACAGCCAGGAGTAGGAGCAGGGAAGGGACGTTCAGGAACAGGGAAGGACAAGGGTGGACAGGGACGGTGCCACCCTGGGGCGCAGCACCCACAGCATCCAGGGTGCAGGGATTTTTCCTTCCCTCTGGAAATGTGGGTGCCAGCATTGAGGGGACCCGCGGGGTCACCGCCACCACCGCTGCCCACTGCCCGGCCTTGGGAGCCCATCCCAGCCGCTGGAGGGGACAAACAGTGGGATGAGTGATGGGAGTTTCCTCCCTGTAGGGCAGAGCTGGACACCCACACCCCAACTCTGGCACCCCCAGGATGTCCAGTCCCTCTGTCCCCAGGCCCTGCACGGGACACCTCCAGGCGGGATGTGCCAGCGGCGGGCCTCGGCCTCCCCGGCCACGCAGGACCGGCCATCCCGGCTGGCTCCCACTGGCCTCTCTCCAGAGGGACAGTCCAGGAAATGTCCCGTCCAGCTGCGTTTGGCACCGAGGGCCAACCTGACCAACGTCCAGCCCTTCCCACAGGACAGGAAGAGCAGAGACCTCCTCCGGCTGTGCCACCCGCTCCCATCCCCCCC
>NW_008239292.1:1749180-1749803 GCF_000691975.1 Corvus brachyrhynchos | reverse complement strand
GCTCGGGAGCCCCTCAGGGGGCACGGGGTGGCCAGGGGGCAAGGGAGGGTCTTGCCCCTGGGTCAGGGATGAGGGAAACCTCCGGCACTGTGCTCCCAGGTCGTCCTGAGTGCGCCAGGTCCTGCTCAGAGCCCCCTGGCTCTCCGTGCCTTCCCCAGGTGTCTCCCACAAGTGGATGTCCTGTTCCTATTCCTCAGCGCCCCCTGCCTCTGTTTCCCTCCTCCTCCTCCTCCTACTCCTCCTCCATCCCTCCCGCCATCCTCGCCCTGCATCCTCACCCTGCATCCTCACCCTGCATCCCGCCTCCCACCTGCGCCTCGCACCCGGCTCCGCTCCGAATCCTCCTTCCATCCATGCATCGGTCCTTCCATCCCTCCATCCCTCCGTCCATCCCTCCGTCCATCCCTCCATCCATCCCTCCATCCCTCACCCCCTTCCCCTCTCCCACATTTCTGGGGATCCATGGAGCTCCCGGGGGTGCCGCTGGCAGTGCCCAGGGCTGGGGTGGCACCGTGGCTCTTCAGGGGGGGGGTGGCCCCGGCGGTCCCCCCTGCAGGCAGCGGGCTGCTGGCTCTGGCCTGGGCACGGCCTTTCCCAGGGCGGCAGCCAAGCCCTCCAGGCTG
>NW_008239292.1:1747456-1748636 GCF_000691975.1 Corvus brachyrhynchos | reverse complement strand
CGGGCACGGCCCCACACCCTGCCTCTGCCTCATTGGCGTGGCCCTGGGCTGTGCCTCAGTTTCCCTTGGACTAATCCTGGGCTGTGCCTCAGTTTCCCTCGGATGTCCCCATCCCGTGCCTCAGTTTCCCTCGGATGTCCCCATCCCGTGCCTCAGTTTCCCTTGCTCCCACATTTCCCGCAGCGCATTGGGATGAGCACGGGCGAGGAGGGGCAGTACCCCCACCCCACATCCCCCACAGCACCCGGCCCCAAACTGGGGGGGGGCTCGGACACCCCATCCCCACCTCTGGGTCAGTCCCAGCCCCGTGGCTGGGGCATTAGGGATGGGATTTAGGGATTTAGGGATGGGATCCACGGGATGGGGAGTGGGACAGATTTGGGGTCCCCGGGATGGAGAGCGGGGCATTTTGGGGTTGCTGGGATGGGGAGTGGGGTGGATTTGGAGTCCCTGGGATGGGAAATGGGGCAGATTTGGAGTCCCCGGGATGGGGCAGATTTGGGGTTGCCGGGATGGGAAATGGGGAAGATTCAGGATCCCCGGTGTCCCCAGATTTGGAGTCCCCAGGATGGGGCGGATTCGGGATCCCCGGGCTGGGGAGTGGGGCATTTTGGGTTTCCTGGGATGGGAAATGGGGCAGATTTGGGGTCCCCGGGATGGGGCAGATTTGGGGTCCCCGGGATGGGAAATGGGGAAGATTCGGGATCCCCGGCCTGGGAAATGGGGCAGATTTGGGGTGCCTGGGAAATGGGGCAGATTTGGGGTTCCTGGGATGGGGCAGATTTGGGGTTCCTGGGATGGGAAATGGGGCAGATTTGGGTTTCCCGGGCTGGGAAATGGGGCAGATTTGGGGTCCCCACTGGGAAATGGGGCAGATTTGGGGTTCCTGGGATGGGGCAGATTTGGGGTTCCTGGGATGGGAAATGGGGCAGATTTGGGTTTCCCGGGCTGGGAAATGGGGCAGATTTGGGGTCCCCAGGCTGGGGAGTGGGGCATGTTGGGTTTCCTGGGCTGGGAAATGGGGCAGATTTGGGGTCCCTGGGATGGGGCAGATTTGGGTTCCCCGGGACGGGAAGCAGCGCCCTGACCCTAACGGGATTTCCGGCACAGGGTGGGCACCCCCAGGAGCCCCCCCGGTGTCCCCCCGTTTCAGTGACCCCGTGGGGGCCGGGGGCGCGTT
>NW_008239292.1:1746459-1747036 GCF_000691975.1 Corvus brachyrhynchos | reverse complement strand
GCCCTGCCCCCCCCCACGGGTCCCCCTCGTGTCGTGGGCGCATTCCCGGGGTGCTGCGTTCAGCACCGCCCCAAAGCCTCTCCGGGGCTGCGGGGACCCCAAATCCGCTTCGATCCCCATCCCGGGGACCCCAAATCCTCCCTATTTCCCATCTCGGGGACCCCAAATCCACCCCAAGGCCGGGGACCCCAAATCTGCTTCGATCCCCAACCCGGCGGATCTCAAATCCACCCCCAAGGCCGGGGACCCCAAATCCGCCCTATTTCCCATCCCAGGGACTCCAAATCCGCCTCGTTCCCCATCCCTGTGACCCCAAATCGGCCCTATTCTCCATCCCCGGGACCCCAAATCCTCCCTATTTCCCATCCCAGGGACCCCAAATCTGCCCTATTTCCCATCTCGGGGACCCCAAATCCGCCCCGATCCCCATCCCGGGGACCCCAAATCCGCCCCGTCCCCATCCCCAGGGAACCCCAAATCCGCTTCGATCCCCATCCCGGAGACCCCAAATCCTCCCTATTCCCATCCCGGGGGACCCCAAATCCACCCTATTCCTCATCTCGGGGACCCCAAATCC
>NW_008239292.1:1735870-1745530 GCF_000691975.1 Corvus brachyrhynchos | reverse complement strand
CGGATGGGTTTGGGGTGCCAGGGACACCCCGGGAAGGGCACCCCGAGCTCCCCGGATGGGTTTTGGGGTGCCAGGAGCACCCCAGGGGGGCATTGGGAGCTCCCCGGATGGGTTTTGGGGTGCCAGGAGCAGCCAGGGGGGCACCCGGAGCTCCCGGATGGGTTTTGGGGTGCCAGGAACACCCCGGGAAGGGCACCCCGAGCTCCCGGATGGGTTTTGGGGTGCCAGGAGCAGCCAGGGGGGCACCCGGAGCTCCCGGATGGGTTTTGGGGTGCCAGGAGCACCCCAGGGGGGCATTGGGAGCTCCCCGGATGGGTTTTGGGTGCCAGATGGGTTTTGGGGTGCCAGGAGCAGCCAGGGGGGCACCCGGAGCTCCCGGATGGGTTTTGGGGTGCCAGGAACACCCCGGGAAGGACACCCCGAGCTCCCCGCTGGATTTTGGCCACCAGGATGCCCCAAAAAAGGAGCCAAAAGGGGCCAAAAAGGACCCGGAGGGGGGTCAGGGATTCCAAGCGCACCACAAATTCCAACCATTTCCAATCCTTTTATTTCAAACCCTTCCCTCTTCCCTTCCCACCCCGCCCACCCCAAAAAAACCCCAAAACCCGGCGCTAGAAAGGAGTTTTACAAACACCGCGGCAGCTCCGCCTCGCTGAGCCCGTAGGAAAAAAAAAAAAACCCAAAATCTCCCCCCAAAAAAATAAAATCTGCCCCAAAAGGCCCCAAAATGCAGGAATCGCACGGCAGCAGCTGCTAAAACCCCGCAGGGAGAGGCCAAGCATGCCTAGAAATACAATATTTACACAGCAGCCGCAGCGCGGCCCCAAAAATAACCAAACGCACCCAGAAAGTGCCTTTGGGGTTCCTATCAAAAAGCATTCTTCTTCATTAATTCTTCTTAATTAATTCTTTGTCATTAAGTGGGAAAGATTGGCCTGCAACGTCCGTTTGGGGTTTTTTAAAATTTTATTTTTATTTTTATTTTTTTAATTTTTATTTTTATTTTTTTTAATTATGAAAAGGTCCAGAGTAGTGCCTTCTCATTCCTTGAAAACTCAAGCCTGGTGTCACCTTAAAAAGAAAATGCCTAATGTCAGGTGGATATAAGTAGGATTTGTCCTAATTTTTTCAGTAGCTTCTCCACCTAATCTCATAAGGAACATTTCTAAGTTTCAAGGACTCAGTCATCACAAAAAATGAAGTTCTGTATGTTTCTTTCTTAAGATATCTTCTGACATGTAAAAGTTGATAGACTGCTCAACCTATCCTACCACATTAATCAAATAATCAGTTTTAAGGAAATTAGGCTTTCATGTGAGAAATCCTCAGTTACTTCATTTTTCCTGTCAAACAAATTATAAAAATATTCTGTAGGAGTCATATTTACAGGTTTTAAGTATTTCTGTTTCTTCTCAATAGCTAAGCAATGCCTACCTTGTGTTCTCTATTGGAAATCTTGTGTGTGGGTAGCACAAAAACAAAATGGAAAAATCAAAATCTTTTAGAAAAGACAAATGAATACAATTATAAGTAATATTTTCTTTAAATACAGTATTTTAAAGTTCCTTCCAATATTGTGAAACCATGGAATTACAGGGAAAGACCCTCAGCTGGAGAATTAAAAATAAAAAAATAAAAATAAAAAATAACAATTAAAATAAAAATAAAAATTAAAAATAAAAATTAAAATAAAATAAAAAATAAAATAAAAAAATTTTAAAATACAAATTAAAAATTAAAATGAAAATTTAAAAAATCAAAAATTTAATTAAAATAAAAAATAAAAAATAAAAAAGATTAAAATGAAAATGAAAAATTAAAAATTAAAAATTCAAATTTTAATAAAAAATAAATTTAAAAAGGAGGGGGGGGAAAGAAGAGCAAATGAAACAAAAGCTGCATTTTTGGGGGTTTGTCTGAAATTCCAAAGGGTGTTTCCCAAAATCCCGGGAGCTGCCGAAATCTCCTCGTTCCTCCTCCAAAGGCGAGGCCGGATCCGGGGAAATTCCCGGCGTTTTGGGGCGAAGGCCTGGACTGGGAGCACTGGGAGCACTGGGAGCACCCCGGGGTGGCACTGGGAGGTGGATTTTTGGGGCACTGGGAGCACTGGGAAACCCCAGGATGGGGTTTTAGGGCACTGGGAGCTCCCCAGGGTGGTACTGGGAGCACTGGGAGCACCCCAGGGTGGATTTCGGGGCACTGGGAGCACCTCAGGGTGGGATTTTTGGGCACTGGGAATGCCCCAAAGCGGCACTGGGAGCTCCCCAGGGTGGTACTGGGAGCACTGGGAATGCCCCAAGGTGGCACTGGGAGCACTGGGAGCACCGGGAATGCCCCAAGGCGGCACTGGGAGCACTGGGAGCACTGGGAATGTCCCAAAGCGGCACTGGGAGCTCCCCAAGGCAGCACTGGGAGCTCCCCAGGGTGGCACTGGGAGCACTGGGAATGTCCCAAAGCGGCACTGGGAGCACTGGGAGCACTGGGAACGCCCCAAGGCGGCACTGGGAATGCCCCAGGGTGGCACTGGGAGCACTGGGAGAAATCCCACATTCCCCAAAGCCACCGCAGGAATCCCCCCGGTCCCAAAAGCCAAAGGAGCCCAAGCACACGGAAAAATCCCTCAATTCCTAAAATCCAGGGGGATTTGGGAAGGTGTCCCAGTCCAGGAGAGGGATTCCCGATCCAGGACAGGAAATCCCAAACCAGGACAGGGATTCCCGATCCAGGACAGGGATTCCCAAAGCAGGAGAGGGATTCCCGATCCAGGACAGGGATTCCCGATCCAGGACAGGAAATCCCAAACCAGGACAGGGATTCCCGATCCAGGACAGGAATTCCCGATCCAGGACAGGAATTCCCGATCCAGGAGATGTCCCTGGAGCCCCTGTCCCTGTTCCTCCTCTCATTCCAGCCGCGGATTAAAACCCCGGGATCATTCCCAGCCCTCCCCAGATCAAATCCCTGCCTCCCTCCCACCCCGAGGTGCGGGAGCAGCTTTTTCCCGATGGATTTCGGGAGCGGGCCGCTCGTTCCACTTCATTTTGGGATCTCATCCAGCTCCATCAGCCCCGGAGCGAGGCCGATCCATGGATCTGCTCCAGCTCCTGGCTCCGAGCAGGGAGAGGAGGAGCAGAGCCCTGGGAATGCTGAGGAGCCTCCACGGATCCATGGGAAAGCCCCGTTCCCGATCCCACAGCCCCATTCCCGATCCCACAGCCCCATTCCCGACCCCACACCCCCATTCCCGATCCCACAGCCCCATTCCCGATCCCACAGCCCCATTCCCGATCCCACACCCTCATTCCCGATCCCACACCCCCATTCCCGATCCCACAGCCCCGTTCCCGATCCCACAGCCTCCTCCTCCATGATCTCAGATCCAAATCCTCCCCCTCCGGCCGGAATTTGGGAAAAGCTGCCCCCAAGGTTCGAGGAACAGCGGGAGCTCCGTGGGATTGTTGGGATAAATCCTGCAAGGACGGGAAGGTGGGATTCAAGTGTTGTCCTTAAAATCCGGCTGCTGTCCCTAAAATCCACCCTCACCGGCAGCTCCTGGGACACTGGGAGCTCCTGGGACACTGGGATAAGGTGGGACACTGGGATGGGACACTGGGATGAGACACTGGGAGTTCCTGGGACACAGGGATGGGACATGGAGAGCTCCTGGGACATTGGGATAAGGTGGGACACTGGGATGAGACACTGGAATGGGAAACTGGAAGCTCCTGGGACGGGACACTGGGATGGGACACTGGGAGTTCCTGGGACACTGGGATAAGGTGGGACACTGGGATGAGACATTGGAATGGGAAACTGGAAGCTCCTGGGATGGGACACTGGGATGGGACACTGGGAGTTCCTGGGACACCGGGATGGGATATGGAGCGCTCCTGGGACACTGGGATGAGGTGGGACACTGGGACGGGGATGGGACAGGGAGATGGGACACAGGGATGGGACACTGGGATGGGGACAGGGAGATGGGGACAGGGAGATGGGACACAGGGATGGGACATGGAGATGGGAAATGGAGATGGGACACTGGGATGGGACACTGGGATGGGGACAGGGAGATGGGGACAGGGAGATGGGACACTGGGATGGGACACAGGGATGGGGACAGGGAGATGGGACACTGGCCTGGGACACTGGGATGGGACACTGGGAGTTCCTGGGACACTGGGATGGGACACTGGGAACGGAGCTGCAGGAATTCTCCCCAGCCCCATCCCGGAGCAGGATCCGGCATTTCGTTCCCCCAAAAGCAGCCCAGCTCCCATTCCCGGTGCTCCCCCAGCTCTGCCGCTCCCCATTCCCAAAGCTCTCCGTGCCGGAGCGGGGCGGGAAGGACTGGGAACGCCGCCCCCACCAGAATCCCTGGATTCTCCCAGGAGAGGCTCACAGCTTCCCAACTTCCTGCATTCCATTATCCATCCCTCATCCACACCTTCTTCCTGTTCCCTTTTTCCAGGCTCTCGGGGGGTTTTTTTGGGAAGAAGCCGGCCCAGGCCTGGCTCTCGGGAAGGTTTTCCCTCCCACATTCCCAATGAGGTATTTCCATGGATTTTGAAGCTCAGTTTCACCCGGAAACCTGGAATTTTTTTTTAAGGATTGTGGTTTTATCCCTCCAAATCCCAGCTGGAGGCGACAGGGAGGGCAGGATTTATAGCACCTTTCATGGAAAAGCAGCTCGGCCAGAGGAGTTTTTCCATTAAAATCCATGGGAATTCCAGGACTGGGATCATCCCCCAAGGTCCTGGCAGCTCCCAGGGGATCCCCAGATCCAGCAGGATGGAGCAATTCCTTGGATTCAGAGCACTGGGATGCAGCTCCTTGAAACAGGAGGGAAGAGGCTTCTCCGGAATTCCCAGCTGGAAGCTCCACCACGGAATTCCTGCTCAGGGGATGGAGCAGCAGAGCGGGATCCGAAGGGGGCGAGGGGGGGAATTTGTGCCCAAAAAAGCCGGGAAAGAGCCACAACTCTCCCGGGATTTGCTGTTCCCGATGTCTCAGGGAGGGGAGGAGCTGCTCCAGGAGAATCCTCGGTGCTCCAAAGGAAACCACACGATTCCCAGCCTCTGGAATGAGCCAGGGAGAGGCTGGAAGCGCCCATCCCACCGGGATTCCTGCAGGAAGCTCCTTTGATCCGGGGACAGCTCCAGTAATTCCAGCAGCAGCTTTCCCACCTTCCCAGGGATCCAGGGGAATCCTCCCAGTGTTTGCTCTGGGAATGTTCCCTTTGGATCCACCCCATCCCGTGCTCTTCCTTCCTTCCTTCCTTCCTTCCTTCCAGCTTTTCCCAGGATGCTCCTGCCAAGCTCAGCTGCTCCATCCTGGGTGGGGTTGGATCGTTTTTCCCAAATCCTGGGAAGTGGGGGAGCTGTGGAGCTGCTCAGAGCTCCACACTTTATTCCCAGGGGTCATTCCCAAGGGTCATTCCCGGGGCTCATTCCCGGGGCTCATTCCCGGGGCTCATTCCATCCCCCTGGCTCCATCTGCAGCTCTCCAGTGCGGATCAAAGCCTTGCCACGACGCCTCGGAGCAGACGGATCTTCCCAGAGAATTCCCCCCATTTCCTCCCTCTCTCCCCACACCTTGGAATTCCCAAGGCGGGCTCGGAAAATCCAGCGGGATCCATTTTAAACTCGTGCTGAAAAGCCGAAAAAACTCAAAATCCAGAGACATCCAAACGAAAAACTTCCAGGAAAACTCGGGAACGGCGCCGTGACGTTCTTTGTTCCGCGGGGATCCCGCGGGGCTGGGCTCGGGTTTCCCCCCCTGGGATTCCTTTTCCCAGGAGCCGGGGCTCCGGATCCTGCTCTGCTGGGCTTCCCGGGAATGCTGGGCCCTCTCCTCCGGAGACAAGAGCAGGAGCTTTTTAGCAGGAATTCTGCCTCCTCCTCCTCCTCCTCCTCCTCCTCCCCACCACGGCCGGGCTCGGGCGGCAGGAGGGCAACAACCAAATTCCTGCCGGGAAAAAACATCAGGAATTTGGGATCAGGTGGGATCGGGAGGGATTGGGGCTTGGAGGAGACAGGGAATGGGAATGGGAATGGGGTAGGCCCCTTCCCAAGGAAAGGTGGGAATGGTGGAAGGCCATGGAATCCTGTTCCCCTTTCCCAAGGAAAGTTTGGGAATGGTGAAAGGCCAGGAAACCTTGTTCCCTTTCCCGAAGAAAAGCTGGGAATGATAAAAGGCCACGGAATGAGCGGCCACGACTCCTCCAGGGGGAGGAGGAGAACAGAGGGATGGGGGTCTGATCCTGGGCTGAAGGAGCAGCATTCCCAGACCATTCCCTGGGCATTCCCAGACCATTCCCAGACCACTCCAGACCATTCCCATGTCATTCCCAGGGTATCCCAGACCATTCCCAGACCATTCCCATGCCATTCCTGACCATTCCCATGCCATCCCCAGACCATTCTGGCCATTCCCAAACCATTCCAGACTACTCCAGACCATTCCCATGTCATTCCCAGGGTATCCCAGACCATTCCAGACCTTTCCTGTGGCATTCCCAGACCTTTCCAGACCATTCCCATGTCATTCCTGTGGCATCCCAGACCATCCCCAGAGCACTCCCGTGTCATTCCCATCCCAAACCACTCCAGATCATTCCCAGACCATTTCCAAGCCATTCCCGACCATCCCCAGACCATTCCTGTGTCATCCCCAGACCATTCCCAGACCATTCCCAGACCATCCCAAACCACTCCAGACCATTCCCGCAGACCATTCGTGTCATTCCCAGACCATTCCCAGACCATCCCAAACCACTCCAGACCATCCCAACCACTCCAGACCATCCCCAGACCATCCCCAGACCATTCCCAACCATTCCCAGACCACTCTAGACCATCCCAAACCACTCCAGACCATCCCCAGACCATTCCTGTGTCATTCCCAGACCATCCCAGACCATCCCCAGACCATTCCCAGATCATCCCAAACCACTCCAGACCATTCCCGTGTCATTCCCAGACCATCCCAGACCATCCCAAGCCACTCCAGACCATCCTCAGACCATCCCAAACCACTCCAGACCATCCCCAGACCATCCCAACCACTCCAGACCATTCCCAGACCATTCCTGTGTCATTCCCAGACCATCCCAGACCATTCCCAGACCATCCCAAGCCACTCCAGACCATTCCCGACCACTCCAGACCATCCCCAGACCATTTCCAGACCATCCCCAACCACTCCAGACCATTTCTGTGCCATTCCCGTGCCATTCCCAGACCATTCCCAGACCATTCCCGTACCATCAGCGCCGCGGCAGCTCCGCTACGTGGAGGATTCCGGCTCCTGCTTCTGTCGGGAGATGAGCTGGGCCTCCTTGAGGGACAGGTAAACCTCCTCCTGCGGGTCGTAGTAGTAGAACTTGCGGATGTAGGAGATCAGGGGCCTGGAAAAACACCGGGAAGAGCCGGATCCCTGAGCCACAGCACCTCCAACATTCCCAAAATACAGCCGGAGCCTCTTCCCAGCCCTCCCCGGAGCGCAGCCGGAGCCTCTCCCAGGCAGAGCCTCTTCCCAGCCTGCCCAGCACCTCCACGGGAGCAGGAGCTGCTTCCCAAAGATTCGGCACGGCAGGGAACGCCTCATTCCCGAGCTGCTCAGCATTCCCACGGCATCCCTAAACCCCGCAGGACACCCTCCTCCAAATCCTCCTCCAAAATCCCATTCCCAAAAAAACCCACCCTCAAAAATCCCTCCTCCAAATTCCACCTCCAAACTCCCTCCTCCAAATCCTCCTGGAAAACCCCATTCCCAAAAAAAAATCCCATCCTCAAAAATCCCTCCTCCAAATTCCACCTCCAAACTCCCTCCTCTAAATCCTTCCTCAAAACCCCAAACCCCCCCCCTCTAAACCCTTCCTCAAAACCCCCTCTCCAAAACCCCATTCCCAAAAAAACCCCATCCTCAAAAATCCCTCCTCCAAATCCGCATTCCTCCAAACTCCCTCCTCCAAATCCTCCTGGAAAACCCCATTCCCAAAAAAAAACCCCATCCTCAAAAATCCCACCTCCAAATTCCCTCCTCTAAATCCTTCCTCAAAACCCCCTCTCCAAAACCCCATTCCCAAAAAAACCCCATCCTCAAAAATCCCTCCTCCAAATTCCACCCCCAAACTCCCTTTTCCAAATCCTACTGGAAAACCCCATTCCAAAAAATCCCATCCTCAAAAATCCCTCCTCCAAATCCGCCTTCCTCCAAATTCCACCTCCAAACTCCCTCCTCTAAATCCTTCCTCAAAACCCCCTCTCCAAAACCCCATTCCCAAAAAAACCCCATCCTCAAAAATCCCTCCTCCAAATCCGCCTTCCTCCAAATTCCACCTCCAAACTCCCTCCTCTAAATCCTTCCTCAAAACCCCCTCTCCAAAACCCCATTCCCAAACAAACCCTCCTCCAAGGCTGGAAAAGTCAGTTATTCCCTCCGGGAATCCTCGCCGTGCTCCCAGATCCCCTTTCCCGCTGCTCAGGAGGGAGGGAATGCCCGGGATTCCCCCCTGGGATCCATCCCGGGACTCACTTGGGCAGCGGGAGCTCGGGAATGTGATCGATCCGGACCAGCTGCCGGATCCGGAAGCGGCAAAGGTGCTGCAGGGATTTGACGTTGCTGAACCTGGAGACGGGATACAGGAGCTGGACGGGAGTCGGAGGGAGACCTTGTTTTGGGGGAAAAAAAGGAGATTTTGGAGATGAGGATCGCGCTGGAAAAAAAAGAAGGGGATGTTGGAGGGAAGGGTTGTGCTGGGAAGGAAGCGCTGCTGATTCCCAAGGGAAAGGCTGGCGCTGGGAATGAGGAGCTCTCGGCGAGGCTGGGATCCATCGGGATTAGGGAATCATGGAAGTGGTTTGGGATTAGGGAATCATGGAAGTGGTTTGGGATTAGGGAATCATGGAAGTGGTTTGGGATTAGGGAATCATGGAAGTGGTTTGGGATTAGGGAATCATGGAAGTGGTTTGGGATTAGGGAATCATGGAAGTGGTTTGGGATTAGGGAATCATGGAAGTGGTTTGGGATTAGGGAATCATGCAGCCACAGCTTCTCTGGGAATTCCATCCCAGCCTTCACAGGGAGGAATTCCATCCCCAAAATCCCATCTATCCCTGCCCCATTCCCAGTTTAAACCCATTCCACCTTTTCCTGTCACTGTCTGCCCGTACCAAAATTCCCTCCCACACCAAAATTCCCTCTCCCATCTTTTGAGGAACCTCGGGAGCTTCCCAGGATTCCCCCGGCTCTGGAATCAGCGGGAATCCAGCAGAGCCCCTTTTGCCTGCAAATCCCTCCCTCGGGAGGCACCGGCAGCTCCGAACCCAGACGGGAATTCTGAGGAGGGGGTTTTGGGGTGGAGGTTTTGGGGTGGGATTTGAGAGGGGGTTTGGAAGTGGGATTTGAAGGATGGGGTTGGGAGGAGGATTTTGAAGGAGGGATTTTGGAGGAGGGGGTTTGGAAGTGGGATTTGAGGAGGGGGTTTTGTGGAGGGGGTTTTGGGGTGGGATTTGAGGAAGGGGATTTGAAGGAGGGGATTTTGGAGGAGGAATTTTGGAGGAGGGGGGTTTGGAAGTGGGATTTGAGGTGGGATTTGAAGAGGGGATTTGAAGGAGGAGGTTTTGAGGAGGGGGTTTGGAGGAGGATTTTGAAGGA
>NW_008239292.1:1732058-1734687 GCF_000691975.1 Corvus brachyrhynchos | reverse complement strand
GGTTTAGGGGACGGGTTTCTGCAGAGTGGTTTTTGAGGAGGGGGCTTGGGGTGGGATTTGGAGGAAGGGGTTTTTGCAGAGGGGTTTTTGAGGTGTGGTTTCTGAGGAGGGGGTTCAGGGGATGGGTTTTTGCAGAGGGGGTTTTGAAGGTGGATTTTTGAGGAGGGGATTTTGGAGGAAGGGGATTTTGGAGGAAGGGGATTTTGGAGGAAGGGGATGGTGTTTTTGCAGAGGGGTTTTGGAGGAGGGGGTTTTTTGAGGTGCATTTCTGCCGAGGGGGTTTGGAGGGGGCTGGAAAAGCAGATCCAGGGAAAACCGAGCTCCGAGCCAGCGGATGAACGATCCCTTTGGGCAGCAGTGGGGTTTTTAGGGATGCAGAAGGAGGAGGGAGGAGGCACGGCCAGGCCCTGCCCTGCACATCCCTTCAAGGGGCTGAGGGGATTCCAAG
Organism: Corvus brachyrhynchos; assembly: GCF_000691975.1. Lineage (NCBI taxonomy): Eukaryota > Metazoa > Chordata > Aves > Passeriformes > Corvidae > Corvus > Corvus brachyrhynchos. Next base: position 1,734,239 of record NW_008239292.1, on the reverse strand, counting down.
GCGTTCAAAATCCAGGGAATTTGGACGTTCCCGAGCTCCAGCCATTCCCCAGGCAGGGAACATCCCCCAGGGCTGGGAGGGATAAATCCCCCCATCCCAAACCCTCCTCCTGCCTGGAAGTTTAGGGCAAAACTTGAGCCCACCTGGAAGCCTGGATGATGGGAAAAACCCATTCCCAGAACCCTGGACCCCAGAAAAAAAACCATTCCCAGAACCCCAGATTCCAGGGAAAAACCATTCCCAGAAACCCAGATTCCAGGGAAAAACCCATTCCCAGAAAAAAACCAGGCTCAACTGGAGGACAAAACATTCCCAGGCTCACCTGGAACCCTGGATCCCAGAAAAAAAACATTCCCAGAACCCTGGATCCCAGAAAAAAAACCATTCCCGGAACCCCAAATCCTGGGGAAAAACCATTCCCAGAATTCTGGATCCCAGGGAAAAACCCATTCCCAGAACCCCAAATCCCGGGGAAAAACCATTCCCAGAACCCTGGATTCCAGAATAAAACCCAGAACCCCAGATCTTGGGGAAGAACCATTCCCAGAACCCCAGATCCCAGGGAAACCCATTCCCAGAATTCTGGATCCCAGGGAAACCCATTCCCGGAACCTCAAATCCTGGGGAAAAACCATTCCCAGAATTCTGGATCCTAGGAAAATCCCATTCCCAGAAAAAAACCAGGCTCAACTGGAGGAAAAAACATTCCCAGGCTCACCTGGAACCCTGGATCCCAGAAAAAAAACATTCCCAAAATTCTGGACCCCAGGGAAAACCCATTCCCAGAACCCCAGATCCCAGGAAAGAAACATTCCCGGAACCCCAGATCCCAGGGAAAACCATTCCCGGAACCCCAAATCCTGGGGAAAACCCATTCCCAGAATTCTGGATCCCAGGGAAAAACCCATTCCCGGAATGCTGGATCCCAGGGAAAACCCATTCCCAGAACCCCAAATCCTGGGGAAAACCCATTCCCAGAACCCCGGATTCCAGAATAAAACCCAGAACCCCAGATCTTGGGGAAAAACCCATTCCCAGAACCCCAGATTCCAGAAAAAAACCATTCCCAGAATTCTGGATCCCAGGGAAAAACCCATTCCCGGAATGCTGGATCCCAGGGAAAACCCATTCCCAGAACCCCAAATCCTGGGGAAAACCCATTCCCAGAACCCCGGATTCCAGAATAAAACCCAGAACCCCAGATCTTGGGGAAAAACCCATTCCCAGAACCCCAGATTCCAGAAAAAAACCATTCCCAGAATTCTGGATCCCAGGGAAAAACCCATTCCCGGAATGCTGGATCCCAGGGAAAACCCATTCCCAGAACCCCAAATCCTGGGGAAAACCCATTCCCAGAACCCCGGATTCCAGAATAAAACCCAGAACCCCAGATCTTGGGGAAAAACCATTCCCAGAACTCGGGATCCCAGGGAAAAACCCATTCCCAGAACCCCAGATTCCAGAAAAAAACCATTCCCAGAATTCTGGATCCCAGGGAAAACCCACTCCCGGGCTCACCTGGAACCCTGGATCGCAGGAAGTAGAGGAACTTCCCGTTTTTGGAGTGCATGATGGCCCTCTTGATGAACTCCACCACGGACTGGCAGCGGTCCTCGAACTTGGGGTGGCACCAGAGGCTGAAGGTCCCTTCCAAGAGAGCACAGGGACGTCATTCCCGTTATCCCAGGCCCGGGAATTTTTGGGAAAGCAGCATCACGGAAGCGACAGCACCGTGACAAATCCGGCAATCCCGGAACGGCTCCTGGCGGAGCCGGGATGAGGCGGGACAGCGGCACTGGGGGGGTGACCCCAAGGGCTCTGGGGACCAAAATCCACTTTTGGGGACCAAAATCCACTTTTCCAACATTCCTCAGCAGCGTCCCCGCTCCATCCCAACATTCCCAAAGGAAGGTGACCCCGGCCGCCGGCGTTTCCCGGTGCCATGGGTCGGCAAGCACAGTCCTGGAAGGGATGTCCTTGCCAAGGGGTGCTCACAGCTTCCTCTGGGACCTGACAGGACCCAGCAGCGGCCAGGTTGAATACGGACAATTCTTTAATCCACTTAAAATTGTGAATTGTGACCCCTCTGTGATGCACATTTAAGAATAGACAAACCCCCCCAGCTCTGTCTCGTTTCTGGTGCCGGGACAGGTGGCTACGGGGCCCGTGTGGGGGCCAGTG
>NW_008239292.1:1731667-1732039 GCF_000691975.1 Corvus brachyrhynchos | reverse complement strand
CCCCGTACCCCCGCCCGGCCTTGCCGCGGGCAGCCGGAGCGGCTCGGCTCTCCCCGCTCTCCGATAAGAAAATTCAACATTCCAGCTGCAAAGCTGCAAGGCCGAGGTGAGATTGACCCTTTTAGTGCTGTGAGGAGCTGGAAACCTGAGGGGAGAGAGAGAGGAGATGCTTAAAGCTGAAATTCTGTTGTGAAGCTGTGATATATCAGAGTATCCCGTGGTGATTCCATGAAGATCTGGGGGGTGGAGCGTTCAAGCTGTGAGCAAAAGCTGAGATAGGCAGGTGCTGCCGCAGCTGTAATTTCATGAGAAGTTTGGACAGGGAGAGATGGACCTGATGAGGACTTTGGCTCCAAATGGGAAAGGAGAAAG
>NW_008239292.1:1730835-1731597 GCF_000691975.1 Corvus brachyrhynchos | reverse complement strand
GAAGACCCTTTGCTCCCAGGGAAGGAGAAGGGCCTCTGTTTTTGTTTCTGAACGGCTCAACCTTAAAATTGTACCCCAAAAAACTTCAAGAGTGGACCCTCGAACGCGGGAAAACCAATTGCTATCTGTGTGTGACCTTGAACAAGCTGCAAGTCGGGGGAAGGGACTCACATGCAGGCAGAGAGACTCCTCTTCCTAAATGGACTGAACAATATTTGGAAGTGGGCGGCTGGCTCGTTGTGATAATGTTCTCATAGCATGAGCAAGAAGAGACTTCTCTTCCTAAATGGACTGACCAAGGTTATTCTGGAAGTGGTAACAGACTGAACATCTCCAGGGTTGTCTTTTTCCATCGTCAGTGGGAGAAGGGAGGAAGGTGGCGGAAGGAGGAGAGTTCTCAAGGTGTGCTATAATTTTTTTTCCCTCTTTTAGGTCCGTAAATAAACTTCTTTCTATTCTTTCAAGTTTGGTGCCTGCTTTGCGTTTCTCCTCATTCTTATCTCACAGAAGGTAAACAGGAATGAGCATTTTGGACCAAACCACGACACCCAGGGATCGTTTTCCACGGAAGCAGCTTCGTGTTGCTGCTCCTTCATTAAAGGGATCGTTAATTAGGGCCCGGCTCATCACGTGAGGCGCTTCGGCCCCGGCGCTGTCACCCGACGCGCCCAGGATGGAACCGGAGCTGGGCACAGGCGGAGCCAGCGCTCCCAGCGGGACACAGCTCAGTCCGAGCAGTCCGGACAGCCCTGCCCGTGCCGA
>NW_008239292.1:1727782-1730079 GCF_000691975.1 Corvus brachyrhynchos | reverse complement strand
AAAACGCCCCCGGAAGAGTCCAGCCAGACCAGTCCGGACACCCCTGCCTGTCCCAAAATCCGTGAATTCCTTAGGAAACATCTCTGGAAGATCCCAGCCAGACCAGTCTGGACAGCCCTGCCAGCCCCAAAATCTGGGAATTCCTTAGGAAAAAGCTCCGGAAGATTCCAGCCAGACCAGACCGGACACCCCTGCCTGTGCCAAAATCTGGGAATTCCTTAGGAGAGACCCCCGGAAGATTCCAGCCCAGACCAGTCTGGACACCCCCTGCCCACGCCAAAATCTGGGAATTCTCTAGGAAACATCTCCGGAAGATTCCAGCCAGACCAGACCGGACACCCCTGCCTGTGCCAAAATCTGGGAATTCCTTAGGAGAGACCCCCGGAAGATTCCGGCCCGGACCAGTCTGGAATCCCCTGCCTGCCCCAAAATCTGGGAATTCCTTAGGAAAGACCCCTGGAAGATTCCAGCCAGACCAGTCTGGACACCCCTGCCCGTGCCAAAATCCGGGAATTCCCTAGGAAAGACCCTTGGAAGATTCCGGCCATCCCCTGTGCCTTGTCACCGTGTTCCCGAGTGCCACATCCCTGTGGTTTTTGGATAATCCCAGGGACAATTCCATGTTCTGATGCCCGAGCACGCTTCCCACGAATAAATTTTCCCTAAATTCCAACCTAAACCTCTCCTGGTGCAGCTTGAGGTTTTCTATGTTTTATCCCCCCCTTTATTTGCCCGAAATCCGGGGATTTTCCAGCAGAAAGCAGGGAAGCGCTGTCCCAAAGGGCTGGAAAACGGGAAAACGAAGGCTCCGGTGAGGATGGAGCCAGGCTGGAATTCCAGGGGGGTTCTGTGACCTCCACTGACCTGCAGGAAGATGGGGAGAGCTTGGAAAACACCCCCAGAAACCGGGATAAATCCTGAGGAGGAAACAGAAGTCAGGGAATTCCTGGAAAAGCAGCATTCCAGAAGGAAGAGAGGAGCAGTGCCCAGATCCAGCTGTGGGATTCACTGGGAAAACAAAATCCCTTCCCAGGGGCTGGTTTGGGAGCAAAGCCACCCCTGTGGAACAACCAGGAGGAAAAAACAGGAAAATCCCACATTCCTGGGAATCTTGGAGCTGGATGAGCCCTCGAAAGGACAAAGCACAGCCACACAATTCCCGAAAAAAAAGGTGGGAATTCTCTTTTTTCCCCCCACCTCTCATCTACCCAAACCCACAGGTGGGGGAGTTTCTCTCCTTCCCAATCCTTCAGGCTCCCTCAGGGGTTTTTCCAGGTGGGAATTCCCACGGTGCTGCAGGAAAAGCAGCGCCAGGCAGAGAATCCTGCGCAGCAAGGGGGACACAGGAGGTCCCCGGAGACCAAAAATTCCCTGTCCTGAGGCAGTTCCAGCTCTGGGAAAATTGGGAGCACCCGGCTCAGGGAGCTCGGAGAATCCTGGAATATCCTGAGCGGGAATGGACCCACAGGGATCACAGATCCAACTCCTGGAGTTCCCAAAATGCCGCCCAAACGCTCCCTGGAACCTTGGAGCTCTGAGCATTCCCTGCTCCCACTCTTTGGGAACCCACGGAACAATTCCCTCGGGAATTCCCTGCTCCGAGAGCTCAGCTCAGCTCCTGCAGCTGCGAGAGCTCCTGGAAGTCAGGACAAGGGGAAAAATCCCTCCTCGATTCCCAAACTGTGTGGAATTAACGCTGGGCAATCTTCCCAGCAGGAGAGGCTGCACATCCCACCTCAGCATCCCTAAAATCCCATTCCCAGAGGCACCGGGAGCTCTTTATTCCCATTTTATTCCGGCATTTCGAGGCACAAACCCCAAAGCCGAGCGCGGCTTTTTTTAATAAAAAACCCAAACTGATGCCATGAAGATTTTTTGCCTTTTCTTTTATACCCCTGTTCTACCTTTTTTACAACTTCTGTATTCCCAGCGCGTTTTGCCTCCATTCTTGGCCTTGTTTGTCAAGCTCAGAGACTCAACATTTGAGAAGCTTCGTAGCCGGGGATCAGTGCACCCCAGAGCCCAAGGTGCTCTCCAGAACACATTCTGTAAACCAGGATAGAACCATCCAGGGGAAGGTTCCTTGGGGAGGGGGGGCTCACTTGAGCCTCTCATTGGGGAATCTTTGCTAGATCTGCTAATTAGTAACACCTAGAATGTTCTACCCAATGTGGGGGGGAGGGACAGACACAGGGAAAGACTCAGCGGGGTGCATCTCGATGCACATGACCTGGGCGTGTGCACCTAAGGATCCTTAAAAATAAATCCCAAGGTAAAATCCCTTTTCCCCTTCTAAC
>NW_008239292.1:1726809-1727765 GCF_000691975.1 Corvus brachyrhynchos | reverse complement strand
TGAAATCAGGTGGGGCAGTGTTTCCTTGCCTCCTCCCCCCAGACTATCTTGCTGTTAATTGCCCATCATTGTCCTGCCGCATGACTCCCAGATAACTCCCTCCGGACTATCTTCTGCTAATGAGCCTCATCAACACTTGGCCTCATGACTCGGTACCCCATTGTGAGATGCTCCACCCAGAGGGAGGAACCAAGCATCCCATCGTGGATATAATCTGGGACTCTGACCACCAGAGACAACCCCTTCCCACTGGATTTCCAGAGGACAGGAGCTACACAGCCACCACTGGACCTTCTGAGGAGGAGCAGACTCTTTTTCTACAGGATCACCGCTTCAGAGGACTGCAGCCACCACCCTGCCTAACAGGGACCCAGGTTGTACCTTGACTCTGTCAGTTTGGCAGTATTTTCTTTTACTTTTTTCCCTTTTCTTTAATTTCCATTAAATTGTTATTCTGACCTGGTGCCTCCCACTGGTTTGTTTTCAAACTAGTACACCAGGAAAAGGCATCCATTGCTGGCGACCACGAAGGGACCCTAAAGACCTTGAAACTCGCAGTCTTGGGTTGGAACACATCTTGCTTTGCCCCTCTCTTTGCCGGCAAATTACAGAGGGGCCGGAGCAACGATCTGAGACTGTGAGCAGGACTTTAGGACCCAGCACAGAAAGGCATCAAAACAACCGAGGGAATTTCGCTGCTCCTCCCCTCATCCTGGAGCTCGGAGCTGTATCCCTGAGGTTCCCTGATCCCGGGAATTCCCTCACCTCTGTAGTGCTCCATCCGGGTGTGGTGGGTGATGCCCTGCGAGCGGAAGCTGAGGCTCAGGATGTAGCGGGGGTCGGAGCTGTCCCGCACCAGGAAGGAGCCGTCGGGTTTTCCCTTCAGCTTCATCGGCGTCCTCCCCCAGTTCATGGGGCCCCAGTACCATCCGCACTGGGAGAAGGGCAGAGCGGGA
>NW_008239292.1:1725812-1726792 GCF_000691975.1 Corvus brachyrhynchos | reverse complement strand
GATGTCAGGGAGGGCTGGGAATGCGGGAATTCCATCGGCAAACTCCGAGCCGTTCGCTGCCGGTGTGGGATTTCGCCGGATGGAAGCGCCCGGTGCGGGCGGTTGGGGTTTCTTCGGGATGAGGGGACACGGGAGATCCAGACCCCTCCTTTCATGCACAGAAAATGCTTTCCTGGACTCCAAACTCATGGAAAAGCCCTTTGGGATCATCCAGTCCAACCATTCCCCAGCGCTGCCGAGGCCACCACGTCCCCAAGTGTCACGTCCCTTTTAAATCCCTCCAGGGATGGGGACTCCGCACTGCTCTGGGCGCCCTTTTAGGGAATAAATTTCCCCTAAATCCAAACAAAACCTCCCCCAGCACAGCAAAACTCTTTCCTGGATTCCAAAAAAACCATGGAAAAGCCCTCTAGGACCATCAAATCCAACCATTCCCCAGCACTGCCGAGGCCACCACTGACCCACATCCCCAAGTGCCACATCCCCACGGATTTTAAATCCCTCCAGGGATGGGGACTCTGCACTGCTCTGGGCGCCCTTTTAGGGAATAAATTTCCCCTAAACCTCCCCCAGCACAGCAAAACTCTTTCCTGGACCCCACCACGCCCAGGCCCCCCACTGACCCACATCCCCACGGATTTTAAATCCCTCCAGGGATGGCGACTCCGCACTGCCCTGAGCTGCCTCTCCCAATTCCTGGCCACCCTTTTAGGGGATAAATTTCCCCTAAATCCAAACAAAACCTCTCCCAGCACAACTCGAGGCCGTTTCCCGTTGTCACTTATCCCCCAGGAGCAGGACGGGAGGGCTTTTCCCAAGCCCACGAAGGGAAGGATCCACCCCAATCCCAATCCCAATCCCGGCGGGGGCGGATTTTCCCTCCCGGTACCTTCTCCAGCTCCCTCAGGCTGGCGGCGAAGCTGCTGGGGTCGGGGCGGGCCAGGGGACACTGCAGGTGCGGCGGGGGCGGCTGGCCCGGG
>NW_008239292.1:1724290-1724855 GCF_000691975.1 Corvus brachyrhynchos | reverse complement strand
TGTCACCTACAGACAGCGGGGTCACTGTCACTGTTACCTACAGACAGCGTGGTCACTGCCATTGTCACCTACAGAGACAGCGGGGTCACTGTCATTGTCACTGTCACTGTCACCTACACACAGAGGGGTCACTGTCACTGTCACTGTCATTGTCACTGTCACCTACGGACAGCGGGGTCACTGTCACTGTCACCTACAGACAGCGGGGTCACTGTCACTGTCATTGTCACTGTCACCCACAGACAGCAGGTTCACTGTCACCCACAGACAGCTGGCGTCACTGTCACTGTCATGGTCACTGTCACTGTCACCTACAGACAGTGGTGGTCACAGTCACCCACAGAGACACCCGGGGTCACTGTCACACACAGACACAGCCCAGTGCCATCACCAGGGCTACTGTCACCCATAGAGACAGCCCAGGGTCACTGTCACTGTCACTGTCACCCACCCAGAGACACCCGGGGTCACTGTCACCCACCCAGAGACACCCGGGGTCACTGTCACCCCCAGGACCATCCCCCACAGGCGGCCACCCGCGCCCTCCGGGGAGGCGCAGGACGCG
>NW_008239292.1:1723051-1724251 GCF_000691975.1 Corvus brachyrhynchos | reverse complement strand
GGGCGCCCCCACGGAGGGCCAATGGCCGGCAGAGGGACACAGCCGGAAGCACGGCAGGAAAAGCCCTGTGGGGCCACAGGAAAGGATGGGAATCCCAGGAAAAGGGGCAGGAAAAGCCCCATGGGGCTGTAGGAAAGGATGGGAATCCCAGGAAAAGGGGCAGGAAAAGCCCCGTGGGGCCACAGGAAAGGATGGGAATCCCAGGAAAAGGGGCAGGAAAAGCCCTGTGGGGCCACAGGAAAGGATGGGAATCCCAGGAAAAGGGGCAGGAAAAGCCCCGTGGGGCTGTAGGAAAGCAGAAGCAGAAGGGGGAAGGCACAGGAAAGCTCTGGGGCTGCGTGTGGGGCTGGAATTCTGCTCCCACTGCTCTTCCCTGGCATCACCAACGGGATAAAGCCGGGAGGAAGCAGGGAAAAGCGAGGGAAAAGCGCAACTTCCTTCGGCAAAACCGCGGGAAAGCAGAACCAGAACCCTCCAGGACAGGGAAAAACCTCGGAGCAGAGCAGGAAAATCCATTCCCTCCCATCCCCAAAAAAACAAACAAACCCAGAACCACCAAAAAGTGGAGATTCCAGGAGGGGACAAACAAACCCAGAACCACCAAAAAGTGGAGATGCCAGGAGGGGAAAAGGAGATTCCAGGAGTGAAAAGGAGATGCCAAGAGGGAAAAAGGAGATTCCAGGAGGGAAAAAAGGAGATTCCAAGAGGGAAAAAGGAGATTCCAGGAGGGAAAAGGAGATTCCAGGAGGGAAAAAGGAGATGCCAGGAGGGAAAAGGAGATTCCAGGAGGGAAAAAGGAGATTTCAGGAGGGAAAAGGAGATTCCAGGAGCTGCCCAAGCTCAGCCGACCTGGGCCGTGGGGCGGAGGAGGCGGAGGCAGAGGGAAGGACTGCAGGGAGGAGCCCATCGGAGCCACAAGGACGGACGGAGGCAGCGTCCCACTGATATCATCTAGGAGAGAGCAGAGGCCACACAGGGTCAGAAAAACCGGGAAAAGAGCCTGGAAAAGGGGGAATGTGGGAATTCCCAGCGGCACCGTGCCGTTGTTGGGTCACGGACACCTCGGGGGGGTCGAACACCCAACAGCTCGGAGGGCAAAAGCCTCAGAAATGGCCTTGAAAGTGAATTCAAGTGAATTAAAAGGAGCTGGAGGGGGTTTATGTCCAAGAAATGGGATTTGCTGGAGCCTGGAGGGAAAGG
>NW_008239292.1:1721525-1722640 GCF_000691975.1 Corvus brachyrhynchos | reverse complement strand
GAAAAAAAGGGGGGGAAAAAAAGGGGGGGAAAAAAAGGGGGGGAAAAAAAAAGGGGGAAAGCCTGAAGTGCTTGGGGAAAGTCACGGCATAAAGTCTTAAAGCCAGGAAAGTGCTTTAAGCCAGCCTAACTTAAAGCCAGGAAAGCTTAAAATTGGGCTGAAAGCTCAGTCTAACTTAAAGCCAGGAAAGCTTTAAATGGAGCTAAAAGCTCAGTCTAACTTAAAAACAGAAAAGCTTTAAATGGAGCTAAAAGCTCAGTCTAACTTAAAGCCAGGAAAGCTTAAAATTGGGCTAAAAGCTCAGCCTAACTTAAAGCCAGGAAAGCTCTTTAAACCAACCTGACTTAAAGCCAGCAAAGCTTTCAAATCAGGCTGGAAAAAGCTCAGTCTAACTTAAAACTGAAACTCTCCATCCTCCTCTGGCTTCCCGGCGTGGGCTCGCAGCGGCTCGGGCGTTGCTGGAGGAGGGGGAATCCCTGTTCCAGCACCAGGGATTTCAGGATTCCCTGGAATTCCAGGATTTCAGCTGCTGGAGTTGGGATGTGGAGCTGGGTTTTCCCCATCCCGAGCTGCTCCTGCTCAGAGGAGCATCCCAGGCTGGCTCCTGGGGCAGCAGTCGGGATTTTTGGGGTAACAGGGAAGGGATCCGGCCTTGGTGGTGCCCCCAAAAGGGGCGGGAATGCTAAAAAAAATGGGGAAATCCACTAAAAGCAGAGGGAACGGTGGAAAAGCAGGGGGAAAGATGCCAAAAAGTGGCAGGAATGGTACGAAAGCGGGGGGAAAGGCCCCAAAAGCAGGAGGAAAGTTCCTTCAAAAGCAGCAGGAGTGGTAAAAAAATGCTAAAAAAGCAGGGAAAGAACCAAAAAGTGGAAGGAATGGTACAAAACCAGGGGGAAAGTCCCCAAAACCAGGAGGACAATTCCCTCAAAAGCAACAGGAATGGTAAAAAAGCAGGGAAAAGACCCCAAAAACAGCAGGAAGGGGACAAAAACAAGGAAAATACCCCAAAACAGCAGAATTGGTAAAAAAACAGGGAAAGAACCCAAAAGTGGAAGGAATGGTACAAAAAGCAGGGAAAAGACCCCAAAACCAGGAGGAAAGTTCCCTCAAAAGCA
>NW_008239292.1:1718776-1719195 GCF_000691975.1 Corvus brachyrhynchos | reverse complement strand
GGAGGGAATGCCATGGGGGAAAAAGGCGGGAAGTCCGTGGGGGAAAAGGTGGGAATTCTGTGGGAGAAAAAGGCGGGAATTCTGTGGGGGAAGGTGGGAATTCTGGGGGGAAAAGGTGGGAATTCCGTGGGGAAAAGGTGGGAATTCCAGGGAAAAGGTGGGAATTGCGTGGGGGAAAAAGGCGGGAATTCCGTGGGGGAAAAAGGCGGGAATTCTGTGGGAGAAAAAGGCGGGAATTCTGTGGGGGAAGGTGGGAATTCTGTGGGGAAAAGGTGGGAATTCCGTGAGGGAAAAGGTGGGAATTCTGTGGGGAAAAGTTGGGAATTCCATGAGGGAAAAGGTGGGAATTCTGTGGGGAAAAAGTGGGAATTCCGTGGGGGAAAGGATCCCCACAGGGAGAGGAGCCGATCCGAGCGGGA
>NW_008239292.1:1714846-1718734 GCF_000691975.1 Corvus brachyrhynchos | reverse complement strand
AGGGGAGCCGATCCGAGTGGGATCTCCACAGCAAGGGGAGCCGATCCGAGTGGGATCCCCACAGCAAGGGGAGCTGATCTGTGTGGGATCCCCACAGCAGGCGGAGCCGATCCAAGTGGGATCCCCAAACGGGGCGGAGCCGATCCGAGTGGGATCTCCACACAGGACAGAGCCGATCCATGCGGGATCCCGCTCACCGTGGCCTGAGCGTGCCCACAGACACCTCAGGGGATCAAACACAAACTGCTGCAGCAGAGCTCCCAAAAACGGGGTCGGCTCCCTGAGCTGCCGGGCAGAGGAGGAGCTGCCGTGGGGGTGAGGGCCGGGGTGGAAGCAGGGCTTGGGCTTCGATGCTCTCCTGGGGTTCCAGACCCCTCTCCTCAGGTTTAGATCCTCTCCTGGGGTTCCAGACCCCTCTCCCCAGGTTTAGATCCTCTCCTGGGGTTCCAGACCCCTCTCCCCAGGTTTAGATCCTCTCCTGGGGTTCCAGACCCCTCTCCCCAGGTTTAGATCCTCTCCTGGGGTTCCAGACCCCTCTCCCCAGGTTTAGATCCTCTCCTGGGGTTCCAGACCCCTCTCCCCAGGTTTAGATCCTCTCCTGGGGTTCCAGACCCCTCTCCCCAGGTTTAGATCCTCTCCTGGGGTTCCAGACCCCTCTCCCCAGGTTTAGATCCTCTCCTGGGGTTCCAGACCCCTCTCCCCAGGTTTAGATCCTCTCCTGGGGTTCCAGACCCCTCTCCCCAGGTTTAGATCCTCTCCTGGGGTTCCAGACCCCTCTCCCCAGGTTTAGATCCTCTCCTGGGGTTCCAGACCCCTCTCCCCAGGTTTAGATCCTCTCCTGGGGTTCCAGACCCCTCTCCCCAGGTTTAGATCCTCTCCTGGGGTTCCAGACCCCTCTCCCCAGGTTTAGATCCTCTCCTGGGGTTCCAGACCCCTCTCCCCAGGTTTAGATCCTCTCCTGGAGTTCCAGACCCCTCTCCTCAGGTTTAGATCCTCTCCCTGATATTTTAGACCTCTCGTTTTGGGCTTAGAACCTTCTCCTGGGGGTCTCAGACCCCTCTCCTTCAGTTTAGACCCCTTTCCTGGTGTTTTAGACCCCTTTCCTTTGGCTTAGACCCTTTCCTGGTGTGTTAAGACCCTTCTCCTGTGGGGTTTAGGCCTTTTCCTTGGGCCTAAGGCCCTGTCCCCGGTGTTTTAGGCCCAGGCCCCTCTCCTTGGGCATCTCCTTTTCGGGTCTGAGGCCAGGAAGGAGCGAGGGACAACCCAGAGATCCTGACTTGGGATCCCACAGGAGCTCGGCAAAATGGGAAAAACCCTCCCCCGGAATTCCACAAATCCCTCACTCCCCCCCCACCCCGGCCCCAAATCCTCACCTGTGAAGAGCGGGCTGAACACAACCGGGGAAAAGGCACTTTGGGTTCTCGTCAGTCTGTGTTTCCTGTGGGGGGAAAAAAAACGGGAAAACGGGGTGAGGGGAGATGAGGAGACCCCAAATCCCAGCCCTGTGCCCTTCTCCATCCTCCCCAGGCCCTCCACCCACGTGTTTTTCCAACTCCCAGGGTCTAAACAGGGCAGGGAACTGGGAACAGTTGGGGCTCTGTCCTGCTCCAAAGCGAATCCCTGAGCAGGGAGTGAAGGGAGCCTTTGGAAAGAAAGCCCCGAGCAGGTGCCAGAGAGCCACGGAGCTGCTCCACAGCTTCCCTGGATCGGGAATCGCCAGATTCCCGGGGTGAAATGGGGTTGGATCCCCCAGCAAGCCGCGGTTTGTGCCTGGAGTACCCCAAAAATGCACGGGGAGGGTGGGGAAGCTCAGCCCAGAGAGGCCAAAATGGGTGGAAACAGCTGCAAATGCAGCCAGGAGCAGCAGAATTCCCGGGAACGCCGGAATTCCCAGGAAAAGCAGCATCAGCAACCAGTTCTACACCAAAGCCAGAGGCAGCCCCGCTCCGTCCAGCTCGCTCCTGCCTCAAGGAATTGATCCAAGTCTGGATAATCCCGGTAAACTGAGGCAGCCCCAGCCCTTCAATCCACGCTGGAGGTGAGAAAAAGCCCCTTTTTTCACTTTTATTCCCACTTTTATTTTTATTTATCCAAAAAAAAAAAAAAAAAAAACCACCAACAGCTCCCCACCAACATCATCATCTTGGCAGAGCCAAGGAACCAAAAAACAATTCCCAACTGAAAGAATTCCAGGATTTCCTGGGAAACTCCCATGGAAATGTGTGGAATTGTTTGGATTTTCAGCCTCTCACACCGGTTCGAGGGTGGATTTTTTTGGCTGCCCACAAGAGGGATAATAATTATTATTATTTAATGTTTTTAAATTTAATTGTAATTAATAATGATAATAATAATGACAATGATAATGATGATAATAATAATAATAATGATTATAATAATAATAATGGAAAAAATAACCCAATTATCGGCCACACATAAAATGACACTTCTGGAGTAATATCAGCCATCCTTAAAAAATACCAAATCTCCCCCCAAAAAAATCACATCTCCTGGAAAAAAAATAAACAAGTATCCCAAAAAAGATATCAGACCTCCCCAAAAAACATCAGCTCTCCCAAAAAAAATTGGATCTCCCAAAAAAAAAATCAAATATCCCCCAAAAATATCAGCTCTCCCAAAAAAATATCAAATCATCCGCCCCCCCAAAAAAATCTAACATCCCAAAAATTCATCGGATCTCCCAAAAAAAAAAAAATCACATCTCCCAAAGAAAAATCACATCTCCCCCAAAAATATCGGATCTCCCCAAAAAAAAATCAAATCTCTCAAAAAAATCAGATCTCTCAAAAAAAAAAAAAATCAGACCTCCCAAAAAAAAAAGATCAGATTTCCCTCCAAAAAATCTAATATCCCAAAAAATATCGGATCTCCCAAAATCACAGCCCCAGCTCTGCTGGCACCCCCAGATCCTTGGTGATCGCCAGACACATAGTGACCACCTTGGAGTCATGGTGACCACCAGACCCTTGGTGACCACCAGACCCTTGGACTCATGATGACCACCAGGTCCATGCTGACCACCAGATCCATGGATTCATGATGACCACCAGATCCATGGATTCATGGTGACCACCTGACCCTTAGATCCATGGTGACCACCAGATCCATGGATTCATGGTGACCACCTGACCCTTGGATCCATGATGACCACCAGATCCATGGATTCATGGTGACCACCCGACCCCTGGATTCATGGTGATCATCAGATCCATGGATTCATGGTGACCATCAGATCCTTGGACTCATGATGACCACCAGACCCATAGTGACCACCAGACCCTTGGATTCACAGTGATCACCAGACCCGTGGTGACCACCAGACCCATCCCATATCCATGGGAGCCACAGGTCCTGGGAGAACCTCCAGCTCCCAGCAGAACATAGGAAAGGTCCTGGTTCATCACCATCGTCATCACCATCATCATCCCACCAGGACAGGAGGAAAAAGGACCATTAATGACCATTAATGACCCATCCCCCAGCGCCAGGGTGGGATTCCTGGAAGCAGCAAAGTCCTGTGCGACCCCCAGGAGTTGCTGCATCGGGCACCTCGAAGGAACCTCTGCTAGAGAGACACCTAATTCGTGAGAGGAGCTGCACGAGGAGTGACCATCGAAGTGACCACCAAAGTGACCACCAACGTGACCACCAACGTGACCCAGGCAGCGATTCCCAGGCGTTTCCCCGCTCTTGACCCTCTCCACCACCCGACCCCAGCCCTGGGAGGTCCCAGGCCTGCTGGAACAACCCCAGTCCCATTAGCAGAGCTTTCCGTCTGTTCCAGGCACCGTCTGGGGCCCGTTGAGTCATTTGTGGGCAAGAAGCCACCACCTCTGAGGCCGCTCCAGCTCCCCCCGTGCCCAGGGC
>NW_008239292.1:1713784-1714751 GCF_000691975.1 Corvus brachyrhynchos | reverse complement strand
ACAGCTGATTTTGGGGTAATTTTGGCCTCCTCGGGCAGCCAGCGGGCTCTGTCCCCACACGCCAGGGCTGCAGGTGACGCCTGACCCCGGGTCAGCAGCTCCAGCCTGGAGAAAAGCTTCCTGCTCATCCAACACACCCCAAAAATCCCCGCGGAGGGTTCGTGAACCCCGCAGGGAATGGGCCGAGCCGGGACACTGAATCCATCCCATTATTTCCTGCTGCTCAGGCCTTGGCCTTCTCCTGGAGAAATCCCGGCTCTGCTGTCGGGAATGTCACGGGAAGCGGTTCCAGGAGCCTGGGAAGCAGGGACAGAGCAGCCCTGGACCATCCACAGGCGGTACCGAGCAGCTGCTGTCCCGCTGGAGCAGCAGGAGCCGATGGAACAGGGATGGGGAACAGGGGGGACACGTGGGACCCCAGACCAAGAAATCCCGGGATTTATCCCCCATCCCAGCCGACTATTCCTCCTGCATGGGAGAGCACCGGGAGGGAGAGCTGAGCCCCCGCAGCAGCACCCACCACCTCCAGAGCCTCGAGGAACCACCCTGCAGCACACGGGAGGTGACAGGGAACGCCAGTCCCTTGGGGACAGCACAGTGTCACCAGAGGGGACAGCGCTTCCCCGGCACCCGCAGCACCCCGGGCCAGCCGTCACCTCATCGGCCACGGAATTACAGAAACTGGGAAAGCCCTCCAAGATCGGTGAGTCCAACCTTCCACTCGCCCGCGTCCCCAAGTGCCACATCCACGCGCTTCCTGAACAGTTCCAGGGATGGCGATTCCACCACTTCCATGGGCAGCCTGTGCCAGTGCCTGACCACATTCTCCACCTTAAAATCCAACCTAAACCTCCGCTGGGCACAACTGGAGTCATCCCATCCCTGGTTCCCTGGGAGCACAGCCCGACCCTCACCCGGCTGCACTGCCCTGTCAGGAATTTGGAGAGCAAAAAGGTCCCCCCCGAGC
>NW_008239292.1:1711556-1711865 GCF_000691975.1 Corvus brachyrhynchos | reverse complement strand
CCGCGCCGGGAGCGGGGGTGTGGTGGGGGAAACTGAGGCACGGGCCGGCGGCGCTTCGTACCGCGAGCCCTGCGCGGCTCTCGCCCGGTTCTCGCAGGCAGCGCGTCCCAACCGGAGCAGAGGGGACGGGGACCGGCTCTCCCCACACCTCCCCGCGGGCTGGGGAAGGGGAAGGTCATCGTTGCTTGAGGGCAGAGCGGGGAAGCTGAGCACCCTCCCGTGCTTCAGTTTCCCCTCTGCACCGCGGGTCTGCTGCACAGGACATCACACTTGGGGGGTGGGCTTCAGATCCTGCTCGTGCCCACCCCC
>NW_008239292.1:1707028-1708012 GCF_000691975.1 Corvus brachyrhynchos | reverse complement strand
CGTGCCGCCCGGGCTGTGCCACCTGCGAGGACGACACGCCCTGCCTGATCCAGGAGGACCCGGTGCTGCGGGCAGCGGTGCTGTCGTGCCAGGCCTGCTGCATGCTGGCCATCTTCCTCAGCATGTGCCGGCCGTGCCGCCCGGGCTGTGCCACCTGCGAGGACGACACGCCCTGCCTGATCCAGGAGGACCCGGTGCTGCGGGCAGCGGTGCTGTCGTGCCAGGCCTGCTGCATGCTGGCCATCTTCCTCAGCATGCTCGTGTCCTACCACTTCCGACGGAGCAAGGCAAGGTGTCCCCGTGTCCCCCCCTGCCCTGGGGGGATCCCCCTGCCCCGGCCCCTCTGAGGCTGCACCCTCACACTGCTGTCCCCACAGAGGATCCGGACATCAGGGATCATCCTGCTGGAGACCATCCTCTTCGGGTCCCTCCTCCTCTACTTCCCCGTGAGTATCCAGCTATCCCCAGGGCTGGAAAGCTCTGGGATGGGGTTTCCAGGATGGAGCTGCCCCAAGCAGGGCACGGCTCCACCTAATTGTTAATTTTGCTGGCGCAATCCCTGGGGGCTGCCCTATAAAACTTCTCAGAAAACCAAATCCCTTTTCTCCCGCTGGCTGCGGGAATTAATCCCTGCCCAAATCCCCTCTCCCATCCCGCACGAGCTGCAGCGGGTGCTGTAGGGTCAAGGGGGAGGGTGGCACAGGGCTGGCCTGGAAAGCAGATGGGTCCTGAGGCTCCGGTGGGTGGGATCCAGGTGGTTCCCGAAGCTCCGGTGGGTGGGATCCAGGTGGTTCCCGAGGCTCTGGCAGGTGGGATCCAGGTGGTTCCTGAGCTTCAGCAGGTGGGGATCCAGGTGGCTCTTGAGCTCCAGCGGGTGGGATCCAGCCCGCAATCCCCCTCTCCTGCTGCTCCAGGTGTTCATCCTGTACTTCAAGCCAAGCATCTTCCGCTGCATCGTCCTGCGCTGGGTGCGGATGCTCGGCT
>NW_008239292.1:1704235-1706684 GCF_000691975.1 Corvus brachyrhynchos | reverse complement strand
GGGACCCCCTCAGTGGGAAGGGTTTGAGTGTCAAGCCCCCCAGAGTGGGAAGCAGCTGGGAGGGGAGGATTTGGACACCCGTGATGGGGAGGGCTGTGGGTTTGGGGAGGGCTGGGGGCTCAGGACCCCCAAAGCGGGAAGGGTTTGGGTACTCTGGACCCCCAAAGTGAGGGCTGCTGGGGGTCCCTGTGATGGGGAGGGGATGGGGATTTGGGACCCCCACGGTGGGGAGGGCTGGGGGCTCTGGAACCCCACACTGGGACGGGCTGGGGTCCCAGTGGGATGGGCCAGGGGCTCTGGAACCCCACACTGGGACGGGCTGGGGTCCCAGTGGGATGGGCTGGGGGCTCTGGAACCCCACACTGGGACGGGCTGGGGTCCCAGTGGGATGGGCCAGGGGCTCTGGAACCCCACACTGGGACGGGCTGGGGTCCCAGTGGGACAGGCCGGGGTCTCACCCCTCTGTGCCCCGCAGGGTGCTGAAGGTGTTCCTGTCCCGCACGGCCCAGCGCGCGCCCTACGTGTCGAGCGGGCGGGTGCTGAAGATGCTGGCGCCCATCCTGCTCCTGGTGCTGTGGTTCCTGGCAGCCTGGACCATCGGGATGCTGGAGAACACCCACAAGAACATCCCACTGGTCATCCGCGCCCAGACCGCCCGCGGCCTCCACTTCTCCATCTGCGGCCACGACTGCTGGGATTACATGATGGTCATCGGTGAGACTGGCCCCTGATGTGTCCTCGGGGTCCTCACGGTTCCAGGACCCCATCCCATAATTGTGGGGCTTTCACTCCCTTGTCTGTTTAATCCTCCTGGAAGCTGCAAGGACCTGGGATCCCCACAGCCCTGGGACCCCATCCCATAAATGTGGGGCTCTCATTCCCTTGTCCTTTTAATCCTGCTGAGGTCTCAAGGAAGGTTGGGCCGCCCCAGCTGCCTCCCACCCTCCCCTCTGAGCATCCCCTGGTGCGGGCGTTGATTCTTTGGGAAGGCTGTGCTGGAGAATGCTCCGGACCCGCCTCCAACACCGCCCATCCCGACAGCATCCGGGGTGACCGCGGTGGGCAGCAGCTGAGCCCCCCCAAAGCTTTTTTTTGGGGTGCCCAGGGTCTCCCCCCGCTCCCCCCCGCAGCAGAGCTGCTGTTCCTGCTGTGGGGCAGCTTCCTGTGCTACGCCACGCGCGCCGTGCCCTCGGCCTTCCACGAGCCCCGCTACATGGGCATCGCCCTCCACAACGAGCTCGTGATCTCCGCCGCCTTCCACGTGGTCAGGTAGGGCCAGGAGTCAAGATTCCCACCCCCGGGGATGCTCAGGAACCGCCCCAAGGTGGGAAGGAGTCGGTTGCTCTGGATCTCCAGAGTAAAGGGCGTTTGGGTGGTCAGGACCCCCGCAGTGGGAAGGGTTTGGGCGCCTGGGCAGGGGGGAGGCTGTGGGGTCTGGAGGTGGGGAGGGGGCTGTGTGGGAGCTGTTCTGGCCCTGCCCTCCTGGTCCCTTCCAGGTTCTTGATTGTCCCCTCGCTGCATCCGGACTGGACTCTGCTGCTCTTCTTCGCTCACACCCACGGCACCGTCACCATGACCCTGGCCCTGCTCTTCATTCCCAAGGTGCCGTGTCCAGGGAATGGAGCTGGGAAGGGGCTGGAGCCCCAGGAGCGGCTGAGGGAGCTGGGAAAAGGGCTCAGCCTGGAGCAAAGGAGGCTCCGGGGGGACCTTGTGGCTCTGCACAAGTCCCTGACAGGAGTCAGCCGGGGGGGTCGGGCTCTGCTGGCAGGGAACAGGGACAGGAGGAGAGGGAACGGCCTCAGGCTGGGCCAGGGGAGGTTCGGGTTGGATAATCGGGGAAATTTTTCATGGGAAGGGTGATCAGGCATCGGAACAAGGGGAGTCCCCATCCCTGGAGGTGTTTGGGAACACGTGGATGCAGCACTTGGGGTCGCGGGTTGGCGGTGGCTTTGTCAGCGCTGGGGGAGCAGCTGGACTCGCTGACCTCGGGGAGCTTTTCCAGCCTTAACAATTCCATGATTCCATCACTAAAACTCATCCCTGGGACTTGGGGAGCTGGGACAGCGACCCCTGAGTGCCCCCCCGCCTCTCCCTGCCCAGTTCCTGCACACGGGCTCGCCGCTGCGGGAGGAGATCACGGCCGAGGTGTACGAGGACGAGCTGGACATGAGGCGCTCGGGCTCCTGCATGAACAGCAGCATCGCGTCCGCCTGGAGCGAGCACAGTCTCGACCCCGATGACATTCGGGTGGGTGGCACACTCAGGACCTTCTTTTGACGCTAGCTGTGCAGAGTAAGAGGTGCCTTTCGCAATCTTTTCCTGATGCAAAGCAGAGGGAGGGGACGAGGGGCTGGCAGGGGGCCCCCACCCGGGTGGGCAAACCCGCTGCATCCCCCGGGCAGCGCGGGGGAGTTTTGGGGACACGGGGGACAAGGCGGGGCTCGGCGGG
>NW_008239292.1:1702589-1703291 GCF_000691975.1 Corvus brachyrhynchos | reverse complement strand
AAAAAGCAGCCGAAGCAGCAGGCTCAGGGACCCCCGGTGACACAGCGGCCACCACCCCCGGCCCCAAGCCGGCCCCCCAGAAAAGTTTCCGGAGCCTGGGACTCGCCATCAAAGCCCTTAATCGGTCCAGGGGGAAGAGCAGCCTGAAAGGGAACAGGGAGAGGGAAGGGAGCCTCTGGAAGAGGGGGAGCAGCAGGAGGGAAAAGTCCGGCCTGGCAGAGGCCTCGGCCGGGTCCCTCGGGCTGGTCAGCCCAGACCCCGCTGCCAAAAGCCCCGAGGGGAGCGGGCAGAGCCTCGAGCCCCCCGCCCTCCAGCACAACAACAACGCCGCCACTCCCGGGGAAGCCACGGACTGGGGGGACAGCGGGACAGGAGGACAATGGGACAGCCGGGCCCCGGGGACAGGCGATGGGGACAAAGCGGCAGAGGAGCCCAGCGCTGCCCGGAGGGGTCTGGAGCCACCCGGCGCTGGCCACCAAGGAGCTGAATGTCCCCCGGAGGTGACACAGGCACAGCCCCAGGAAGGGGACGAGGCTCCTGCCCTGGATCTGGGGAAGGACGTTCCTGCGGTCGCAGCGGAGGAAGGGACACTTGAACGGCTCGAGGGGACCAGCAGGTCCTTCCAGCCCCGGGAGCAGCCGGAGGAGGAGCAGCCGCCTGCAAAGCGCTCCCCGAGCAGCCCCCCGCCCTCCCCCAGCAGCG
>NW_008239292.1:1701208-1702287 GCF_000691975.1 Corvus brachyrhynchos | reverse complement strand
TGGGGGGACACTGGGAGATTCCAGCTCCAAACCAGGAATCTGCCCTGGGAAGGGCGGCAGTGAGGGGGATTCTCAGCGCTCTCCGGGCATGGAAAAACCACCAGAGCCGCCGAAAGAAGCATCGGAGCAGGCGGAGGGCAGGAGGGCTGAGGTGTGCCCAGGGGAGAGCCGGGACCAGGGAAGGAGTGTCCGAGCAGAAATCTGCCCCTGGGACACGGAGCAGGAGGGGCGGGGATCCCCCAAATCCGGAGAAGGTGTGGAGCAGCCTGGGGTGGGGCTCGCAGGAAAACCCCCAGCTCTGCCCAAACCCTCGGGAACCACGGAGAGCAGAAAGGCCAACATCTGTCCCTGGGAGGTAGAGGATGAGCCGCGCCCAAAACCAGAGATCTGCCCTTGGGAAGAGGCTGCAGCTCCTGACACAGCGGCCACCACCCCCGGCCCCAAGCCGGCCCCCCAGAAAAGTTTCCGGAGCCTGGGACTCGCCATCAAAGCCCTTAATCGGTCCAGGGGGAAGAGCAGCCTGAAAGGGAACAGGGAGAGGGAAGGGAGCCTCTGGAAGAGGGGGAGCAGCAGGAGGGAAAAGTCCGGCCTGGCAGAGGCCTCGGCCGGGTCCCTCGGGCTGGTCAGCCCAGACCCCGCTGCCAAAAGCCCCGAGGGGAGCGGGCAGAGCCTCGAGCCCCCCGCCCTCCAGCACAACAACAACGCCGCCACTCCCGGGGAAGCCACGGACTGGGGGGACAGCGGGACAGGAGGACAATGGGACAGCCGGGCCCCGGGGACAGGCGATGGGGACAAAGCGGCAGAGGAGCCCAGCGCTGCCCGGAGGGGTCTGGAGCCACCCGGCGCTGGCCACCAAGGAGCTGAATGTCCCCCGGAGGTGACACAGGCACAGCCCCAGGAAGGGGACGAGGCTCCTGCCCTGGATCTGGGGAAGGACGTTCCTGCGGTCGCAGCGGAGGAAGGGACACTTGAACGGCTCGAGGGGACCAGCAGGTCCTTCCAGCCCCGGGAGCAGCCGGAGGAGGAGCAGCCGCCTGCAAAGCGCTCCCCGAGCAGCCCCCCGCCCTCCCCCAGCAGCG
>NW_008239292.1:1698388-1699516 GCF_000691975.1 Corvus brachyrhynchos | reverse complement strand
AAATCCAGTCTGGACACGCGTGGCACTTCTAAAGGGGAAGAAAAAGTGGGATCCAAAGCACTGGAAAAAGGAAAGCAGCCCCTGGCCAAAGCCCCCACTGGGAGCTCAGCACTGCCCAGAGCAGCTCCAGGGAAATCCCAGAGCGCTGAGAGCCTGAAAGCCGAGATCTGTCCCTGGGAATCTCAGGATCTCCAATCCAGTGATAAATCCGAGATCTGTCCCTGGGAAGTGGCTGAGCCTCCCTCGGGTAAAGAGAAACCCAAACAGGACAAAGAGGGTCCATCCAGGGTGAGCAAGAGCCCTTCCGCAACTCAAGGTCTCCTGAAGGAAGTGAGAGATGGCACCTCTGGGATGAAGGACCGAGAGTCCATCTGTCCTTGGGAGAGCCTGGACACCGAGCAGCCCCCGGCCAAAGCCCCCACTGGGAGCTCAGCACTGCCCAGAGCAGCTCCAGGGAAATCCCAGAGTGCTGAGAGCCTGAAAGCCGAGATCTGTCCCTGGGAGTCTCAGGATCTCCAATCCAGTGATAAATCCGAGATCTGTCCCTGGGAAGTGGCTGAGCCTCCCTCCCCGCAGCCAAAGGCCGAGCAGGTCCCTGGTGGGGGCTCCAAGGGCGACAAGCGCATCACGCGCCAGGCAGCGCTGGCCAGCCCGGTGAGATCCCTGGACAGCAGAGAGCGAGAGTCCATCTGTCCTTGGGAGAGCCCGGACACCGAGCAGCCTCTGGCCAAAGCCCCCACTGGGAGCTCAGCACTGCCCAGAGCAGCTCCAGGGAAATCCCAGAGAGTGGCTGCACCTCAGATGGAAAAAGGAGCAGCCCCAGGTAAGGTGAGACTCCCAGGAAAAGGAGTGACCAAAGCTGTGGAGAAGGGCAGCAGAGAGCGAGAGTCCGTCTGTCCTTGGGAGAGCCGGGACACGGGGGAGCTCTCCCTGAAAGCTGCAGTGGGGAAGGAGCCGTCCAAGAAATCCGACAGCACGGAGAGCAGGAAATCTGAAATTTGCCCCTGGGAAGCAGCAGAGCCCATGGGGTCGGAGGAGGGGAGCTCCCAGCCAGGTGTGCAGCCACAGGGAGCCCACAGAGCTTCCTCCACAGGGATGGGAAAACCGGCAGCCAGCGCTGTGGCTCGC
>NW_008239292.1:1690902-1698275 GCF_000691975.1 Corvus brachyrhynchos | reverse complement strand
AGCCTGGCTCAGGTTTGTCCTTGGGAAGCTCCATCAGCGTCCACCAAGCCCAGCTGGGACACGAGGAAAAGCTCCGAGGTGTGTCCGTGGGAGGAGGAGAGCACAGATCCCACCCGGACCTGCCCCGGGGCCAGGGGGAGCCCCCAGGATGGAGGTGGGGTGTGAGGGAGTCCCAGCACCAGTGGCTCCATCCATCCCTCCATCCATGCCAGGAGGGAAAGGCTGCATCTGGAAGCTGCTCCCAGCCCTGCTGTTGGATTGGGGGGTCTGGGGGTGTGGGGGTGAAGGTGCTGGGTGTGTAATTTTGTGTAAATACAGGAAATAAATGGAATTATCTACGGAGCGAGCTCGGAGAGGCTCGTTGTGGGGTGGGGAAGAGCTGGGATATCCCCAGGGAAGGGGCTGGAGAGGAAATCCAGCAGTGGAGGGGTTTGGTGGCCGAGGTTGGAGGGAAAGGCCATCCTCCCTAAAATGCCACACTCCACCCAAAAATCCCTTTTCATTCAGAGCCAGGGCTGGAGAACCTCCCAGAATCCCAGGTTTGGAGGGAAGGGACCTTAAATCCCATCCAGGGATACCTTTCCCTAGCCCAGGCTGCTCCAACCTGGCCTGCAACACTTCCAGGGATCCAAGGGCAGCCACAGCTGCTCTGGGAATTGCATCCCAGCCCCTCCCCACCCCTCACAGGGAATTCCTTCCCATTATCCCCAATATCCCTGCCCTCTGGCAGTGGGAATCCACTCCCCTCATCCAGTCATTCCTTGTAAAACTCTCTCCGTGCCTCCTGTAGCTCCTTCAGGGACTGGAATCTGCAATGAGGTCACCCCAAAAATCCCCTTTTCCAGCCTGAACAATCCCAATTCTCTCCTCCCTCTGAATTAAGGAAAAAAAAGGAAAAGTTAGGGGAAAAAGTTTAAGGAAAAAAGAAAAAGGAAAAAATTTTAAGGAAAAAAGGGGGATCAGATGGAGGCAGGAGAAGGGAATGGGATGAGAAGCCTTGAACTACGCTGGAATTCTCCCCTCCTTCTTCTCCAAGATCGATTTTTAGTAACACAAGGAGCCAGAGACACTTTTCCAGGTCAGGCACAGGTTAAAAAAGAATCCCCCAAATTAGCCCACACCTCCAAATCCCACCCCAAAAATGATCCTCAGCCTCCCATCCCAGACCCTCAGCCTCCCAATCCCAGCTCCCAGTTAAGGAATTCCATCCCCTCCTGCCCTGAGCTCCACCAGACACAACCACGGAGGGATCTGAGCTCCCACACTCGGCCCCAGGCGCCTCCTCAGCTCCTGAGCGAGGCAGAGGCTCTGTGGAAAGAGGATTTTTGTTGTTTTTCACCAGGAACAGAGGGATTGTGACACCCCCTGACTTCCCAAAGGACATGGCAGGGATTCCACTGCTGGCTCCTCTCCCAGCACAGCACAAAGAGCAGCTCCTGCCCCCCCCAAAAGCAAAAGGAACCACAACTCTTTTTTTTTTTAATTTGCTCTGCAAAATCGCTCTCAAGGAAGAAATCAAAATTCCCCGAACTCTCCCACGCTGTGGAAGTGGCTGAGTTAAAAAGCAGGACAAGAAGGAGGAAAAAGGGGTTTGGTTGGTTGTTTTTTTGGGGTTTTTTGGGGGTGACCAGGGAGGATTTTGCTCAGTGAGTGAGGGGAATTGGCTGAGCAGAGCAGGAATAGAGAAGGAGCCTCACAGGTTTATTCCCAACCATGGAAAAAGAAGTGTTTTCCCAAGGCAGCCATCCTGGAAAAGCAGGGCCAGCTGCAGATGTCCCCGTGTCCACAGGATGGTGCCAGTCCCTCAGTGACAGCACCACCACCACCAACCCAGCCCTTGAAAAACTGCCTTGAGAAGAGCCAAAAACGCAATTAAATCCAATTATCAGCGGTGCTGCAGCTCCTCTGGGCAACTCTAACAGCAGCACCCCCCTCCCACAGGACTCGATTTAAAGTTTTCCTGGTTTCTGTTAAAAAAAAAAAAAAAACCCAGGAGTTTGGGAATCAGCAAAGAGAGGGAGAGAGGATGGGAAAAGATTGTGCCAACACTGATTGTGCCAAAACTGCCGCTGGTGGAAGTTTTAATGACTGACCAGCAGGTCTGTGACACCTCCCGTGGAGGGGACAAACATCCCAACGTCGGGACAGGCTCCCAGGGGCTCTCCCAAGGGAATTCCAGGACAGAGGGTGGCCTGTGGATGCTCCTGAGGCTCCTCATCCTCACGGAAACACAGCGAGGGGGAAGCTGGCAGCACCCAGAGTCTGCTGGGACGGAGCCCAGCTCTTCCCAGAGCTCACCCAGATCCCCGTCCCAAGCCCCTCTGGCTCCTTGAGGGATAAATCGGGAGGGACTGGAGCCCATTCCTGAAGCCACTTGGCTCGCAGGGAAGGCACAGCCACATCCAAGAGATATTCCCAGGCCTCCCTGCTGGCCCGTTTGCTGTCCCTGCCCACCATTCCAGAACTTCCTACTTCACTTCTTCGTGCTCCTGGGAGGGATCCAGGGCTGGGCCAGGAATCATCACCGTCTGGAAAAGCGAGGGATAAAAATCAGCAGGAGGCAGAGCAGCTGTGGGGATGATCCCCGTCACAGAGCAGGAAAAAGGGGGAGCAGAGGGCTCTGGAAAGGGAAAAAAGGGGGATCAGATGGAGGCAGGAGAAGGGAATGGGATGAGAAGCCTTGAACTACGCTGGAATTCTCCCCTCCTTCTTCTCCAAGATCGATTTTTAGCAACACAAGGAGCCAGAGACACTTTTCCAGGTCAGGCACAGGGAAAAAAAGAATCCCCCAAATTAGCCCACACCTCCAAATCCCACCCCAAAAATGATCCTCAGCCTCCCATTCCAGGCCCTCAGCCTCCCAATCCCAGCTCCCAGGGGACAATTCCAGGGACATTCCCAACAGCTCTGCCCGTGGATGAACCCCCCTCCCCCACCTTCCCCTCAGCTTTATCCAGGATGATCCCCAGGGATTTTTCCAGCCTTTTCCCACCTTCAGGATGGGATCCTTGGGCGGGGCCCACTCTGGGATGATCTTCCCGTGCATCCTCCACGTCCCGTGGGGGTTCACCAGGTACCTCTCAAACACGACGTATTCCAGAACATCCTTGGGAATCTCCTCCCCGCCGTACATGAGCCGCCCAAAGCGGTCGTAGATGGCCAAAATCTGTCAAAACATCCACAAAAAACCAGGATGGATGGGGTTTGGAGCGACCTGGGATAGTGGGAGGTGTCCCAGGATGGGATTTAAGGTCTTTCCAACCCCAAAAAAGCTGGGATTCCCTGTGCTGGGCTGGCAGCAGTTTGGGGTTGGTGACACCGAGGTGAGGGATGGATTATCCAATGAGGAAAGGCTGGGAAAATTGGGATTGACCAGCCTGGAGAAGGCTCCAGGGTGACCTAAGTGTGACCTGAAGGAGCAGCCAGGAAACACAAAGAGGAACTATTGGCAAGGACAAGGAGAAACGACTCCAAACTAAAATTTAGATGGGATATCAGGAAGAAATTCCTCCCTGTGAGGGCGAGGAGGGGCTGGGATGGATTTCCCATCCCTGCCAGTATCCCAGGCCAGGCTGGAGCACCCTGGGCTAGTGGGAGGTGTCCCAGGATGGGCTCTTGAGCTCCCCTGTCCATGCCCCCATCCCGGGAAGGGCTCACCTGGCGGCTGTGCATCCTCACTGTCACCTGAGCGTAGAGGTTGCCGCGGTTCATGATGCTGTCACAGCGCACGTGAACCACCCTGGGCGGCTCCAGGGACTCCAGAAACCTCCAGCGGATGGTTTTGTACCTGTTCCCACGGACCATGTCCTGCCAGGAGAAACCAGCTGCTAATTAATAATTGTAATTAATGATTCGGTCCTTCCGGCGAGTGACAATCAGCTCCGGCTCGGTTTGGATGTGAACAGGACAAGAGAACTCCACAAATGTTTTGGGTTTGTTGGTTAGTTTTGGGGTTTCCCTCCCAGCTCTTTGCTGTATCCAGAAGGAAAAAAAAAAATGAGGCATCTCCAGGTTTAGAGAGCCTTAAAAAAAAGTGGGGAAAATCCATTAAAAATGAAGCAAACGATCAAATGTAGAGAGTTTTGAACACCATGGAAGTGATCCAGGCACTGATGGGGAGCAGGGACATGACCCAGGCAACAGCTGGAGCTGTGCCAGGAGAGGCTTAGGTTGGATTTTAGGGAAAACTTCTTCATCCAGAGGGATTTTTGGGCACTGGAGCGGCTCCCCAGGGAACGGCCACGACCCCAAACCTGGGAGGGCTTGGACAAGGCTCCCGGGGATGCACAGGGTGGGGCTGTTGGGATTGTCCCGGGCAGGGTCAGGGGTTGGAACTGATGATCCCAGTGGGTCCCTTCCAGCTGGGGATACCCCAAAATTCCAGGCACTTACGGGGTAGCAGCGCTCGGTCACCAGGGAGTGAAGTTTCTGCTTGTTGAAGCTGCAAAGGGAACAGCCCCGCTCACTGCAGCACGGGAAAAGAGCTTCCACCCCAAATCCCTGCTTTTCACCCCAAAATCCCTGCTTCTCCACCCCAAAATCCCTGCTTTCCACCCCAAAATCCCTGCTTTCCCACCCCAAAATCCCTGCTTTCCACCCCAAATCCCTGTTTTCCCACCCCAAAATCCCTGCTTCTCCACCCCCAAAATCCCTGCTTCTCCACCCCAAAATCCCTGCTTTTCACCCCAAATCCCTGCTTCTCCACCCCAAATCCCTGCTTCTCCACCCCAAAATCCCTGCTTCTCCACCCCAAATCCCTGCTTTTCCACCCCCAAAATCCCTGCTTTTCCACCCAAAATCCCTGCTTTTCACCCCCAAATCCCTGCTTTTCCACCCCAAAATCCCTGCTTTCTCCACCCCAAATCCCTGCTTTTCCACCCCAAATCCCTGCTTTTCCACCCCCAAAATCCCTGCTTTTCCACCCAAAATCCCTGCTTTTCCACCCAAAATCCCTGCTTTTCCACCCCAATCCCTCCTTTCCCCCCTCAAATCCCTGCCTTCCCAACCCAAAATTCCTGCTTTTCCCCCCCCCAAATTCCTGCTTTTCCCCCCCCAAATCCCTGCTTTCCCCCCCCAAAATTCCTGCTTTCCCCCCCCAAAATCCCTGCTTTTTCCCCTCAAATTTCTGCTTTCCCCCAAAATTCCTGCTTTTCCCCCCCAAATTCCTGCTTTTCCACCCCAAAATCCCTGCTTTTCCACCCCAAATTCCTCCTTTCCCCCCTCAAATTTCTGCTTCCCCCCAAATTTCTGCTTCCCCCCCCAAATTCCTGCTTTCCCCCCCCAAATTCCTGCTTTTCCCCCATCACCACAGGGGTCAGGGAAGGGCCTTACTTTGCCAGGGAATTGTGAGCTTCAATAAATATCTCCTGGGCTTTCTCTGGGAAGGTTTTGGTGCTGAAATCCGGGTCATGATCCTTGATCTTCCTCAGGCTGGGAAGAAAAACAAAAAACCAAATAAATAAACGAAGGAGAGAAGGAATTGGAGCTGTCCTGGATGTTTGGGATGATGGCAGCGATCCCACAGGATTCAATCCCAGCTTTCAGCAGCTGAGAACTGGAGATTCCCACCAAAAACCAAAACCTTCAGGTGGTCAGGAAACAGCCAGACCCAAAGGATCCTGAAAAATCAGTGACACTGAACTGTGCCATAAATCAAATCCCTCCAGATGGGAGAGAATTTGCTGGAAGTCCTTGCAAGGAGTTTCAAAGATGAACAGAGACTTTTCCTGGAGTTTCAATGCTGCCAGATTGTTGTTTATGAAGTTTTATCAGAGGAACAGAGCCACCAGCATGACCCAGGTACAGCACAGAGCACAGAAAGCAGGAGTGAGGCCTCTCTATCAAGATTTACACAGCTTTTAAAGATCATTTCACCAATAGTTACTAAAAACGTACATTATTTTCACTTTCCTACCAATTATTCAGTAACACGGGCAGGAAATGCAGAATTCTCTATCCAGTCATCCCAAACTACTTTTACTGCAAAATATGGAGTGGTAGAAGAAGGAGAAGAAGGTTTGGGGAACAACAGCAATCCTCCACTTTGATCTTTTTTACTCTTATCTATTTACTACAAAGAGAAGCCCAAAACCTCTAAATTTTTCACCCTGTGACAATCTCACACAATAGTCTATCACCTAATTCACGCCACTGTATTTTCTAGTTCTTGTCTGACTGTTGGTAATTTTTTCCAAGGTTTGAGGCTAAAACAGTGCTGTTCAGGGGGGTTAAGAACCCCTAAAAACAGGCAGAGAAATCCTCTCAGCACTCTGGGTTCCTAGGAGTGCACAGCGTGGCCATTCCCAGCAGGACAGGTGGGAACATTCCCACCCCTGGGCAACCACAGCAACGGGAAAAGCAAGGAGGAAACAACCCCCAAATCCCAAAAAAATCTCCTGGAAATCCCACAAGCCCAGGAATATCTCACAGCGACAGATGCAGGACAGGCCGAGCAGAGCTGCTGCAGCAGCAGGCAATCGAGCTAATTAACTAACGAGGGGTACGTACGCCAGCTGGGAGGCCGCTGTTTGCCTCAGCTTCTGCATCTGCTGCTTCACCCCATCCCTGGACAGCGAGGTCAGGCGGGCATCGCCCTCGGGAGGGACGTAGGGATCCATGATTTCAGCTGGGAACGATGGAAAAGCAGCTCAGCAGGAGCCTCAGAGCCACCCGAAGCAAGGGGAGGAGGAGGTGAAATCAGAGCACGCAGAGAATCCCTGGGCTAAGCTCTCTGCTCGCCCCTCCCAGCCCAGGGAAAAGGGGAGAAAAGGCTTCGAAGTGAAGTTTAGATGGGATTTTGGGAAGGAATCCATCCCTGGGAGGGGCTGGGATGGAATTCCCAGAGCAGCTGGGGCTGCCCCTGGATCCCTGGCAGTGCCCAAGGCCGGGCTGGGAGCAGCCTGGGGTTGGGGAAGGTGGCCCTGCCCATGGCACTGGAGGGGCTTTCCCAAGCCGAACCAGGCTGGGATTTCAGGAGTCAAGGCACAAAGGCACCAACAGCTCCGGAGATGAGGCAGGGGAGCCTCTCTGCCCCGGCCAGAAGGAAAAGTGGGGAGTTCAGCCTCACTGCGTCTGCCTCTCCCATCTCCCGGCCCAAGCTGACCCCACGTTTTGCCCTACCCGTGCAGGCCAAGTAGAAGGTGCGCTCTATGCGCTCATCGGGGAAGATCGGCGCCGCGGATCTGAGCCTCCTCTCCTTCTCCTCAGGGCTCAGCTCTCGGGCCCATTCGGGCAGCCGCGGACACCTCCTCCTGCCCCTCACCGGGACAACCACACAGGACAGAGCCGCTCCGGGACGGAGCAGGGACTCCGCAGCCTGATGCAAGGCAACAACAGAGCCCGGAGTGAGCCCAACACCGCCAGCACCTTCATTT
>NW_008239292.1:1688298-1689376 GCF_000691975.1 Corvus brachyrhynchos | reverse complement strand
CCGGGAGCAGCCGGGGCTGAGTCACCGCCCCCAGAGCCCCACGGCCCCGGCGCTTTCCCACGGCTCCGGACTCGTGGGGCTGGATTTTCCCAGCCCAGCTGGCTCTCCCGGCTGCCCTGGGATGCCATCCCGGCCGGTTTCACCTCTGTGGGCAGCCTGGCAGGGCTCTGGAACGCCTCTGGAGCCACGTCCTCGCCCGTGGGGGGCTCCTGGGGGGCTCGGACCAGGAGCATCCCTGCGGCAGTTTGGGGTGGGGCCGTGGTGATGATGTCCTCATCCCACCTGTGCCCTTCCCCTTGCAAAACCACCACGCGGGGATTTGTCCCGTGGGAGAGCGGGATCAGGGCTGGGATCAGGGCTCAGCACCCGCCCAAAAGTGTCCACGCCAGCTCCAGGCAGGGGCTTGGCCACATTTGCTTCCATCCTTGTGCAACTTGTCCCAGGTGCCCAGCGGTGAGGCGGGAGGGGACGGGCAGAGCCGCACGCACACACGGAGAGAGGAAAAGCCAGGGAAAAACGCCTCCCAACCCCCCGGGAATGACCTGCGGAGCGAGAGGCCCCAAGAGCTTCGAGCGCTGTTGTCCCCGTGCTCCCGAATACCAGAGATTCCAGCCCTAAGCCGGCGGCCCAGACCTGCGAGGCAGGATTAGCCGGTGCCCTCCGGCTGCTCCCGCTCCCGGCAGGAACGGCGAAAACTCCGGCGAGAGAGAGGGAGAGAAGAAAAGAAAAGCCTCCTGGCTTGGGAATTTTCTTTTTTCCTTTCTTCCCCTTTTTTCCCCCCTCCTTGTTTTTTCCTAATTAGAAGGGAGCACTGACAGCGGTTGGTGGCTGCAGAGGCTCTGGGCTAATTACAGCTCCTGGCTTCCACCCCGTCCGTTTGTCCGCGGGCCCTCCCCAGTCTGGCACTGCAGGAGAACCCGGTTTGGTCGGGACACGGCGGAGGAGGCGGCTTCCCCCCGGCTTTCTCCGTGGAGCCTCGCTCTTTCTTCCTTCCTTCTTTTTTCTTTTTCTTTTTTTTTTCCCCTGGATTCTTGCTGACAGCAGCATCTGTCACCTCACAGCATCGCCCGTGCGGACC
>NW_008239292.1:1685019-1688197 GCF_000691975.1 Corvus brachyrhynchos | reverse complement strand
CCAGTGACCCCGCGGCCATCGGGGATGGGAATTAAAGCCCAGAGGAGACAATCCCCTCCGCTTCCCTCCCCCGGAGCCGAGCAGCTCTGCTCCAGGAATAGTTTTATCCTGCCCCTGACCTTCCCGTGGCTCTGCCAGCGACAGTCACCCGTGGCCACACGCGGTGCCAGCACCGAGGCGAGGCGGGAGGAGACGGGATTTTTGCCCTGGCAAAGTCCCCCGGCACGGCTGTGGCACAGCTGGCCTTCATCTGCTGCCCGGTTGCGGTGGCCTCGGGGTGTCCCCAGCGTGGCACGGCCGGGCTGAGTCCAATTCCATCCATCCCGGCTGCAAATCCCGCATGGAGCCTCCTCGCCAAACCACGGGGTCCAGCCCTCCCCTGGCTGAAGGGCAGACGGGACTTTCCGCCCAGACCCCGCCAGGATTCCCTAAAACCTCGAAACATTCCCTGGGCCAGGTCCTGGCCCCGCTGTCCCCACACCCCGCAGCCTGTCCCGTGTCCATCCCCGGGTCCGTCCCCGTGTCCCCGTGTCCCGCGGGGCTCCGCACCCCGCCGAGGCGCCGGGAGCCGGCAGGACGGAGCAGGGCGGCAGCTGCCTGAACCCCCCGCGCGGCTCCAGCTGTTTCCAGCTGTTCCCTTGTCTCCCTTTCCCTCCCCGGGGCTCTGCAGCACAATGCGGCCCCGCGGCAGCCCCGGATGAACCCGGGCTCGGCAGCGCTTGGTTTTTGTAAACCATGTGCTGAGAGAGCTGTCTGTACTTTCTCCCTGCCCCAGTTCGTGCCTCCGGCTCCTCCAGGTCTCAGCGAATCCCTGCTCCCTCCCTGAATCCTTCTTCCCTCTCGAATCCTACTCCCCTCCTCAAATCCCATCTCCCTCCCTCAAATCTCTACTCCCCTCCTCAAATCCCCGTTCCTGCCTTGAATCCCTGCTCCCTCCCTCCCTGGCTCGGCAGTGACTTATCTTTTTTAAACAGCAAAGTTTACCACTTTTACACAAAAATAAATATCGTTGGGGAAGGAATGGGATAAAAAAAACAAGGTTCAATCCCAGTTTCCAGTGGTGGAAGGCTAAGGATGATTCCCAGCTTCTGACAGTTGTGCTTCCTCCTTAAAACGAGGGAGGTTGTGGCACCCCCAAGCCCTTCAGAGCACTTTTGTGGGCTGAGATTAATTAAATCCATATTTAACGCCTCATGGAGGCAGCGGATGAGTTCCTGGATCCAAACTCCAGAGCAGGGCTGGGGCTGCCACCCCAGAAGTGACAGAAATTTTTCACCCTTCCTTTTATTTTTTTCCCATATAAAAGCCTTTATTGTGGATTTTTAAGCTTCCTGCTGGTGTTTGTCACAATCCCAACCAGCCATCCTGCAGTATTTCCCTGGAATACTGCTCTCTGCACCGTGTGCATGGCTTTTCCAGCTGGATTCCTCACGGAGCATCTTCCAGGAGACCCCGGAATGTGCTGGGGGAGCCCCAAAGGGCTGCAGGAGACCTTGGGGGTCTTCCTGCGCAAGAAATTCAGATTTTATTTATTTGTTTTATTTTATTTGTAGGATGTGAGCCTGGCCACAAAGGGTTTTCCTGGGAGGGTTATCCTGGAAGTCCTGCAACACCCAGGATTCACCTGGATGCTGCACTTCAAGCATGAGGAAGAAGAGGAGGAGGAGGAAGAGGAGGAAGAGAGTGGTTGTTGGTTTAGGGTGGGGAGAAAACCAACCCCACGTCGCTGCCCAGACAAGCCCGGTGGACAGGACCCCTCCCTGCTCCACACATCCCATTTTTGTGGTGAAATCCAAGAGGTTTTTATCTGATTTCACCATTTTTCAGCACTGGAGGTTGGCGATAGCTACACCCTGAGCTCCGCTGCCTTATCTGGGTCTGGGGGGCACAGAAGTGGCTGAATCGCTGGAGAAAGGGACCTGTGTCCTCCACATAGAAGTGACAGGAGCCGAGGAGTTCTCAGAGGGCTGGGCAGGATAATGGGAACCCTGGAGAAATCCCATGCACTGCTGGTTTGGGATCTGCTGGAAAAAGTGATCAATAAAATTAAAACATAGAGGAGAACAAAGGCGGCTCAATAACGGGGGCACCATTCCAGCTCTGCCCCCCCATCTGAGCGCACCAGGAGACCCAGGAGCCGTCATCCCCCTGAACTGGGAATACTGGGAGGCTCCACTAATGGGGTGCCCCATGTCACTGTCACCCCAAACTGTGTGGCCTGGGAGCCCCCTGCTAACGAGGTGCACCGTGCTATTTACCCCACCCAGACGGGGTGCACCGGGATCCCCCATTACCGGGGTGCACTCTGCCAGCCCCCCATTACCGGGGTCCACCAGGATCCCCCATTACCAGGATCCCCTGTTACCGGGATCCCCTGTTACCGGGATCCCCTGTTACCGGGATCCCCCGTTACCTGGATCCCCCATTACCAAGGCTCACCGGGATCCCCCATTACCGGGATCCCCTGTTACCAGGATCCCCCATTACCGGGATCCTCCATTACCGGGGCCCACCGGGATCCCCCATTACCAGGATCCCCCGTTACCTGGATCCCCCATTAACGGGGCCCACCAGGATCCCCCATTACCGGGATCCCCCGTTACCAGGGCCCACCAGGATCCCCCGTTACTGGGATCCCCCATTACCGGGGTCCATCAGGATCCCCCGTTACCAGGATCCCCCATTACCGGGATCCCCCATTACCGCGATCCCCCATTACCGAGGCTCACCGGAATCCCCCATTACCGGGATCCCCCCGTTACCGGGATCCCCCATTACCGGGGCCCACCGGGATCCCCCGTTACCGGGATCCCCATTACCGGGATCCCCCATTACCGGGATCCCCCGTTACCGGGATCCCCATTACTGGGATCCCCCATTACCGGGGCTCACCGGGATCCCCCATTACCGGGATCCCCCATTACCGGGGTCCATCAGGATCCCCCGTTGCCAGGATCCCCCATTACCGGGATCCCCATTACCGGGATCCCTCATTACCAGGGCCCACCGGGATCCCCCGTTACCCGGATCCCCCATTACCGGGATCCCCCATTACCGGGATCCCCATTACCGGGATCCCTCATTACCACCCCGTTGCCAGGATCCCCCATTACCGGGATCCCCATTACCGGGATCCCCCATTACCGGGGCCCACCGGGATCCCCCACTACCAGGATCC
>NW_008239292.1:1678130-1683867 GCF_000691975.1 Corvus brachyrhynchos | reverse complement strand
CCGGCGGGGGGGGGCGCCCCCCCCCAGCCCCGCGGCGGCCCCCGCGGGTCCCCCCGGGCGGCTCCTCCCGGGCCAGAGCTGGCCTGGGCCGGGATGTGGGATAACCCCGGAGCTGTCGGGAGCACCGGGATGTGCTCGGCCGGGATCCCCGGGAACCCCCAGACCCTCGGGGAGCCCCCCCCGTGCTGCCCTGCCCGGCCTCCAGCGCGCTGCCGGGCGCTCCGTGCAGGCGTGGGGATGGATCGGGATTTTGCTGGAAAAGCCAAATAAGCGATGAAAGGAGAAGTGCCCCCCTGGTGTGGCTCGGTAAGGGTAGGCCTCGGTGTCATGGAGAGCTGGGAGGAAGAGAGGCTGGGATAAGCGCCGGGAAAAAGGTTTGCGGACCCAAAACGCTGCGTTTTCTGCAAGGCAGGAAAAATCCTCCTCGCCGTGCTCGTGCTTCAGAGCCAGAACCAGTTTGGTGAAATCCTTCAAGTCTCCCAGTCATTCTTATTGGCTGCTCTGCCAAGATTGCCCGAATTTGCTTTCACGTCTTTTTTTTTTTTTTTTTTCCTTGTGATTTGAGGATAGGTACAGAATTATAAAGGGATAACTGGTTTTTGGTTTGTTTTTTTCTTTTTTTCCCCCCCTGAAAATTAGCTAGTGGCACAGAGAGAGCTTAAAAATATTTGAGGGAGATTTTAAATCTCGAGATGTGAGCGGATTTAAGCCTTGCTCTGATGAAGGGGGTGGTTAAACCTTGTTTTAAAGCGAGGTAATAAATGCAAGAAGGCAATAAACCTTTGCAGGGTGTGAAGCACAGGTAGCGAGGAGGGCGAGTTCTTCCCTGGGGAGTGTCTGTGGGAACTGGGGAAGGCCCAGGGCTGGGGATGATGGGGAATCTTGTGACTTTGGGGACCTGGAGGAACCCAACCAGAGATGAGTAACTTTGTGTCATGTGACAGAAATATCGAAAACCTAAATCTCCTCGTGGATTTGGTCCTGGCTCAGGGGTTTGGTCCCAGCCTCGGGGCTGCTGCTGCTGCCTTTGGGGGGTGTTTTGGTTTGAAAAAGGCCGGCTTGAGAAATTCCCGATCTCTTCCACCTTAATCCCGGCCACCTATTCCTGTCCTCGCACCCAGGGTGCTGCTCCTCGGCTCTGTTCCAGCTGTGGGGCTGTAAATGGGATCACTGAAATCACCCAGGTTAAAAATAACACTCGGGGGGAGGGGAGCAGTGGCTTTTTAAGCCACTGCTGAGGAGAGGAGTGGGGAGCCGGCTTGAGAAATTCCCGATCTCTTCCACCTTAATCCCGGCCACCTATTCCTGTCCTCGCACCCAGGGTGCTGCTCCTCGGCTCTGTTCCAGCTGTGGGGCTGTAAATGGGATCACTGAAATCACCCAGGTTAAAAATAACACTCGGGGGGAGGGGAGCAGTGGCTTTTTAAGCCACTGCTGAGGAGAGGAGTGGTGAACAGCAGCCTCGGGAACTTCTCTTGGATGCAGGAATAGCCAGAGGTTTCTCCCGGCAGGGGTGGTTGGTTTGCAGGTTGTACTCCTGTTGGAGGGGTTTTGGATGTTGTTTGCTGTGTCCAGGTGAATTCCTGGAGCAGCAGATCCCACCTGGAGGTGTGGAATCCTGCGCTTCCCCACCACCGAGGGCATGGGCTGGGGAAAAGCAGTGACCCCACAGGTTCCAGGCTGTAAAAAAAAAACCCCCTTGTTCACATCCTGGAGAGCTGCTCTGGTGTTCTCACAGGCGAGAGGAGGGGGGAAAAAATCAAAGCAAATCCGAACCCAGAGGGCGAGGTTTTTAAAACAGATCTAAGAATGTATCTTTATTTTGGATAACTTTTAACACCGGGAACCAAGGTGGCCTCCTCCCAGCTGCCTGGCAGTGAGGGCAGGGAAAGTGGATCAGGGGTGAGTTGACCTGCTTGTGTAGGGTTGGGAACCTGGAGAGGTTTCCTGGGGCTGCCAGTGCACGAAACACAGGGAAATCCCAGAAAATGAGAGGGGAACTGCTCTACACCTTGATGGGGAGAGGGACAACCAGCTCACCCACAGGATGCTTTTTGTACAAGGCTTGATGAACGAAAAATAACAACTGTTAGCATATTTTTATCGAGCTGGTCTAGAAAATAAGACATTTGGGTTCTTTTGGGGTCAAATGACTTTAATTAAGGACCTGCTGGCCCTTTCTACCTGCACCTTGTCCTGCAGTGGGATGGAGCTCACCGGGGATTTCTGTTTCCAGCATCACCTGAGAGCTTTGGAATTGCTGTAAACTCATCGAGGCAAAAGTGGGTTTGTGCTGAAACACAAAATTTTGATTTTTGGGTGGGGAAAGTACCACATGCTGCCTCCTCTTGAGGATCCAGCTGTTGTTTTTTTTAATACCTATCAATAATAATTGCCAGCTCCTCTGCTGCATCCCAGCTGGATAATGTGATCCACATCAGGTGCTTACACCGGTGATGCTTTCTGGGGTGAGTTCTGAGGTTTTGACACCAAAAAAAACACCCCAAAAAACCAGGAAAAGTTTCCAGAGCCTCCAAAGTGCTTTGTTTGCTTTGTTATTTGGCATCTTTAAGAGCAGAGTGGAATTAGTGCGGGCCACGATGTTTAGTCAAGGTATTACAAGTAAACACTTGATCATTCTTACTCACTCCAGTAATAGGATTTGCAGCCTTCTGTGGAGAATTTTTGGGCTTTCAAGCCCTAAAAAAATGTCCCACCCTCGACTTTGGGGCAGGACTCTTGTGTTGGCTTTAGGACCTATAAATAACTTGCAACGCTTCGTGCCACGATAAATAAATGTGGCACTCGCGTGGCAACTCCAGATAATCTTTAGAGGATAAAACCTCTGGTGATGCAAAAGATAAGAGTGGCAGCAGGGACCAGGCTGATTCCAACGCCTGGAAAAAGGAGTGGGACCTGCTTGTGGTTTGTTGTGGCACTTGCCGTGTTCAGCTCAGGGAATTGTCCCCCCCTGGATAAAGGAATGATCCTGAAATCTGTCTCCTGCTAAGTTTAATTTCACAGCCCTTTCGGAGCTGTGCTTCTGAAGGCTCTGGTAACCCATATATTCAAATTTTGACCGGTTATTCCAGATTTTTAAATAATATAATTTGTGGCAACATGAATACTTTTGAAGTCCGCGCAGTTGTGTAACAATTACATAAACTGACAGTACATAATTCCCATTTATCACAGCTGAAAACCCCAAAAAATCCTTAAATGAACTATTTCACAAGGAGCCCTTGGTCCCAGCTGGGACAAAGCGTGGCTGTGGGAGAGTCAGAGCTGGAACAGAGTCTCCTGCTCACACTCCGGTGATTGTTCTGCCACTTATGTCATCTTCCAGCATTTAAACTTGATTTGTTGAGGGCGTGGGGATGCCTCTCAATGAGCACAATTAAGATTGTGGGGTGGAAATGGTTCATTTACATTATTCCTCTGTTAGTTTGAGGTTTAATTATCCCAGCCCTGGCTCTCAGGGCCTGGTTATCAGTGCAGGGCACTCGAATTACTCAGTGCCTGGGTCAAACTTTTTGTTTGTTTTTTCCCCACTCTGCTTTTGGCTCCTGGGAGGGCTGGAACAAAGAGGGGATGGGTGGCCCTGGTGTTGTCCAGCAGGAGTGACCAGCAGCAGAAACAAATGGCTGCCTCCAGCTTTAGGCTTTCAAATCCAACTTCTTAACGCTCCGAGGGATCGCCTGTGTGACACCAGCGAGGGACAGCGTTGTCTCCCAGCTTCCTGGTGTTTCCCTGTCTGTAAATTCCCTTCCTTGGAGAGTCTCCTGGCGTGATTCACATCCCTGACTGGAAACTCCACCGAGGTGTTCCTTGGTCACAGAGCAACTTATCTCGGAAGAATTTACAACCTGGGCTCCTTCAAATACCTTCTGCAGCACCTTTAATGGATCTCAGGGGTCCCCTGGTGTATTTAGCAATATTTAACTGGTTGTCTGCTAGCTTTTTATAGGGTAATTATGCAATATCTGCTGGCCTAAGGAATGTATAGAGCGATCCTGCTGCACGCTGGTTAAAGGTTCATGGTGACACTCTGGTCTGTGATCCTGGGGAAATGGAGCTCGCTGCGTGTAGTATCTGTGCTCCTGGGGAGTGGGGAACTCGTCCAGGATAAATACCTGTGGTATCCACAATAGTAACTTGAGTTTCCAGCACGTGAAAATTAAACCTGGAGTGGAAGGTTGAAGGGTCTGGTGCTTCAAGGGCAACACTTCAGGGCTCTTCTTCTGTCAGCAGCTCAAAAATAGGTTTTTTTTACCCTTCTCCCCGCAAAAAGGGCTCCTTCAGCCCCATAGTTCCTAAGGCTGAGGTGCTTGCAGTGATCACAAAAGGGGTTTCCTCGTCCCTGTGAATCCGACACCTCTGGAGCTGGATGTGCTTTGGAACGAGGGGAATTTTTCCAGTGGCGTTGTTAATTTTACTCCTTGGCCACCAGAATTTGCTGGAGATGCAGGTTAATAAATCTCCTTATTCCTCTCCTCATTGAAGGTTTGAATTCCTACAAAAAGACACACCCTGCAACACAACCAGGAGTAAATTTAGTTGGCTATTTTTAGAGAGCAAATTGCTAAAAACACACATGGTTGTTGTAGTGCTGCTTTTAGAAAAGGGCTCTGGAGCCATGTGACAAGATTTGAATTATCTGGGCTCTGGAGAATTAGTTTTGACTCCAGGAGATCCCTTTGGATGCACCTCATCCTGTATTTCAGGTAGGCTGGTGTTCAAATCCCTGCTCCAAATATCTTAAAAAGGTTTTTCCATCAAATCCTTCCCTGCTTTGACCACCGGTGAAAACCAAAAGCTTTACAGCACTTTTGGGTCTTGTTTGGCAGAGCCAAATAATCAACATTTTTAGCTCTTCTTCCATCAAATGGAAAACTTTTTGGGGGGAATTTCAGCTGTTTGCTCCTGCTGGCTGAGCTTTCCCTGCTCATGGTGCCTGAGTCTGGCTGATCTCAAAACAGGTGTTTGAATTCTGATTAATTCAGTATTCAATTTAACTCATCAAAAGCCAGAAGTTTCCAATCTTGAAGCATTCCTTCAGATATTCCTCTTGGTCCACCCGATTTCTGAGCTGTGCAGAACTGCTCTTCTCTCAATTAACCTTTTCTTGCTGAAAAGGAAATTTATTATATTTATTATATTCCAGAGCAGGGTGACAACCCCCACATGTCCCCCTTGCTGTCTGCTTATACCTCAGACAGAAATCTGCTTTTTTTTTGGCCTTTAATACATAAAAATCGCTGCTGGAACAGAATCTCTGCCTTCTAGAACGTGGCGTTACAGGAAGAAAAAAGCATTTTGGAGGGATAAAAGCCACCAATTCATTTTCAGGCTGTCCCTGGTGACATCAGGGGGTCATAAGTGAACTAAGCCTGGGCAGGTTCTGCCCCTGCTTTGCTTTTGTTCTCACAGGTGTGTCTGCACTTCAGTGCATCTCAGGGAGGAGATCTCCTGCTGGAGCCTGGGTGGCAACAGGAAAAATTTATTTTCCCCTCTGAACTAAATCCTGAGAGTCTCAGAAGGTGCCAAGCTCTGCAGGCAGAATTCCTGCCTGCACAGTGATTTTTGTCCTTTTAGAGGCAGAATTCCTGCCTGTACAGTGAATTTTGTCCCTTTTTTTGTGGGGGAGATCTAGAGGCAGAATTCCTGCCTGTACAGTGAATTTCACCCTTTTTTTGGGAGTGATCTAGAGGCAGAACTCCTGCCTGTACCGTGGATT
>NW_008239292.1:1672897-1678009 GCF_000691975.1 Corvus brachyrhynchos | reverse complement strand
TCGAGGGGCAGACCTCCTGCCTGTACAGTGAATTTTGTCCCTTTAGAGGCAGAATTCCTGCCTGTACAGTGAATTTCACCCTTTTTTTGGGAGATCTAGAGGCAGAATTCCTGCCTGTACAGTGAACTTTGGGAAAGCTAGATACAGAATTCCTGCCTGTACAGTGAATTTTGGGAGAGCTAGATACAGAATTCCTGCCTGTACAGTGACTTTTCTCCCTTTTTTGGAGATTTAGAGTCAGAATTCCTGCCTGCACAGTGAGTTTTGTCCCTTTTTTGGGGGGGGAGATCTAGATACAGAATCCCTGGCTGTACAGTGAATTTCACCCTTTTTTTGGGAGATCTAGGTACAGAATTCCTGCCTGTACAGTGAATTTTGGGAGAGCTAGATACAGAATCCCTGCCTGTACAGTGAATTTGGGGAGAGCTAGATACAGAATCCCTGCCTGTACAGTGAATTTGGGGAGAGCTAGATACAGAATCCCTGCCTGTACAGTGAATTTGGGGAGAGCTAGATACAGAATCCCTGCCTGTACAGTGAATTTGGGGAGAGCTAGATACAGAATTCCTGCCTGCACAGTGAATTTTGTCCCTTTAGAGGCAGAATCCCTGCCTGCACAGTGAATTTTACCCCTTTTTGGGGGGGAAGAGTTGGAGAATGAACTTTTTTTTAGCCTCCTGCCTCATTTATCCCTTTAGATATTTCCTAGTACGCCGCACTCTCCTAAAACTGGCTTGATACAGGTAGGAAGTGAGGAAAAAAAGATCTAAAAATAGGTAATTGCCTGTTTAAGGAGCCTCTGGATTGTCTCTGCTTAAACCTAAACTTTCTTATTTTGCAGGCTCAGTGCTCCACTGAAAGTTGTGTCCTCGGAAGAGGTTTTTTTTTTAAAGATCAAGCCCATTGTTAAGCTCACATTGTCTGCAATTTGGACAGCTCTTAACGCAGCTTCAGCCCCGAATCCAGAGAGATTTGGATTCATAGATTGAATAAAGGTCTCTAGACATTTATAAAAGCTTTTCTCATTCTGATTTTGCTGCGCTTTAGAAAACC
This sequence comes from Corvus brachyrhynchos, assembly GCF_000691975.1. Classification (NCBI taxonomy): domain Eukaryota; kingdom Metazoa; phylum Chordata; class Aves; order Passeriformes; family Corvidae; genus Corvus; species Corvus brachyrhynchos. The sequence goes on along the minus strand of NW_008239292.1, from coordinate 1,676,956 downwards.
TTGAGAAACCCCAAGCTCCAGTATTGTGGCGAAAACTGTTGAGCTTTGCTTTTTGGGTTTGGGGGAGCTTTGTAAGTTTTCAGTTTCATGCACTCAGAATTGAAAGAGAAAAAAAAAAAAGTAGATTTCAGGTTGTAAATCTTTCCTGGAAGCATCAGATCTACCCTGTGTTAGACTGTTAGACTTGCTCTCAGTGCTTTGCAAACATGTTTTCACAGTCAGGTTGGGTTTATTAATTAGAATTAATTTGATTTTAATTCCCATCAAGAGGCAACGTGGTGAAAACGACGGTGCTGCGCCTCTCAGTGTGACACCGCTGCAGGGGAGCAGGACTCGGGAAGAGGCACCAGCAGTTACTCTGCTCAGAAAGTGTAAACCTTTACATAATATTTATTTAAAAACCCATTCCATAACTGGGAATGAGACAGATTTGTTAGGTTAGAGAGGTTAGGGAGAAACTCCTGGCCGGGTTGGGGGTGAGTGGGGTTGGCTCTCCTTGGATGAGGGGATGGAGCGTTCTTAGGGATGTGGGACCACCTATCAAACCACACATTTAAATTCCTTAATCCTCCCTTATCAATGTGCAGACTCCAATTTTCTGCCCCAGGTGACTGAGGAGCCATTCCTGGCTCTTTGCTGATTATTTATTCCCGGCTCCTCCTCTCGCTCGCATCCCGGGCCCTGATGGCACAGGGAGACAAGTGGGGGACACCTGAACCTTTTATTGTGGCTTTATCAACAAAATAAAATCATAAACCCTGCGTTTCCTGTGCTGCCTGGGAGGTGAGCTGGCCTGAGCACGCACAGGGGTGGAGCAGATCCAGCTCCTGGTGCGCAGAGGCTTGGAATGGTGGAATTTGGGTTGGAAGGGAGCTTAAATCCCATCCATTCCCACCCCTGCCTTGAGCAGGGACTCCTTCCACTGTCCCAGGCTGCTTCAATGGGCACTTCCAGGGATGGGGCAGCTCCAGCTTCTCTGGGAAATCCATTCCAGCCTCTCCCCACCCTCACAGGGAGGAATTCCTGCCCAATATCCCATCCAGCCCTGCCCTCTGGCAGTTTAAACCCATTCCCCCTTGTCCTGACCCTTGCAAATAGTCCTTCATCTTTCTTCCAGGCTCCTTTCAGGTACTGGGAGACCCAAACCTTCTCCAGGCCGAGCCATCCCACTTTTCCCAGCCTTTCCTCGCAGCAGAGCTGCTCCATCCCTCTCCATCCACCTCTGTGACCTCCTCTGGACTCTCTCCGTGTCCTTCCTGTGCTGAGATCCCAGAGCTGGAGGCAGCTCCAGGGGATTCCTGGTTCAGACGTGGATACCTGGAATGATGTGTCCAGGTGTTAACAGGGCATTTTAAAGGGGAAAAAAAAGAAAGGGATAGAGGTCTTTAGGCTTCAAGGAACTGACTCTGGGCTAGGAAGCAGTTTCTTCGTGCCTGGGTTTAATCTGGTTGGCTCTTACAGAAATTTTTGCTCCTTTACTGAAAGAACTGGTGGTGTCTCCTGCTAGAAACCAAATCCTGGGCAAGCAGAATTCCCAGCTTGATCCAGTGTGATCATTCTGGTGGTTTCAGCCGTAAATTTCTGAATAACTCCCGGTTTAACTCCCAAATATTTTACCCCTTTGTAATTAATTTATATTTCATTTGAATTCCTCTGTATTCAGGCTCTCGCATTCAAACAGGGAACTGGCACAGCCCCACGGTTTATTCCTACGCTGGGAGCTGGCACTTGGTAAATAAAGCAAAGTGTGTGGAGCCAAGAGCTGGCAGAAGGGAAGCTCCCAGGAAAATGGGAAGGAGAATCTCCTGGCAGATGTTTTTAAGCTGAGGAGTTGTGACAGCGGGGAGCACATACAGGGGTTGTGTTTGTGATCATCTCCCAAAGATCCGCGTTTGCGCTCCGATGTTTTTGCTCTGCTCTCCCTTAGGCCGTGCCCAGAGGAGGCTGATGGGCTCAGTGTCCATTTTTATTGGGTTTGGATTCCCCAGGCCTGCACAAGGGCCCCATTGTGAAGTGTTCAGCCCCGTTTTTTACCCTGTGGTTCACTCCCTTCAGTGATTCAGTGGAGATGAGTGGCTGAGCACCGCTCACGCCCCGGGACGCACGGGAGCAGCGCTGGAACGCCTCGTTCTTCTTCACCATCCCAAGCACCCAATTCTCCTTCAAACAGCTGATGCTGGAGGGGCTTTTTAGATGGATGGGAGGTGGGAATTCCCATTTCTTCCTGATGCTGATGGAGTTTCTCTTCCAGGTGAAAAATGCAACCAACCAAATTGTGATGAACTGTGCTGACATCGACATCATCACCGCGTCCTACGCCCCGGAAGGAGATGAAGGTAGGAGCCGTGGTTGGTTTCGTTTGTGCCTCTGGGAGCTGCTGCCAGGGGCCCAAGAGCTCTGATTACAAAGTGATGTCGTGGTTTGATAAGCTCAGCCCCGCCCCCGGAAGCACAGAATTCCTTATCTCGCTTCCATGCTCGCTTTCATCACTGCCAGTTGTGTTATGGTAAAGAAATTCCTTCACCTTCTCCTCCATCGTGCCTGAGGGATGTAGGCAGAGGATGCTGGGCTGGTTTGATATTATTTTTTTTTTATCTGGATGTTATATAAACTTCTAAGAACATCACCTGTACCTGTGGATTTGGGAATATCGACAAAATCCATGACAGGGCTCAGATGAGGAATGCATCCATAATGGCCTGCAGTAGGAAGAACTCACGGGGGAGGATTTGGAGAGCACAGAAAACACTTAATTGGCCTTTAGCAGGATGTTCTGAGTGTTGGACAGCGTGGAGAAAGGTGATAGTATGGAGGAGACCGGGGTGGGGTCTGGCTCTGTGAAGGGCTGGAAGTTGCTGGAGGAATGGAAGTTACTGGAGAAATTTGTAACACTCAGCTGCAGTCGTTGACTTCCCCAATTATATTTGGAGGGGATTAGCAAACACAAAAAGGGCTTTAGCAGCTGAAGCATGAAATGAAGGAGGTGTGGAAAACAAGCTCCGTGGAGCAGCCGTGGTCTCACAGTGGGCAGAGCCTTCCTGGGGTTCTCAGGGAGCCTCTGCTCTTTCAAGCCCAGCAGTTCTTTGGTTCAACTGCTGCTGAAGCCCTTCGGAGAACAAAAAGCTTCTGCAGGGCTTCCCTTTCCACAAGGGAAATGTCCCTTTCCATGAGGAAAACACCGCGGTGATGCCACGAAACGCTTCGTTAAATGCGTGGTTAGGGATTAATGGAATGATTTTGGTGATGGATGGGAGGAAGGTGTTCTTTGGGTAGGTTTAAACGTTGCTATTTATGCAGCAGCTGGATAAAGGTGGAAGAAAGGGCTGTGTTTGGACACCCGAAGAAGAAATGAAATGTGGATTTCTGGAGTGGGTTTTGTAGGGATCATTTCGGTTCTGTTGCAGTGGTGTTATCCCACAGATTCATACAGGGAAGTGGCCAGGGCTGGGAGCAGCCTGGGATGGTGGGAGGTGTCCCTGCCCATGGCACGGGTGGCACTGGATGGGCTTTAAGGTCTCTTCCCACCCAAACCATTCCATGATGCCACTTTACAGATCCCTGTAGTGTTACTCCACTTTTACAGATGGAGAAATGGACTCAGGAGGGCATTTGGGGGGAAAAGTTCCTCCCTGTGAGGATGGTGAGACCCTGGCACAGAGAAGCTGAGGCTGCCCCTGGATCCCTGGCAGTGTCCAAGGCCAGGCTGGATGAGGCTTGGAGCAATCCAGGATGGTGGAAGATGTCCCTGCCCATGGCAGGAGGTGGCAATGGGTGGGATTTAAGGTCCTTTCCACCTCAAAGCCCTCTGGAATTCCATGTTTCCAAGCGGAATATCTGCACCGAGTCTTTGCATTTAAACGGGATTGATTTTTTTTTTTTTAATTATTTTTAAGCACCCAGAGGACTTTTTTGGGGGGGAGTGCAGCTGAGGTGAGGAGCTGTGTCCTGAGGAAGCAGCTTTGGGAAGAGGGCGTGTGTGGAAAAGCAGAGCTCAGCTCAGGAAGTGCCGGCAGGGAAGGGAATGACCAAGGATCCTGGAGCGAGGCCAACCCCGTTCCG
>NW_008239292.1:1665106-1672843 GCF_000691975.1 Corvus brachyrhynchos | reverse complement strand
CGGGCACCCTGTGCCCGCTGCCATCGGGAGCTGGGGGGGTGCTAAGCGCTCCCGGAGCTATTTCTCCTCCTGAGTCATGAGGAGATAAGGAGTGGTAGTAAGAGTAGAGAGTGTCTGTTCCACCCATTGCCCTGCCACGGGCACAGCCTCCCGGGAATCCCACATTTTGTCACGGAGGAAAGGAAAAGAAAGGGAAGAAGCACCTGGGAGTGAAGTTTCTTACCACTCAAATCAGAAAAACTACCCAAAATAGAGAGGGACTACTGTAGCTGCGAAGTGTTAGAGTTGAGTTTAGTGGAGATTTAAACCCAAATATACTGAAAATGAGTTTTGTGGCTTAAATTCACACTGATTTTTGGGATATCCTTGGATGTGGCTCTCTGGACACACAGGAGTATGAGTGCAACACTGGCACTCACAAACTAGAAATTTTTAAAAGTATTTTTTATATTAATTACAACAAAACCACACCTCGAGTGTTTAGGATACATAAACATGATTATGATACATAAACACTCGACGTGTAGCTTTGTTGCAATTAATATAAAAAGATTTTAAAATCTTAAAATTTTTTTTGAAAAAAAGCTTAAAAGTTAAAAAAATATAAAAATAATTAATCACCATAATCACTCCCAGGCTCCACGGGGTTAAAACCTCTCTCGGGGTTTTGGGAATGTGCCAAGGAGCGTAATGGCTTTGGAAGGAAAATTGCATGGAATTGGCAGGGCGTTTGCTGGCACCTGTTGATAGAGATCGAGTCAGGCTCTGGCTAATGCTTCTATTGTGCACAGCTTCGGGATGGTAATTGTATAACTGCTCTCCAAAACTGAGCGTGAAATACAGCCCAGGCAACCCACGGTAACATCGGCCAGGTCGCTGGGATTTCATTCCTGGATGCCTGAAAAAGAGGGAGAAGTTAGTGGTGGTTTTGAAGGAATTGTTACCCCTTAGCTCTGTTGGGAAGAATTTGTCTCACCCTCATCTAAAGATAAAAGATAATTGGTCGTTTATCCCCTTTCAAGCCTGAAAAGCAGCTGTGGAAAGAGATCTTGTTTTAACAGATCCCTGTCTTTGTTTAAGGAACTGATCTGGTGACTTTTGTGCAGAATAATTGGGTTTTCCACCCCAAAATCCCTGTTAGTCCTGACTGCCAGCAGATCGTGGCTAGAGCTCCTTGTCCCCCTGCACTCCCCTTTCTCCTGGTGGATACAGCAGAGGGTAGGACTTGGCCTTTGGAATTTTAATGCAGATTTGCAGGGAAATCAGATTATTGCCCAATATTTGACAGGAAGCTGAGGGAGGATCCCTGTAACTTTAAAGTCAGAGTGAAGAATTTTGCTGTGTAATCCACAGCAGTAAGGAATGAGTAACAAAACCAGCAGAGATTAATTACTGGGGAGCAGAAAATTCCTCAGTTTCCTCACAAAACCAGTGCAGAGATTGTCAGGGAGGGCTGTGGATTCGCCCTGTGTGTGCCAGGAATGCTGTAATGGAACAAAGCTGCTCAAAACACAAGAGTTTTCCATGGCTGAAGTTAAAACTGGCTCCTCCCACCGATCAGAACGAGTCATTGGGATATTTTTTTTCCCTCCCTGAGCTAGGTTTTTTTTAACACTGACAGTGGAATTTTTGCACTGAGGTGTGCACTTGTCCAGATGGATGCCTTGGCTCAGCCCAAAGGAAGAGCTGCAAAGACATTCCCGAGACAAGTTGGTTCCATTTTTTAAGGGATTGAGTTTCATCCTCGGGGAGTGCGAAGGAGTTGGAGCTTCCTGTGAATCTCCCTCTCTCCCGAGCAGCTGTGAAATCGTGATGGAATCAGTGAATTTGGTTCTTCAGCTTGGAATCTCCTCAGATCCTGGGGGATCTAAAGGAGTTTCTTAAATCCAGGGATTCTTGGAGGGGAACAGTTGGCAGCTTCCCATGGGAAATCCCAGCAGCTGTGGTGATGATTGTGTAGCAGGACCAATGAACTTTGGGTTGTACTTCAACGTTGAAGAGGTTTTTAAGGCCAGAATTCATTATTTGGGTCTTTTCCTTCCCACTGTGGTGGGGCCATGCCTGGATGTTAGACCAGAGCTTCAGCTGGGGTTTAAAATAAGAAAACAAACCAGAAAAAAAAAAACCCCAAAAAAACCAAACCAACCAAAAAAAGCCCCAAAACCCAAACCAAATCAACCAAACAAACCCCCAGAAATATCAAAATACTTCTGGAGTATCTGAGCTGTGTTTCCCCAGGCCTGGGAGCACCCCGATGTCGCGACAGTCGTGACATTCTGCTCTGTGGGCAGGAACAGCAGTGCCTGTCCCCGCTCTCAGCCCTCTCCTTCTAAAGGGGAAAATTAAAAAAAAAAAGGCATTTTTTGAGACAAATCCTCTTCCTGCTCATGATGGTTCCACGGGAATGCCAGTGGAAGGAAGGGAATGGGAACAGCAATTCCCACCTGGGGCCAGGTGGGAAAAACAACCACTGCCTGTGGCTCTCTGGGGTTGTTTCAGCCCCTTTGTGAACCTTTTCTTAGTTGTGGAAGAGCTCAACTCCATCCTTTTTTTTTTTAAAGGGGAGGACTCAAAGGGCAGAGTTTCAATGCAGGGCTTTAAGGAGGGCTGGGCTGGGTTATTCCCTTATTCCCAGCTGGGAATCTCTGGTAGGTGAGGTACTTCTGATTCCTGTCGGATTTTACAGTGGAACTCATGGAAAGGCTCGGAAACTTCAGCCTTCCCGGGAATGGGGTGTGCTGGGTCAGCACAGGGATGGTTTAAGGAATGTGTTTCATTTCCAGAGAAGCCAAGGGGGCACAGCTCCCTTGGGAATGCAGGGTCATTAAGCCATCATGCCTTAATTGCCTGTGACTTCTCCATGCCACAGAACGAGGGTTCCTTGAAAAAATTCCATGGTTTGCTCTCAGCTTTGTCTTGGCTTGGGATCCAGGCACTGCTTAAAGCCCCTGGCTGGGAGCCACCTCTGTGAGGGTGTAACAGAACTTGGGATCATTCATGGATGGATCCCTCTGGTCACTGGGCCCTTGCAAGAAATGCCCTGTGCAGGGGCTGTGATTTATTCCAAATGCTGTTGTAGGATTTCAGGTACTCCCACTTCTCACATCCCTTTCTTTTTCATTCTCCTAAACTCATAGGAGCCACCAGCAGCTTTTTCTTTCCTCCTGCGACGCAGCCCAGGCTGTGCACTAATGTGCAAGTGATTAACTTGCAACCTTGCAGTGCCAAACTCTCCAAAGTTTGTAGGCTGCCAAAACCGGGCTGTTCTCTTCAGGAGCTTTTGTATTCCAGCGTTAGGAATTCAGACAGCCTTTTGCTGCAATCACATCTTTGTTAGAAGCAGCTCCCTTCAACTCCAACAAAAAGCATTGTTGATGGTTTTCCATGGTTCTTTTGCTCTGGATTAAATTGTTGGCGCTGAGTGAGGAGTTTAAACAAAACAAAAAAAGTAACTTGGAATCTTTGGTTTATGTCCTGTTGTTTTGGGGTTTGATATGTGAGGAGCTGCTCTGAGCTTTAGAAAACCCTGAAGGTTTCGGGGTTTCGTCTTCCAGGCCTGGTGATGTTCACCTCTGAGTTAAAACTTCCAAAGGAACAGATCCACAAATTCAAACACGTTTAGAGAACCTCACATTTGGGAGAGGAGGAGGAAGAAACTCGATATCCGTTGTCAACCTTTGGCAGAAGCTCCACATAAGGCACATTCCTGTGTATTCCTCGGTTTCAGGAGGCTGGAACTCTGATCCTCAGGTCCTGCTCTGTTGTTTGTCTCCAGGATCGGATCGTTGCCATCAGAAGCTGTAAAAAGATAAAAATGTTTTGTGGCTTTTTTGAAGATCTGTGGGGGGAGCGTTGCTGCATTCCTGGGCTGATCCTTATCGGCCTCTCTCTGGTGTTCAGTTACCCTCTGACCACAGGCTCAGCATGGTTTATTCCTCCTGGATAAATAAATTCCCGACAGGTGTCCAGCCCCTCTCTGACCAGGGTCACCCACATTGCTTTGTTGGACTCTGGAAATAGTCGGGGTCAAAATCCATGGGATCCGATGGAGTCAGCACTCAGCTCCTCCCTGCCGGAAGCCCAGTTCCAGATTGGTGCCTTTCCTTCAGGATTTCTTGTTAAAACCTTCCTCTCCTGTCTCGTTTTCTGCCTCAGTATCCCCAGGGTGATAGGAAGAGAAGCCCAGCCTTTATTTTTGGTGCTGATTGCCCGGTGTTTGGTGGCAGCTGCGTGTCCTTGGCATGGATTCTGCATCACTGCTCTCACTCATCCCTGCTACAGTTGATTTTTAAAGTCTTGGAACTCCTCAGCACTGATCAGGAGAGCCTAAAATTGATCCTGGAGAGATTTTTTTTTTAAAAGAAAATTATTTCTGCATTGTGTTTTTTGCTGTTTCATTCGAGCCTCTCTGCGTTCTGCAGCCCACCACGGTGGTTAACTCAGATTAAACACCGAGCAGAGCTCTGTGAAACCTGTAGTTAAACCTAATTCATTCCTGCAGCTCTTGCATTGAGCAGAGGTTGGAATTAACTCAGGCTTAAGGCTGAAATCACACCACTCCAGAATAAACAGCACTTGAAATTTCACCACAATAAAATCACATTTGTCACCTGTGGAGCAGCTCAGCCGAGCACCCTGGAGTGTGCTGGGGCTGAAACCGAACACTTGGAGTGATACCTGAGCGTGGAAAACGAGTCCTTTTGTGACTAAAATTGTTGTTTCAGACCAGCTTTTGTCATTCGAGGGGTTAGTTCAGTGGCACGTTTTTGTTTCGGGATGAAAAGTGCATGGTTTGTGTCCGGGCTTGCCGAGTTTGGCAGTGGAAGATGGTGATGTCTTGTTTTGGAGCAGATTTAAAGTTCTTAAATGATAGTTTCTTAAAAGTTGCAGCAGTGGTTGAGCGTGGAGGAAGCAGAACTTGCAAAGTGAGGTCTTGTGGGGTTATTCCAGATTTTTTTTTGGCTGAAGGACAACAAATCTGCATCCCCTTGGAGGCAGCAAGCAGGATTTGATGAGTTAGGAAGGGAGAAGCAGCACCAGGTGCTCCCTCCTGGCTCTGCCAAAGCTCCAGGACAGTTTAATCCCTGCACAGATTCCCAGCCCTGTCTCTCCAGCCTGGCCTCATAGTTTGGATGTTTGCATCCACAAATAGTTCCTGAGCTATGTAAATACCAAACTGCCTCATTTTCGGGTGGCTCTGGGATCCTCAGGCTGAGCAGGGCAGGAACCCTGAGGTAGGGCCCTGCTTCTGGAGCCATTTCTGAAATAAAATCGACATTGTTGGTTTTATTTTGTGGTTAAATCCAAGTAAACCCCCACCCGTGCTGTGGAGATTAATGAGCTTTTCGAAGCGAGAGCCACAGATCAGGTGAATAAATCCTAAGCATCCTGATTGGGATAATTAACACGAATCCTGCTGCCGTGTTCTGTAGTGAGGAGAAGTTTGGGGCTGTATTTCACCGTTTGTCAGGAGTGCAGCAGCTGCTCCCAACATTCCTGGGGCACAGCTCCCGTTCTTCCTGCAGCATTTCTCAGTGCAACTTTCATTCCTGGGTGCTGCAGGAGCTTTCCCTGCCCTGGAATTCCCACCACCAGGGTGTTCCTCTGGTTCCTCACGTTTAATCACTCAGAATTGATTCTGCACGTTGAGTTCAGCTGCTTTGGGGTTCAATTTGAAGAGTTCCCGAGCACAAACCCCTCTCCAGGGATGGTTCTGACCCCGGTGCTGTGTTTCCCATTCCAGAGGTTCACGCCACAGGGTTCAACTATCAAAATGAGGATGAAAAGGTCACTCTGTCCTTTCCCAGCACCCTGCAGAAAGGTAAGAGCCATTCCCCTGCTTCCTGCTGCCTGTGTTTGAGGGGTTTGCGCTTGGAAAGGCTGGAGTGGGACAGCAGTTTCTTCCCTGGAATTGCCCACAGTGGATGTGGGAGTCTGCCCACTCCGGGTCACTTTGGGAGCCTCTGGAATTGCAGATGTTGTCTGATTGATGGTGATGTTTGCCTCCAACCCCTGAGCGATGATTTCCCTGCTGGTGGGAGGCAGGAGCTATTCCTGTGACCCCTGTGGGCAGAGGGAGCTCCTGGAATTACCTGGAATTACCTCAGGGTTTTTCCTCACCATCCACCTTCGGATTCTTCCAAAGCTGCTCCAGCTCTGAGGAACCCCCTCGGTCAAAACTCAGCTCTTCACTTTGGATAAAACTTTATTTCATCTGGATTTTTTTTTTTTTTTTTTAAATTTCATCTGGATAAACACCAGTTAGAGATAGTGGGATGATGATGGAGCTGGAATCCTGTGGGATCTTGGCCGCCAAGCTCAGGTTTCCCTTTTTGCACTGAGACACCGAGGGCAGAATTAATCCTGAACCTGATTAAGGGCTTTGAACGTGGCCAGAGCTCCATCTTGGCTTTGAGGATTCCATAGGATGCCGTTATTCCTTATATCCCATGAATTTTGCAAACTTTGCTCCAAGGTAAGGCTTGGAGGATGGAGGTTTTAAGGTGGCTCCCTCCTGGTCATTGCTCTGTGTTCAAAAGAACCCTAAAACCCTGGGGGGGAACCCGCCAACCTTCTGGGATTTGCTCCGTTTCGGGACTGAAATCCACCCCAAATCCAGGATTTTTTTTTTTGGTCACCTGCCAATCCCAGGGTGTGTTTGTGTTGCAGGGACAGGGACACTAAAGATAGACTTTGTAGGGGAGCTGAACGACAAAATGAAAGGATTTTACCGGAGTAAATACACCACCCCCACCGGAGACACGCGCTACGCTGCGGTCACTCAGTTCGAGGTAGGGCCTCTGCTTTTATTTCCCTTTTAATCTTTATTTCTAAATAAGATTTATGCTTGCAAGAGGCAAAGACACAGCTTCCTTCCTTTAGCTGGACCCTCTGTATCAATTTTTGAAAAATCCACGTTGTTTTTTCCGCTCCTTGGCCCCAGTGTGGGGAGCGCTGAAACGCCTGCAGGTGAATGAGCTCAGGGCTGCTCTTGCTGCTGCCCAGGGATGCCGGGATCTGCCTCTGCTCCGCTCACGCTCCGAAATCCATGATTTTGGGCTTTTTCCTTGGGTTTTGGGCTTTTTCCTTGGGTTTTGGGCTTTTTCCTTGGGTTTTGGGTTTTTTTTCTTTGGTTTTTGGGGTTTTTTTCTTTGGTTTTTGGGGTTTTTTCTTTGTTTTTTGGGGTTTTTTTCTTTGGTTTTTGGGGTTTTTTTCCCTTGTTTTTGGGATGTTTTTCCTTGTTTTTTGGGGGAGGGTTTCCTTGGTTTTTGGGGTCTTTTTTTTTGGGGTTTTTTCCCTTGTTTTTGGGATGTTTTTCCTTGGTTTTGGGTTTTCTTGTTTTTTGGGTTTGTTTTTTCTTGTTTTTTGGGTTTGTTTTTCCTTGTTTTTTGGGGGAGGGTTTCCTTGTTTTTTGGGGTCTTTTCCTTGTTTTTTGGGGGGGTTTTCCTTGTTTTTGGGGGTTTTTTTCTTGTTTTTTGGGTTTGTTTTTTCTTGTTTTTTGGGTTTGTTTTTTCTTGTTTTTTGGGTTTGTTTTTTCTTGTTTTTTGGGTTTGTTTTTTCTTGTTTTTTGGGTTTGTTTTTTCTTGTTTTTTGGGTTTGTTTTTTCTTGTTTTTTGGGTTTGTTTTTCCTTGTTTTTTGGGGGAGGGTTTCCTTGTTTTTTGGGGTCTTTTCCTTGTTTTTTGGGGGGGTTTTCCTTGTTTTTGGGGGTTTTTTTCTTGTTTTTTTGTTTTGTTTTT
>NW_008239292.1:1642185-1664494 GCF_000691975.1 Corvus brachyrhynchos | reverse complement strand
GGGTTTTTTTCCCTTGTTTTTTGGGGTTTTTTCCCTTGTTTTTGGGAGGTTTTTCCTTGGTTTTGGGGATTTTTTTTCTTGTTTTTTGGGTTTGTTTTTCCTTGTTTTTTGGGGTTTTTTTCCTTGTTTTCTGGGTTTTTTTCCCTTGTTTTTTGGGGTTTTTTCCCTTGTTTTTGGGAGGTTTTTCCTTGGTTTTGGGGATTTTTTTTCTTGTTTTTTGGGTTTTTTTTTCCTTGTTTTTGGGGTTTTTTCCCCTTGTTTTTGGGGTTTTTTTCCCCTTGTTTTTGGGGGTTTTTTCCCCTTGTTTTTGGGGTTTTTTCCCCATTGTTTTTGGGGTTTTTTTTCCCCTTGTTTTTGGGGTTTTTTTCCCCTTGTTTTTGGGAGTTTTTTCCCCTTGTTTTTGGGGTTTTTTTTCCCCTTGTTTTTGGGTTTTTTCCTTGGTTTTTGGGGTTTTTTCCTTGGTTTTTGGGGTTTATTCCTTGGTTTTTGGGGTTTATTCCTTGGGTTTTGGGGGGTTTATTCCTGGTTTTTGGGGTTTTTTCCTTGGTTTTTGGTGTCTATTCCTTATTTTTTGGTTTTTTTCCCTTAGTTTTTGGTGTTTATTCCTTGGTTTTGGGCTTTTTTTTCCCCCTTGTTTTTTGGGGTTTTTCCTTGGTTTTGGAGTTTTTCTTGGTTTTGGGGTTTTTTTTCCTTGTTTTTTTTCCCTTGTGGGGTTTTTTTTTGTTTTTTCCCTTGTTTCTTGGGGGTTTTATTCCTTGGATTTGGTTTTCTTCCTTGGGTTTGGAGTTTTTTTTCCTTGGGTTTGGGTTTTTTACCCAATTTCTGGTGTTTTCCTTGGTTTTGGTGTTTTTTCCTTGTTTTTTGGAGGTTCTTCCTTGTTTCTGGGGTTTTATTCCTTGTTTTTTGGGGCGGGGCTTTCTTGTTTTTTGGGGGTTTCTCCTTGGTTTTTGGGTTTTATTCCTTGTTTGGGGAGGGGGAAGATTTCTTGGTTTTGGAGGGTTTTTCCTTGTTTTTTTTGGGTTTCATTCCTCATTTTTTCCCTTTTTTTCCTCATTTCCTTATTGCCCTTTACCTCCCAGCTCCAAGGTCAGTAAACCCTGGACCTGGCAACTTCCTCACGCTGCTGTGGCCTTCATCCTCTTCCCTACAGCAGCTGAAATATCCAAGAACACCTTTTTATTTAAACACCTCTGGAAATCTCCCTTTATAAAGTGCATTCACTGCCCATTCAGTGGGGACCCTGGGCCTTTCTCTCAGCCTTTAAGGCCATCCCAGTGCCAGCCAGATCCCGGCCCCGTTCCGTAAACCCCGCCCAGAACCGGGGCATTTCTCGCTGCCTTCTCATTCCGTAGCTTCCCTAAACCCCGGGGCTCTCCCCCCAGCACAAACTGAGCAGTTTTTTGGGGTGCTCTCTGCTGCTGGCTGACAAATCTGGGGTGCTGCGTGCACGCCTGGCTGCCCTCGGTGCTTCCACGTGGCCGAGCTTCGCTCCTGTCGCGACTCTGCTAAATTTGGGCAATTCCAGCCGAGCGCTGAGGCCTTTTCAGCTGCTTTTTTTCCTTAAATTAGGAGTGAAATAAGAGTAAAAAGCTCTAATGCAGAGGTCAGGAGTGTCAGCGAGGAGGCTGAAGCACGACTCACCCGTTTCTTGCTGTAAATAAGCTGAATTTCTGTGTTTGCTCGCCACAACCTCCTGTGATTTATTTATTTAATGCTCTTTATTTCAGGCTACTGATGCTCGCAGAGCTTTCCCTTGCTGGGATGAGCCTGCTATTAAAGCAACATTTGATATTTCTTTGGTGGTTCCCAAAGACAGAGTAGCTTTGTCAAATATGGTAAGTCCTTTATGTGCCAATAAATGTTTTAATTAAAGCATTGATAATTAATGATGTGCCTTGATGCCAGAGCTGGGAATACAATCTGCAATAAAAACACAAAATTTGATGTCAGGTGCCAGCACAAAACCTGAACAGGTTCGACAAACCTGGTGGTTTTAAATAAATAAAATAATCATTAATCTTGGCTTATGTGCTGCTTGATTAAGAGGGAAAAAGTCCTTTGTGAGTTTTCCTCTCTGGGTTTCTGTCCAGACCTGGGATAAAATGTGGCAGCAGAGGTGCCTCTGTCACAAATAAACACAAATGAGCATTTTTAGTTTGCTGCCTGTGGGTGCTTTTAGGTGATTTCTTGCTGGCAAAGAGTCAGTTTAAAAATAGGCTTTATTTATTTATAAATAAATAAAGTCTGGCCTGGCCCTGACCCACGAGGTTTTTGTGTCAGGGTTTGAGGCGGTGCCTTGCTGGGATGGGATTGATGCTCTTTAGTTCCTAATGGGATATAACTTAAATATCATAAAAATATTCCCATAAAAACACGCCTCCAGCTGGGATGGGCCACTTGAGCCACGAGGGGAACTGCTTAAAAACCCTAAAGAACCTTAAAAATCCCTTTCATTTTGACCACAAGGAGGGAATAGTTACTCCAGCTCCTGCTTTGGAGCAGGCACGATCTTCCTGAGGGGTTTTATCCCAAATCCTTCCAGTCCTGGAGCTGAAAAGTTGCTCGGAGCAGTAACTTGTGAGTTATTTTGGGTAAATCAGGAGCAACTGCCTGAATGGTTTGAGATTTAACTCATTTTAGTGGGGATAAAAGCATCTGTGAGGCAGCAGGAGTGAAATCCATGGAGAAATTCTATTTAGTGCTAAAAACCTGGATTTTCAGAGCTTCTGGTAACAAAGAATTTCAGCTTTCTCTGGGAATTAGACCTGACCTTGCTTTTCCCAAAGGAAAAAGGTGCTTGAATCCAAATATTCCACAGGCTCTGGAGTTTCTTGTGTTGTAGGAAATCAACTTTTGGGCAGAAAATTCAGGATTTTGGAGCCGTAAAGCTGCTCTGGCCTGGCTTTTGGGGCTGTCCAAATCAGGACTTTCCCTCCCACTTTGGCTAATTGGAAGTTTTGATTTGAAATTGAGATTTGAAGTTCTCCCGGAATTCTGATCGGAAGTTTGGATGTGGAATTCTGTGAGGCAGCAGGAGTGAAATCCATGAAGAAATTCCTTGTCGTGATAAAAACCTGAATTTTCAGAGCTTCTGCTGGAAACAAACGGCTTCAGGTTTTTTTGGGATTTAGACCTGAGCTTCCTCTTCCCAAATCCCTGCAAAGAGATGCTTGAATCCAAATACCCCACGGTTTCTGAAGTTCTCTGTGTTGTACAAACCAGCATTTGGGTGAGAAAATTCATGTTTTGGAGCCCCAAAGCTGCTGTGGGGCAGCAGGAGCGAAATCCAGAAAGAAATTCCATTTAGTGCTAAAAACCTGGAATTTCCAAGTTTCTGGGGGGAACAAACGCCTTCACCTTTCTCTGGGAATTACACCTGGATGCTGCTGCTTCAATCCAAGCATTCCCCAGCCTCCAAAGTTCCTTTTGTTGTAAGCAACCAACACTTGGGCAAAAAAAAAAAAACCCAAACCCCCCTCATCTTTTGGCTCCTCAGAGCTGGCTCGATATTTCAACCCCTGTGGGAGACAGAGGAGAAGAAACTCCTGCAATTAAAGGAGGCTTTGATTTCCAACCCTGGAAGAGACTAGGTCTGGCTTAAGTGACAGAGATTTATGGACTTTAAGCAAAAGGATTACAAACTTGTATTCCTATAAGTAAAATTGTACACTGGGTGTTCTGGTGGAGGGTTTTAAACTAGAATAGTGTGATTTTACATAGTTGAAGTTAAGGATGTAGATGGTGTAAGAGAGACATCTGTGTGTAGGTGACATGAGAAGTTTTGGTCAAGACACGGCTGCATTGCAGTGAGAAGTGCCACAGGTGATAGGTCATAAATCTAAAATAAAGTGTCATTTTAAATGCCTGTTGGATTAGAAAGTTATAAATTACGATGTAACCCTTAATCTTGTGACTATTCCCCATTACCCAGAAGTGGTGTAAAATCTCACACCTCGCCTGATGCATTTCCTTCAAACAACAACAAATTCATGGCACTACACACTCCCATCCCTGGAAATTCTTTTCCTCCAACACATGAAAAGCGACAAACCCCAAAATCCCCCCCTTTTCTTTTTCCCCCCTAAATCCCACAGAACGTGGTGGACAGGAAGCCGTACCCGGACGACGAGAGCCTGGTGGAGGTGAAGTTCGCGCGGACGCCGGTGATGTCCACGTACCTGGTGGCCTTCGTGGTGGGCGAGTACGACTTCGTGGAGGCGCGGTCGCAGGACGGGGTCCTGGTGCGCGTCTACACCCCCGTGGGCAAGGCCGAGCAAGGGAAGTTTGCCCTGGAGGTAAAGCAGCCCAAAGCCACGGGCTTCTGTTCCTGGGGGGGTTTGTTCTGGGTTTCGGGGGGTTTTGTTCATTGGGTTTGGGGTTCTGTGATTGGGTTTTGTTGTTTGGGTTTGGGGTTCTGCGATTGGGTTTTGTTCATTGGGTTTGGGGTTCTGTGATTGGGTTTTGTTCATTGGTTTGGGGTTCTGTGATTGGGTTTTGTTCCTTGGTTTTGGGTTCTATTCCTGGGTTTTGTTCTTTGGGTTTGGGGTTCTGTTCCTGGGGTTTGTTCCTTGGTTTTGGGTTTTATTCCTTGGTTTTGGGGTTCTATTCCTGGCTTTTGTTCCTTGGTTTTTGGGTTCTGTTCCTGGGTTTTGTTCTTTGGGTTTTGGGTTCTGTGACTGGCTTTTATTCATTGGTTTTTGGGTTCTGTTCCTGGGTTTTGTTCCTTGGTTTCTGGGTTCTATTCCCAGTTTTCTGGGTTTTTTTCCTTGTGTTTGGGTTCTATTCCTGGGTTTTGTTCCTTGGTTTTTGGGTTCTATTCCTGGGTTTTGTTCCTTGGTTTTGGGTTCTATTCCTGGGTTTTGTTCTTTGGGTTTGGGGTTCTATTCCTGGGTTTTGTTCCTTGGGTTTGGGGTTCTTTTCCTGGGTTTTGTTCCTTGGGTTTGGGGTTCTGTGATTGGGTTTTGTTCATTGGGTTTGGGGTTCTGTGATTGGGTTTTGTTCATTGGTTTGGGGTTCTGTGACTGGGTTTTGTTCCTTGGTTTTGGGTTCTGTTCCTGGGGTTTGTTCCTTGGGTTTTGGGTTCTGTTCCTGGCTTTTGTTCCTTGGTTTTGGGGTTCTATTCCTGGGTTTTGTTCCTTGGTTTTTGGGTTCTGTTCCTGGGTTTTGGTTTTTTTCTTTTTTCTCCTTGGTTATGTTTGAGACTTTTTCATTGTTTTTTGGATTTTTTTCCCCTTTTTGGGTTTTTTGGTGACATTTTTCTGGGGTTTTTTCCCCCTGTTGTTTGTTTTCCCTTGTTTTGTTTTTTCCCTTGTTTTTTGGGCTTTTTTCCTTGTTTTAGGGTTTTTTTCCCTTGTTTTTTGGGCTTTTTTCCTTGTCTTGTGGTTTCTTCCTTGTTTTTGTGGTTTCTTCCTCGTTTTTTGGGTTTTTTTTCTTTTGTTTAGGGCAGGTTTTTTCCTTGTTTTTTGGGTTTTTCCTTTTTGGATTCTTTTCCTCGTTTTTTGGGGGGTTTTTTTCCTTGATTTAGTCAGAGAGGCTGAGCTCGATATGAAAGGGGATTTCAGCTGCAGATACAGCAATGTCTGCAGTGACCAAAACAATTAACCCTGATTGGAAATGCTGATGTGAAGCTCTCCTGCAGTTCTGATTTCCTCATTCTCTGAAGTTCTCATTTGAGCTTTTGAGTTGAAGTTCGAGTTTGGATTCCAAATCCTGAGTTGAACTTGTGATTGGAAGTTCTCATTTCAAGTTTTGATTTGAAAAAATCCAATCTTGATTCAAAATTCAGAGTTCAGAGTTCTGATTTCTGCTGAAATTCCCCTTCAGCTTGAGCCCAACGAGGATGAGAAGCAGTGGGAGCAGGCAGGGATGGGATCCTTCCCAACCATTGTGCTCTGCGAGCTGGGAGTGGGGCTTCTGGGAGAAACCTTTCTTCATTTCAGCCAGAATTTCTTCATTTCAGCCAGAATTTCTTCATTTCAGCCAGAATTTCTTCATTTCAGCCAAGTTTTGCCCAGTTCTGAGTTAACAGAACGTTTCTCCTCTCGTTCCTTACAGGTTGCTGCTAAAACTCTGCCTTTTTATAAGGACTACTTCAATGTTCCTTACCCTCTTCCTAAAATTGATCTCATAGCTATTGCAGACTTTGCTGCTGGTAAAGTAACTCACTTTATTGATGAAATTGTATTTTATTTGAATTTTTAAAATTATAAAAAAAATACCTTTAGGAAGAGGTGTGCATCAATATCAATAAACCTTTGTATTTATTTTATAAAGGTGCCATGGAGAACTGGGGCCTTGTTACTTATAGGTATGCTGTTAAAATCCTGTCTTTCCCCTCTTTGTTCACTAATTCTTGGAATTCATTGGATTAGTTTGAGGCAGCTCTAATTGCTGGGTGTCATCCCAAATCAGACAGAACCAATCCTTGTAATTTTTAGTTTGGTTTGGATGCTTTTGGTGGTGTTGTTACAGCTCAGGAAGGCACAAATCAGCCCCTGGGCCCAGGGTGTGAGGGTTTTAAAGTTGGCAAAACTTCCTTGGCCCCTTTTTTTCCCCCCACCATCCCCCATAAAATTTCCTGACACAGCTGGGAGAGGTTCTGATTTCACCTCGTAGGTGAATTTAGCAGTTACAGAGTAACGGTGTGGAGACGAGGAAATCAAAAATATTAACTTGCTTTCCTTTTCAGTTGGATTTTTTTTTTTTCCCCCTCTTCTGATCAAGCTTTGCACTTTTGCTTGATGTTAATACATTTTCTGTGCTGGTGGTCAGGAGGATTTCCCTGCCTTTTGAACAACTTGTAAGCTTTGGGCTTTAAATCCTGAAATAATTGGAATTTCTTCTGCTCAGCTTTGAATTTGGCCTTAAAAAATCGAAACAAATTCTTCCCAGGTTTCAAATTTTTCCCTGCTTGTTACAGTTCTGATGAAATCTGATATTTTACTCCTTTTGGGGAAAAAAAAAATATATATTAATCCTGGATGAGGAGAATTTTTGGAATGGAGCTGTGAATTTTTGCCCCTTTTTGCTGAGTTTGCTCTGCTCCTTTAGGGGACAGGAGCTCGTGGCCTGCAGGCACCATCCTTGGGAGAGGTTTTTCCCTGGAATTGCAGCATTCCAGAGGTTCCTGGCAGCCCCTCCCTGCCCTGCTCGTAGTGGGAGGTGCCCCAGTGGAGAAATGGATGTTAACACCTCCTGGAAGGAGCCAGGATTCCTTTGGGAATGTGGGATGAGCGCCCATCCCGGAGCGCAGAGGGACTCGAGGTTCCCAGAATTTATGCAGGGGGAGCATTTTAATAAATAAAAGATCAATTTTCCTCCTCCTGCCTGGGTTTTTTTTTTGGTCTTTTTACACTTCTTGCATGCCAGAAAGGAATTCCTGCTCCAAAGCTTTCCAGCATTTCACCCCGGGAATTTCACCAGCACTGAATTTCACACTCTTGGCTTGGTTTTTTTGGGGGGGGGGTTGGGGTGGTTTTTTTTTTTTTGGGGGGGGGGTTGGGTTGGTTTTTTTTTTTCTGGGGGGAGGTGGTGTTGTTTTTCCTCACTTTTTAGCTTGCTTAGGTAATTTCACCTCCTTTGGGTTGTGGTTTTGATTCCCCTGGGGATGTCCCACCTTGCTGAGTTCTGGCTCTCTCTCCAACACAGGGAGACCGCGTTGCTCATCGACCCCAAAAATTCCTGCTCCTCGTCCCGTCAGTGGGTGGCTCTGGTGGTGGGACACGAACTGGCTCACCAGTGGTTTGGAAACCTCGTCACCATGGTACCCAACCCTTTCCAAATCCCATTCTTTTTATTTCAATCTGCTTCACACCCTGCCCAAAATGCGTGTTTGGGTGCCCCTGCATAGCAGCACGCTGTGTTAGAATAATTCGTGTTTAAATGGTGTTTCATTAGCAATTTCTTCTTTAGCAGTGCTTTTTCTTCATCAATGTTTTCTATATGAAGCTGTTTGGAGTGGTTTGAAGGAGGTCCTAGCTAGAAATTAACAATAATTATTAAAAATCCAGTGTGTTCCTGCAAATCCTTCCAGTCCTGGAGCTGAAAAGTTGCTCGGAGTGAGTTATTTTGGGTAAATCAGGAGCAACTGCCTGAATGGTTTGAGATTTAACTCATTTTAGTGGGGATAAAAGCATCTGTGAGGCAGCAGGAGTGAAATCCATGGAGAAATTCTATTTAGTGCTAAAAACCTGGATTTTCAGAGCTTCTGGTAACAAAGAATTTCAGCTTTCTCTGGGAATTAGACCTGACCTTGCTTTTCCCAAAGGAAAAAGGTGCTTGAATCCAAATATTCCACAGGCTCTGGAGTTTCTTGTGTTGTAAAAACCAGGATTGGGTGAGACAATTCAGCTTTTTGGAGCCCCAAAACTACCTTGGCCTTGCTTTTGCACTGTTTAAACTGGGAGTGAGCGCAGAAAAACAAAATCAAATACTCATTTTAACCCAAACGATCACATTTGTATCATTATACCAAAACAATTACAATAAACATTATTCTGACCTGCACCAAAAGAAGCTTCAAACTCACCCCTGACTGGAGAAATCCCTCGGAATTTTGTCCTTTATCCCTCTTTTTCCCATCCCTGCAGGAATGGTGGACCCACCTGTGGCTGAACGAGGGCTTCGCCTCGTGGATCGAGTACCTGTGCGTGGATCACTGCTTCCCCGAGTACGACATCTGGACCCAGTTCGTGTCTGCTGACTACACACGAGCCCAGGAGCTCGATGCCTTAGACAACAGCCACCCCATCGAGGTGAATCCTGCTTTTCCACCCTTTTTTCCCCCCTTTTTTGGAAGCTTTTCCCTGTAATTTACAAAGGGAATTTCGCGGTTGCTGCTCAACCGGAGTCGCGGTTGAGCTCTGTGGGTTCTGCTCTCCCTGAGGGGCTGTGCCCCCCCCTCAAAAACTCCCTTGCCAAACCAGCCCTGACCCAGCCATATCCGAGGAACTTTCGTTGTCTGGGGCAGAGATTCCACTCAGGCAATCTCGTGTGTGCTGACTACACACGAGCCCAGGAGCTCGATGCCTTAGACAACAGCCACCCCATCGAGGTGAATCCTGCTTTTCCACCCTTTTTTTCCCCCTTTTCTGGAAGCTTTTCCCTGTAATTTACAAAGGGAATTTTGTGGTTGCTGCTGACCGGAGTCGCGGAATCCGGAGTCGCGGTTGAGCTCTGTGGGTTCTGCTCTCCCTGAGGGGCTGTGCCCCCCCCTCAAAAACTCCCTTGGAATGCATAGAGATCTAATTCCTGGAGATTCCAATGTTTTAAGGAATGTTTGGTGGAATAAATTTTGGGAAATGACCTTGTCCACCGGGTCTTTTTAGAGTGATTTACTCCCTGAGCGTGTCTTGCTCGCTGTCCCTGGATTAAACAATTCCTGCTTTTTGTTTCACTGCTTTTGGGAACCAAAGGATTGAAGGAAGAACCCCAAAGATTGAAGGAAGAACCCCAAATCTGTTTGATCCAGCACCCAAACATAACTTAAACCATGCTTAACTTCCAAACCAGCCCTGACCCAGCCATATCCGAGGAATTTTCTTTGTCTGGGGGCAGAGATTCCACTCAGGCAATCCAGAGGTGGATTCTTGGAGAGAAAGAATCCTTCAGATTTTCAACTCTAAGATGCTGCCACAAGCAAAATCCAATCTTTTGGCAGCCTAAATCCTTCTCACTGGGGTTTTTTTTTGTTTCCCATAGGTCAGTGTGGGCCATCCCTCCGAGGTGGATGAAATATTCGATGCCATTTCCTACAGCAAGGGAGCCTCTGTGATCCGGATGCTGCACGACTACATTGGGGATGAGGTAAAGGGATGGGGCTGGAAAAGCCAGCTGGGGATTTTTAGGGCATTTTTTTATAGCTAAAATTACTGGGATTTAAAAAAAAAAAAAAAAAAAAGAAGTGGGATTAAAAAAAGTTTTTTCAGCGTTTTGAAAATGTCTCCACTTCGAGCTCTGAACTTACCTGGGAAAAACAAGATAGTGGGAAATATGGATGGAATTACTGATTTTAAAGATTCCTTGCCTGTTTCCTGGGGATAAATGCAGAGCAGAGAGAGGATAGGAAAGCCCTCTGACATCTCCACTTGTGTGTTCCCAGGATTTCCGGAAAGGAATGAACCTGTACCTGACCAAGTTCCAGCAGAGGAATGCTGCCACAGGTGACTGGGTCACTGGCATGGGCACAGAAGTCATTTCTGCACTCAGAACTGTTGGTGTCCCACCTGAGATAGCTGAAATGCCAGGAAATAATTGAAATTCCAGGAAATTTCTGCCTTCTTCCCAGTTTCGTGCCCTGCACAGCCAGGATTCAGCATCCTTGGGGGGTTTTGTGTCCCAGGAGTGTGTGGCTGTGGGGATCTGGTAGGGCTGAGTTATCACTGACCACATCTATAATTTAGAAATATTTGCTTTGCCAAGAGAGCCTTTTGCAGTATTGATCCTGTGATTAAACAGGTTGAAGTCTGATACTCCACAGCACTTTTTTTTTTTTTAAACCTTTTTAATTTTTTTTTTGTTGTATATCAGGCACAAATGTGGGATTGGGGACATCAAAGCTCAATCAGCCAAATCCTATCTGTGGTGTTTGGTCAGTCATTTTTGACATAATACATAAAAAAACTAAAGGGGAAAGGTTGTCCTCTTTGAATATTTAATGTTAATTTTTATGGGTTTGTAGCACAATGTGTATTGATTGGGGTTTTTTAGTAGTAAAGAAGCTGCTGCTCCCCTCTCTCCTCCCTGAGGAGATTTAAACTATTTCCACTTTTTCTTTTTTTGCCTGTCTGTTAAATTTCAATAAAAACACAAAAGCATTAAAAAGTAGAGGAAGAACCCAACCTCTCCTATGCTGTCCTTAATAAAACCTGACACATCAAGACTCTGCCAGTCCTGAGTCAGATCCTTTTCTCTTGCAGAGGATCTCTGGGAAAGCCTGGAAAAAGCCAGTGGCAAACCCATTGCTGCTGTGATGAACACGTGGACCAAACAAATGGGATTTCCACTCATTTATGTGGAGGCTGAACAGGTAAAAATGGAATTTTGCCTTAACCTCAGGTTAAATTGAACAATATTCCGTGATTTCGAGCATTCCCTTGGATCGGGGGTTGGCTCAGCCTGGGCGCAGCTCTGGTTCTGGAGGGGGGAGGGAGGTGCAAATCCCTGTGGATTCATCCCAGAAACTCCCTGGATCCCTGGATTTGCTGACTTTGCTCGGTGTGGGAAATGTTTGTGGGGGGAGGGAGGTTCCACTCCAATTTTGCTTGTTCCACAAGCTTGCAGGATGAGGGAGGATCACGGGCGGCAAATCCAGGCCATGGGTGTTCAAACAGGGACCGAGGCCTTTGTGCTCTGGGATAATTCCTGCAGCAGGGCCTTTTTCTGAGGGAAAAAATCCAACTTATTCCATGAAACAGAGTGCAGTGACACGCAGAGACTGAAATTAAATGTGCTAATCATCGCCTTTTCTCTTTTTTTTTTTTTTGCTTTCTTTTCTTTTTTTTTAAATTTTTTTCCCCTCAGCAAGAAGATGACAAAGTGTTGAAGTTGGTCCAGAAGAAATTCTGTGCCAGTGGACCATATACTGGTAAGAAGAGAGCTGGGAGCAGGGATGGGGTGGGCACAGAACCTCAGAATATCCCAGTTTTGAAGGGATATTGGGATATTTTTTTGTTGCTTTTCATGCAAAAGCAGCAATTCTGGGAGCTGAAACATTCCCGGGCCTGTGCTCTGCCTGGATCCAGGTGGGAAAACCTGAGGAAATCCAAGGTTTCCACATCCTGGCGTGGAAAACAGCATTTCTTGGCTCCAGAATTCCTTCAGAAATGTCCATTTTAGGGCCCTCTGAAGAGCTGGGGAGCAGCTGGTTTGTGGTGAGGCTAAAATAAATGAAATAAAAACACCTCAGGTGGGAGCCACCTCTGATTCCAGCACTGATTCCACTCACCTTCCGTGTTTATCTAAATTAAAATGTTTGGCTTGGAGAGTGATTTAAAAATTTTGGGGGTTTAAACTCTAAAACTGACAATTTCCCTCAGGGTTTAAGCTCTAAAACTGACAATTTCCCTCAGAGTTTTACCTCTAAAACTGCAGTTTTCCCTCAGATTTTTACCTCTAAAACTGCAGTTTTCCCTCAGTTTCAAATCTAAAACTGACATTTTCCGTCAGATTAAAACTGCCATTTTCCTTCAAATTTTAAGGATGATTTGAAGAATTTTGGGGTTTTAACTCTAAAACTGTCATTTCCCTTCAGATTTTTACCTCTAAAACTGCAGTTTTCCCTCAGAGTTTCAAATCTAAAACTGACATTTTCCTTCAGATTAAAACTGTCATTTTCCCTCAAATTTTAAGGATGAATAAAGATTTTTGGGGTTTTAACTCTAAAACTGTCATTTCCCTTCAGATTTTTACCTCTAAAACTCACATTTCCCTGCAGAAAATGCCTTTTTTTTTAAATTTTTTTCCCCAGTTTCATTTTCAACGCCCAACCTGCATTTTGAGCACATCTCTCTCGGTGTTTTCCACACACTTTTTCCCCCTGATTCCTTGTTTTTCCCTCTTTTCCAGGGGAGGATTTCCCCATGTGGATGGTGCCCATCAGTATTTGCACGAGTGAGGACCCCAGCTGTGCCAAAATGCAGATTTTGATGGACAAAGCCGAGCTCACCGTGGTGTTGAAGGACACCAAACCTGAGCAGTGGGTTAAGGTAAGTCCTGAAAATTTCATTTTCCTCTTCCCTTTTTTATTTCCTTTTCTCCTTGGAATTCTGGGTTTCCTCTGAACGGGTTTTGGCTCCTGCTCTTCCCCTTTCCATCCCGTTTTCCTGCAGTGTCAATCGGAATTTTTTGGGAATTCAAGCCTGGAAAAAAAATTGAAATTAAAGGCAGGATTTGAGTTGAGATGTAGTGGCTTTTTTAGTCATTGTTATCGTTATTATTGTCAATATTGTTATCATGGTTATTGCTATTATTTTATTTCATATCATTATCATTATTATAATTATTACATACTTCGTAATATCATATTATTATTTTATATAATTATAATTATTATCATTGTTACATATTTAATAGTATTTCATTATTTTATATCATTCATTGCATATTTTTATAATGTTATATTATTACTTTATGTATTACATATATTATATATTATCTCATAATATTTATATTCAAATTCTTATATATATGTTGGTATATGTCAATAGTTACATTATTTTTATTTTATCTAAATAAATACTACATATTTATATGTTGTATATTTATAAGATATGTTAATATATAATTTAATGTATGGTTTTTCTATATATAGTTTTTCTACATATGGTTTTCATATGTAAAATACATATAGAGAGATATATTTTAGATAAATAACTAAATACAAATACATATGTTAGATAAAGATGTATAAATATAAAGGTATATTTCAGATAAATATGAAGATGTATTTTAGATAAATATGTATAAATATAAAGATATCTCCTAGATAAATATGTATAAAAACAAAGATATATTTTAGGTAAATATGCATAAATATAAATATATATTTTAGATAAACATGAAGATGTATTTGATCTAAATATGTATAAAAACAAATACATATTTTAGATAAATTTGTATAAATACAAAGACATATTTTAGGTATATTTATTTAAATATACACATACTTTACATTTTATTTAAATACATAACTATAAAATAAATTCCATTTAAATACACATCAATACAGAACATATTTTAGATAAAAATACATACAAAACCTTAGATTCTTTGCTCCTAACTTAAAATTTCCTGCTGGTTTTGGTGCCTGGCAGCTGAACCTGGGCACGGTGGGGTTTTACCGCACCCAGTACAGCCCGGCCATGCTCGAGAGCCTCATCCCGGCCATCAAGGACCTGTCCCTGCCCCCCGTGGACAGGCTGGGGCTGCAGAACGACCTCTTCTCCCTGGTGAGCCCTGGGACTGGGGCAGAATCCTTTGGGATCGGGCCAGGGCACAAACCCACAAACCCCAGGTGCCTCTGGGGACTCTGAACACTTGGGACTGGGGCAAAATCCTTTGGGATCAGGGCAGGGCACAAACCCACAAACCCCCCGGGCACCTCTGGGGGCTCTGAGCACCTGGGATTGGGGCAAAATCCTTTGGGATCAGGGCACAAACCCCGGGCACCTCTGGGGGCTCTGAGCACCTGGGACTGGGGCAAAATCCTTTGAGATCAGGGCAGGGCACAAACCCACAAACCCCGGGCACCTCTGGGGGCTCTGAGCACCTGGGGTTGGGGCAAAATCCTTTGGGATCAGGGCAGGGCGCAAACCCAAAAACCCCCTGGGCACTCTGGGGGCTCTGAGCGCCAGGGACTGGGGCAAAATCCTTTGGGATCAGGGCACAAACCCCTGGGCACCTCTGGGGGCTCTGAGCACTCGGGATTGGGGCAAAATCCTGTGGGATCGGGGTACAAACCCCAGGCACCTCTGGGGACTCTGAGCACTCGGGATTGGGGCAAAATCCTGTGGGATCGGGGTACAAACCCCAGGCACCTCTGGGGACTCTGAGCACTCGGGATTGGGGCAAAATCCTGTGGGATCGGGGTACAAACCCCAGGCACCTCTGGGGACTCTGAGCACTCGGGATTGGGGCAAAATCCTGTGGGATCGGGGTACAAACCCCAGGCACCTCTGGGGACTCTGAGCACTCGGGATTGGGGCAAAATCCTGTGGGATCGGGGTACAAACCCCAGGCACCTCTGGGGACTCTGAGCACTCGGGATTGGGGCAAAATCCTGTGGGATCGGGGTACAAACCCCAGGCACCTCTGGGGACTCTGAGCACTCGGGATTGGGGCAAAATCCTGTGGGATCGGGGTACAAACCCCAGGCACCTCTGGGGACTCTGAGCACTCGGGATTGGGGCAAAATCCTGTGGGATCGGGGTACAAACCCCAGGCACCTCTGGGGACTCTGAGCACCTGGGATTGGGGCAAAATCCTTTGGGATCGGGGTACAAACCCCAGGCACCTCTGGGGACTCTGAGCACCTGGGATTGGGGCAAAATCCTTTGGGATCAGGACAGGGTACAAATCCACAAACCCCCCGGGTGCCTCTGGGGACTCTGAACACCTGGGATTGGGGCAAAATCCTTTGGGATCAGGGTACGAACCCCAGGCACCTCTGGGGACTCTTGAGCACCTGGGATTGGGGCAAAATCCTTTGGGATCGGGGCAGGGCACAAACCCACAAACCCCCCGGGCACCTCTGGGGGCTCTGAGCACCCAGGATTGGGGTTGGATTTGGGTTTTGGGGGACAAAATGCTTTGGGGACAAGTCCTTTGGGATCAGGGTACAAACCCCGGGCACCTTTGGGGACTCTGAGCACCTGGGATTGGGGCAAAATCCTTTGGGATCGGGGTACAAACCCCAGGCACCTCTGGGGACTCTGAGCACCTGGGATTGGGGCAAAATCCTTTGGGATCAGGACAGGGTACAAATCCACAAACCCCTGGGCACCTCTGGGGACTCTGAGCACCCGGGATTGGGGCAAAATCCTTTGGGAACAGGGCACAAACCCTGGGCACCTCCGGGGGCTCTGAGCACCAGGGATTGGCACAAAATCCTTTGGGATCGGGGCAGGGCACAAACCCACAAACCCCCCGGGCACCTCTGGGGACTCTGAACACCCGGGATTGGGGCAAAATCCTTTGGGATCAGGGTACGAACCCCAGGCACCTCTGGGGACTCTTGAGCACCTGGGATTGGGGCAAAATCCTTTGGGATCAGGACAGGGTACAAATCCACAAACCCCTGGGCACCTCTGGGGACTCTGAGCACCCGGGATTGGGGCAAAATCCTTTGGGAACAGGGCACAAACCCTGGGCACCTCCGGGGGCTCTGAGCACCAGGGATTGGCACAAAATCCTTTGGGATCAGGACAGGGCACAAACCCCGGGCACCTCCGGGGACTCTGAGCACCCGGGATTGGGGCAAAATCCTTTGGGATCGGGGCAGGGCACAAACCCACAAACCCCCCGGGCACCTCTGGGGGCTCTGAGCACCCAGGATTGGGGTTGGATTTGGGTTTTGGGGGACAAAATGCTTTGGGGACAAATCCTTTGGGATCAGGGTACAAACCCCGGGCACCTTTGGGGACTCTGAGCACCTGGGATTGGGGCAAAATCCTTTGGGATCGGGCCAGGGCACAAACCCAAAAACCCCCTGGGCACCTCTGGGGGCTCTGAGCACCTGGGATTGGGGCAAAATCCTTTGGGATCAGGGCAAAACCCCCGGGCACCTCCGGGGACTCTGAGCACCCGGGATTGGGGCAAAATCCTTTGGGATCGGGGCAGGGCACAAACCCACAAACCCCCCGGGCACCTCTGGGGGCTCTGAGCACCCAGGATTGGGGTTGGATTTGGGTTTTGGGGGACAAAATGCTTTGGGGACAAATCCTTTGGGATCAGGGTACAAACCCCGGGCACCTTTGGGGACTCTGAGCACCTGGGATTGGGGCAAAATCCTTTGGGATCAGGACAGGGCACAAACCCACAAACCCCTGGGCACCTCTGGGGGCTCTGAGCACCAGGGATGGGGGCTGGATTTGGGTTTAGGGACAAAATTGTTTGGGGCCAAAATCCTCCTGCAATTTAGCAGTGAGCCAAAGTGATCTCTCCTAAATCTTTCCAGCTTTTAAGAAAAGTCAGGTTTTTGTGGGTGTAACCTGAGGATAACTCAGGGGGGTTTGCTTTTCCTTGCCAGAATTGCTGCAGTTTTGTGAAGTCACTTAATTTCCTTGTAGGGTGTTTTTTTTCCCAGGTTTTTTTTGGGATGGTTTTTGGGTTTGGGTGGGTGTTTTCTTTTGTTGGGTCTTTTTGGTGGTGGTGGTGATGTTGTGGGGTTTTTTGGTTGGTTTGTTTGTTGGTTTTGGTTTTATGGGGTTTTTTTTGGGGGGGGGGGGGGATGGTTTTTGTGGGGGTTCTTTGGAAAATATTTTGTTTGGGAAATTTTTGTTTGGAAATTGTAGTTTGATCCTTGGGAGCAGAGCTCAGGTGTGGCAACCCCACAACAGAGAAAATCGAATTTATAGCTCAAGGTAAACCAGACAGGGAGGGAATAATCAATAAAATAAACTCAAGAGCTATTAAAAAATGGGATGAATCCCTGTGTTTCCCTCTTCCTCAGGCCCGAGCTGGAATCATCAGCACCGTGGAGGTCCTAAAAGTCATGGAAGCTTTTGTGAACGAGCCCAACTACACCGTGTGGAGCGACCTGAGCTGCAACCTGGGCATCCTGTCCACCCTCCTGTCCCACACGGATTTCTACGAGGACATCCAGGTGTTCGTCAGAGACGTCTTCTCCCCCATCGGGGAGAGGCTGGGATGGGACCCCAAACCTGGAGAGGGTAGGAAAGTTCTGCTGGGAAAGCCTGGGTGGGGGGTTGGGAATCTGGTGTGGCAATAAATCATCAGGGATTTGGGAAAGTGGGGAGAGAAGGGAGGAAAAGGAGGCTGAAAGAGGCATTCAGGAGTATTTTTGTGCTTAAAAGTTCCACTGGGAAATCCAGGTGTGGATTTGGGAATGGTGAGTGTCGATAAATCATCAGGGGTTTGGGGGAAAACTTCTGCTGGGAAACTTTGGCAATCTTGTGTGCCAATGAGCCGCCAAGAATTCGGGAAAGTGGGGAGAGAAGGGAGGAAAATGAGGCTGAAAAAGGCATTCAGGGGTGGTTTTGTACAATCTTCAAACAATCCTCAAAACAGCCAGTTAGGAGTTAATATAGTAAAACTTTTCCCTGCCTTGTCACTGATAAAAATTCCCTGCTGAATTTTCTGTCTGCTGGAGGGCAGGAAAATTCTTGGATTACAAGGCTGGAAATCCATGTGTGTGTGTGTTTGCCTGTCCTGGTCAGTCCAAATGGTTAAAATTACTGATTTAGCTCAGGTTTCAGCCCTGCCTGTTGTGTTTGGGGCTGGAATCCTCTTGTCCTGACCCTCTTGCTATGAAAAAAATTCAATGTATTCCCTAAAAAAAAGAGAGACAAAAGGCCTGGACTCCTTGGATATCCTCAGGGATTGTCACACAGCTGAAATAAAGCTTCGGTGCTGAGCTTTGTCTCCCAAATTAATCCCATTTTTCCATTCCTGTTTTTTTTCCTGCTCCTTCCTAGGCCACCTAGATGCCCTCCTAAGGGGTCTGGTCTTGGGAAAACTGGGAAAAGCCGGGCACAAGGCGACGTTGGAAGAGGCCCGGCGCCGGTTCAAGGACCACGTGGAAGGAAAGCACATCCTGTCAGCTGACCTGAGGAGTCCTGTAGGTCCTGGGAAGGGGTTTTGGGGTCCCCAAAATCTATCCCCACCCCCTTGGCAAGTGTATTCCAAAGGGTAGGGAATGAGGGTGGGAGATGAGCTGGGTTTGGAAATGGTGGGAGATGGGACCGGGTGAGGATGGCGATCCCTCTTTTTGTCATCCCGGTGTTTTTCCACTCTTGGAATTGCCAAAATGACCCTGAAATTGAGGAAAACATAAAGGAGTTGAAGCATCTCTACACTCCAGAGTTAAAACTCCCAGGAGGGAGCAGTGCTGGTGCTTCCAGATATCAGAATTCCGACCCAATTCCGTACAAATTGGTGCATTTCCAAAAAATCTGGTGGGTTTTGTATTTTTTTTTTTTTTTTCTTTTTTTTTTTGGAAGTCATTCCTTGTTTTCTCCTAGGTCTACGTGACTGTGCTGAAGCACGGGGACAGCTCCACTCTGGACACCATGCTGAAGGTGGGTGCTCACTGCCAGCTCCCCAAAATCCCACATTTCCCCCTTCAAATCCCTCCGGGCTGGGATTTATCCCACACCCCAGCCCCGATCCCGGCTCGTGGTGGGAAATTGCCACCTAGTGGAGAATCCCGGCTCTCCCTCGGGAATTTCTGCCTCCTGCAGGCCCCGTCCTGCTTGACCTTTCTATGAACTGGTGAAAATCAGTTTATTCCTGGTGCCGCTCCTTGGGATGAGCCCGCGGTGGGGATTAACGGAGTCACCAGCGAGCCCTGATTGGGTTTGATGAGTAATTAGCAGCTGTGGCATTCACAGAGGGCTCATTAGGTGAGGAGCCAGCCTTCATTAATTGATACCTTCACGTCCTCCCCTGTGCAGCTGCACAAGCAGGCGGACATGCAGGAGGAGAAGAACCGGATCGAGCGCGTCCTCGGAGCCATCTCCCAGCCAGAGCTGATCCAAAAAGTTCTCACCTTTGCACTTTCAGTGAGTTCTGGGGAAAAACTCTGCCTTTTTGTCAGGATATTCGCTCAGGAATAACCCTGTGAGAGCGCTGGGGTTGAGTGGGATGGGCTAAAACTGGAGGAATTCTCTTCGTGGGTCGCTCTTGGAGTTGTGTCTTCGGGTTTTGTTTTGGGGGGGAAATTCCAAATTCAGAAAAATCTGAGTGAGGTGGATCCCAAATGAAGAAAAATCTTAAAATGAGCTGGTTCCGAATTCAGAGAAATCTGAGCGAGTTTGGTCCAGGTTAACAAAAATCTGAGGGAGCTGGATCCAGATTAACAAAAATCTTAGATGAGTTGGTTCCAGATTAAGAAAAATCTGAGAGAATTGGTTCCAAATCAAGAAAAATCTGAGAGAGTTGGTTCAAAATGAACTAAAATCTGAGAGAGTTGGTTCAAAATGAACTAAAATCTGAGAGAGTTGGTTCAAAATGAACTAAAATCTGAGAGAGTTGGTTCAAAATGAACTAAAATCTGAGAGAGTTGGTTCAAAATGAACTAAAATCTGAGAGAGTTGGTTCAAAATGAACTAAAATCTGAGAGAGTTGGTTCCAGAGTAACAAAAATTTGAATGGTCTGGATCCAGATTGAGAAAAATCTTAGATGAGTTGGTTCCAGATTAAGAAAAATCTGAGAGAATTGGTTCCAAATTCAGAAAAATCTGAGAGAATTGGTTCCAAATTCAGAAAAATCTGAGAGAATTGGTTCCAAATTCAGAAAAATCTGAGAGAATTGGTTCCAAATTCAGAAAAATCTGAGAGAATTGGTTCCAAATTCAGAAAAATCTGAGAGAATTGGTTCCAAATTCAGAAAAATCTGAGAGAATTGGTTCCAAATTCAGAAAAATCTGAGAGAATTGGTTCCAAATTCAGAAAAATCTGAGAGAATTGGTTCCAAATTCAGAAAAATCTGAGAGAATTGGTTCCAAATTCAGAAAAATCTGAGAGAATTGGTTCCAAATTCAGAAAAATCTGAGAGAATTGGTTCCAAATTCAGAAAAATCTGAGAGAATTGGTTCCAAATTCAGAAAAATCTGAGAGAATTGGTTCCAAATTCAGAAAAATCTGAGAGAATTGGTTCCAAATTCAGAAAAATCTGAGAGAATTGGTTCCAAATTCAGAAAAATCTGAGAGAATTGGTTCCAAATTCAGAAAAATCTGAGAGAATTGGTTCCAAATTCAGAAAAATCTGAGAGAATTGGTTCCAAATTCAGAAAAATCTGAGAGAATTGGTTCCAAATTCAGAAAAATCTGAGAGAATTGGTTCCAAATTCAGAAAAATCTGAGAGAATTGGTTCCAAATACAGAAAAAAATGTGAGAATTGGTTCCAAATTCAGAAAAATCTGAGAGAATTGGTTCCAAATTCAGAAAAATCTGAGAGAATTGGTTCCAAATTCAGAAAAATCTGAGAGAGTTGGTTCCAAAATTAACCAAAATCTGAGAGAGTTGGTTCAAAATGAACAAAAATCTGAGTTGGTTCCAGAGTAACAAAAATTTGAGTGATCTGCATCTAGATTAAGAAAAATCTTAAATGAGTTGGTTCCAAATTAAGAAAAATCCGAGTGAGGTGGCTCCAAATGAAGAAAAACCTGCTTGGACTGGTTGGAGGCACCTGCTGCAGGGATTTTCTGTATTCCCAGCAGTTATTTCCTGGTGCTGTGGAAGTTCATCCCAAATTTCCTGGCAGTGCTGTGCTTCCAGCACCCATTCCCAGGAAACCAAAACGCACTTTGACCTCTCCATTTTCCGAAGAGCCAAAATGACCTCTCTAAATCTTGCCAGTCTTTAGTAAAATCAGATTTTCATGGGTGTAACCTGAGAATAACTCAGGGGGATTTGCTTTTCCTTCGATCTTTGAGTCGTACATTAAATTTTTGGCGGTGCAAAAAGCGCTTTAACGGACAGATTCGGTGTAGAAATGCCTAAAACCTGCAAGCCAAGGTGCTGGAATTGCTGGGAAAACGTGGAATATTGATGCCTTTTCCCTCCCCAGGAAGAGGTACGTCCCCAGGACACGGTGTCAGTGATTGGAGGAGTGGCTGGAGGCAGCAAGCAGGGCAGGAAAGCTGCTTGGAAATTCGTAAGGGACAACTGGGAGGAGCTTTATAATCGATACCAAGGTGGATTCTTAATATCCAGACTAATAAAGGTACGTGGGGCCCTGGGGGAAGAGCCCTTCCCACACACACCTGGGCAATGGTGGAAATGTTGAATTTCACCTTTCATTTTGGTTTCTTGTTCCCCTTCAGCTCACAGTGGATGGATTTGCAAATGATAAAATGGCTGCAGAAGTGAAGGTAAGAAGCTTTAATTAAAGAATTTGTTAATTTGTCGCTGATAAACTTGGGCTGCTCTGCCTGGAAGAGCCAAATCCCTGTGGATTTTGTTGTTGGGCCCATTCTGTCCCCAGACTGCCCCGCTTTAGGTTGGGTAAAACGTTATTGAAATGCTTTAAATCAGCATTTTTGAAGTAATCTGGAATTTCCAGCGATTTCTGCTTCATTCATTTAAACTTTGGTAAAATCCAGCAGAGTTCAGCAGCAGTTTTGAGCCTCCCCAAAAAAGAAAACTTCAAAATATTCAGAATTATTCCAGCTTCCATCACTGGGAGAGCTCTGACAGTGGGTGTGGACTTTATTATTTATTCTTTCCCCACATTTTTTCCAAAAACATCTTCTTGGAAGAAGAAACTTTAAATTTTGGGCATTAATTATCATTTTCCTGTTAGGAAAACACTCAGAAGGAATTTTTATTCCAAAGGTCAGCTGAGCCCTGAGCTGCCTGTGTCCTTTTTATCACCCAGTGACTTTTCTCAGAAAAGATTTAATGGCAGAAATGATTTCACAGAGAAATGTTGCATTAGAATTAATATTTTGGTTTTGCTTTTGCAAAACACCGAGCGGGAAAACCACCCCAGATTTAAATCCCAGCTCATTCCCAAGAGAATTCCTGAGCTTTTAGTGGGGAATTTCCTATGTCTGAGCCTCTGTGTCACCTTGTAGAGTGGCAGTGACAGCCAAATCCTGGGAAAAGCTGCTTGGAGGGAGGCAGGGA
>NW_008239292.1:1634855-1641650 GCF_000691975.1 Corvus brachyrhynchos | reverse complement strand
CAACCTGGGGCCTGGAGGCACCTGTCCGGCCACACTGGGGCCTGGAGGTCACTGTCCAGTCAAACTGGGGCCTGGAGGTCACTGTTCTGTCCAACTGGGGCCTGGAGGTCACTGTCCGGCCAAACTGGGGCCTGGAGGTCACTGTCCAGTCTGGGAAGAAACCTGGGAGCGGGACCAGGGCCGTGCCAAAGGCCCTGGCGGCTTCCCCGGGATCTTTCTGCTCCAAATATCCCGAAATACCCCGGGAGCTGCTGCTTGTGGGGCTGGCTCAGCTCCTGGGGCTGTCCCTGGCAGCGAGGACAGGAGGCAGCTCCATGGAAAAGCCCCTGGGGGCTCCCCTGTAGCAGGGAAAAGGAGGGATTTTGCCATTCCCACCCATTCTGGAAAGTCAGGAATGTCCTGGCAGGGCAGGGCAGGGAGCTGCTCCTTGGAAAAGCCTCTTGTGTCCCAGAGCTCCAGGAGCATTTGGACAACACCCTCAGGGACAGGCTGGGATTTGGGGTGTCCTGAGCAGGGCCAGGAGTTGGGTTGATGATCCCTGTGGGCTCCAGAGCTCCAGGAGCATTCAGACGATGCCCTCAGGGATGCACAGGGTGGGATTTGGGGTGTCCTGGGCAGGGCCAGGGGTGGGACTCGGTGATCCTTGTGGGCTCCAGAGCTCCAGGGCTGTTTGGACAAGGCCCTGAGGCACAGGCTGGGATTTTGGGGTGTCCTGAGCAGGGCCAGGAGTTGGGTTGATGATCCCTGTGGGCTCCAGAGCTCCAGGAGCATTCGGACAATGCCCTCAGGCATGCACAGGGTGGGACTGTCGGGATCATCCAGTGCGAGGCCAGGAGCTGGACTGGATACCCCGTCCCTGGAAGCGTTTCCGCGTCCCTGGAAGCATTTCCCCCGTGCCTGGAAGCATTTCCTGGTCCCTGGAAGCATTTCCCCGTCCCTGGAAGCGTTTCCCGGTCCCTGGAAGCATTTCCCCATCCTTGGAAGCGTTTCCCCATCCCTGGAAGCGTTTCCCCGTTTCCCCGTCCCTGGAAGCGTTTCCCCAGTCCCTGGGAGCGTTTCCCCAGTCCCTGGAAGCGTTTCCCCATCCCTGGAAGCGTTTCCCCGTTTCCCCATCCCTGGGAGCGTTTTCCCATCCCTGGAAGCGTTTCCCGGTCCCTGGGAGCGTTTCCCCGTTCCCCCGTGCCTGGAAGCGTTTCCCCGTTTCCCCATCCCTGGAAGCGCCCAGGGCCGGGCTGCCCGTGGCTCTGACAGAGCTTTGGGGCTGGCAGCCGGGTGATTTTATTTTCCAACTCCCTCAGCCCCAAACCCCGCTGCGATTTCAGCTTCCCTTTCCCCCCCCTCCCCTCTCCGTGGGCGATTCCCCATCGCCGCCTCCAAACTTGCGCGTACCCAAAGGGGTCGGTCCCGTTCAAAACCCTCCTCCCACAGCTCTGTCCTTGTCCCGCCCCTCTCAATACCATCCCTGCACAACTGATGTTTGTAGATGATGGGTGAGGCAGTGATGTCTCAGGGAGCTACACTGCCTTGGGCTATGATCTCATAAGTTAAGCAGGGTTGGGCCTGTTTGTTTTTGGATGGGGACTTAGAAGGAGAAGTTGATTGCTACAGTCAATTTGACTTGGTAATTCAGAAGGTGGTGCTCTTCCCCCTGGGTAGCACAGGTTGTTGTTTTTTTTGTTTTTTTTTTTTTTTTGTTTTTTTTTTTGGTTTATTTCCTCCTCTTCCTTCTCCTTCTCCTCCTCCTCCTCCTCCTCAAGCCCGTGGGGATTGGACCGTGAATGTAGAGTTTAACCGGTTCCTGCTCACACTCCAAGAATTTGGGAAAATTCTGTTTGGAAAAAGAAAAACAACAGCGACAGCAAAACAAAAAAAATTTATCAGCGATTCTGCAGAAAAGAGAGAGAGAGAGAGAAAGAAAAAAGTACAAAAATATTAAAAAAAATCAAAAAAAAGAGAGAGAAAAATCTGTAAATATGATAGTAATAAAATAGAGCATAACAAAACTGTGAAACTTCCTCAAGCCTTGTCAGTGGTTAAAATATTTAACACCCCCCTCTCCCCTTTCCTGACACTCTTATTGACAGATGTTCTGTTTTTTACACCCTCCCTCCCTTCCTCCCCCCAATAAAAAAGAGGAAACCAGGGGTTTTTAGGTCAGTGGAGAGTCTGGGGCAGGAGTGGGGCCTCAGCCTTGTGTGGAACAGGTCACTGGGCCAGGCAGGTGTGGATTCACAGAGTCTGTGCAAGGTTTTGGGGAGATGTCCCTGCAACCCCCCCACCCCAAGGATAGTAGGGTTCCCCCTTTCCCTTTTGTGTTACCTCTCGGCAAAAAAAAAAATTCCCACAAAAAACCAGAAAAAAAAACCAACCCCAAAACCCCCCAAAACCCCCCTGTTCTGTTGCTCTTGGGTTCCCCCCTTCCCCTGTCGGTCCCACTCGCTGATGTCCTTCGTGGAGAGATCGGGATTGTAAAGGAAACACCTCTCACAGCCACATTAAAGAGAGAAAGGTTCGTGCAGTTTGATTTCTTTTTCATTTCCTCCAGCCCCCTCTCCCCGTGTGCGCAGCGAGGGCACCTGGGGCTGCCCTGGCCTCGCTTCCCAGAGGATCCAGCTGCTCCCAGCTCCTCCTGTCCGGAGCTTCTCCCCTTCCTTTCCCTGATGTTGGTGGGAAATTTGATTCAGAAGCCTTAAATGAGTGATGATGATGATGATGATGAAGTCCAAGCTGTGCCATCATTCCCCCCCAAAGCAGCGTGGCCCTACTAACCAGCCACCCTCTAACAGACAAAGGTTGGAGTTCCAGCTTTTTTTTTTGTTGGTTTTTTTGGGGTTTTTTTTTTTTTGGTTTTTTTCCTTTTTTTTCCCCTTCCCCCTTTTCTTATTTCCTTAAACAGGAATTCGTATTTGGTGTGGCTTAACTGTTGATTTTTCAGAAGGTCATCAGATTTAACTTGTCAGATTGCTTCCCTGAGACATTTTTGTGCTATTGTTTAAAAAAAGAAAAGACTTCAAAAAAAAACCCACAAAAACCCAACAAAAAATTTAAAAAAACCAACAAAAACCCAACAAAAATACTACAAAGCAACAACAAAAAAAGATTTAAAACAGTTGGCGTTAATAAAAATGTCAATGTGAAATTCACGTCCTCACCTTGTGTTCTGTTGGAGCCTGAAAGGACCCAAAGCTGGGTTTAGTTGGAGCCTGAAAGGACCCAAAGCTGGGTTTATTTGGAGCCTTAAAGGACCCAAAGCTGGGTTTATTTGGAGCCTGAAAGGACCCAAAGCTGGGTTTAGTTGGTGCCTTGAAGGACCCAAATCTGGATTTACTTGGAACCTGAGAGGACCCAAAGCTGGGCGTATTTGAAGGCTGAAAGGACCCAAAGCTGGGGTTTTTTGGAGCCTTAAAGGACCCAAAGCTGGGTTTACTTGGAGCCTGAGAGGACCCAAAGCTGGGTTTACTTGGAGCCTGAGAGGACCCAAAGCTGGGTTTATTTAGTGCCTGAAAGGACCCAAAGCTGTGAGGGGACAGCAGAGGCCAAGGTGTCGTTTACAGGACCCCTCCTGTGCCACCAGGGGTAGGGCTTAGCCCAGCCCGTGAGCAGAGCCTGTGTAATCCGAACTAAAACCACCCTCAGGTGCTCCAGAACTGCCCAGGACAGGATTTAGCAGAGACAAGAAAGATAAATAAAAATGAATTGTGACCCCAAAAATTTGTCTTAAACAGCGCAAAGTCGAGGCAACAACATTGTGGAAGTGCTTCCAGGGCAGGGAAACACCCCAAAACCGGGAATTTTGAGGCACAGAGCTCTTGCCCGGCTCCATCCCCGAGGCTGGAGCTGGGAAAAAGCCTGGCTTAGGAATTGTGCGTGCCCTGAGCCGGGGCTGAGCGGCGTTTCCCTGCTGTCAGCACCCAGCCCTGGCCCCAGACTAAGCCGCTTTCCCTTCTGCTCCCTGCACACCGACAAACGAAAATAACCCCGGAGCGCCCCGGGCTCGGGGGATCCCGCTCGGGCCTCCCACAAAGCCCGGGAGAGGCACAGAAACAACAGCAACCGTGAGCAAACCATGAGGCTGGGCCTGGCCTCTTGTGCAGGCCCTGAGAGCAGTTTAATTCCCAGCTAAAGGAATTTTGGGATTTCTCCTTTCCCATAGGACGTCTTTAGAGGCGAAGTGATGCCGGGGAAAAGGGCAGGACAAGGACAGAGGAGTTTTTGGGGGTGAGGAAAGGGCTGGGCCCGGCTGCTCAAGCAAACTCCTCTCAGGGCCTAATTCCCAATGGAAGGAGTTTTGGGATTGGCTGTTCCATAGGAAATCTTTCTTTTTATCGCTGGAGGCAAAGTGATGCTGGAGAGAGGGGCAGGACAAGGACAGAGGGGTTTTTGGGGGTGAGGAAAGGGCTGAGATGGGGCTCAGGGGGCGATTGATTAACGAGGGGATTGTGGAGCACCCTGGGACACTGCGACCTGTCCCTGCCTATGGATGAGCTTTAAGCTCCTTCCCACCCAAACCATTCCATGATTCCGTGATTTTGCCCACAGGATTTGGAAGCGTTCCCTGGGGCTGAGAGTCCCCAGCAGGGACACCTGAGGGATACAACGAGGGATCCACCGGATCCATCCATGTCTGAAGAGCCCCTGCTCTGTCCCTCCTCCCCTTCCAGGCAGTTTCTGTGTCAAATCTCGGCTAAAAATCCCAAATCTGTGGTTCCAGTGGGGTCCCTCACTCCTGCTCCAGGTTTATTCTGGAAATGGGAGCCATCCCAGCTTTCCCAGCAGCACCGGGAGGGTTCATGTCCCTCCTGTCACTGGGGACCGATGACAGAATCCCGACTCCTGCTCCCAAAACTGAGCTGAAAATCCCTTTTGGAACAGGATTCAGCTTCCTGCAGGCATTTTTTGGGAGCATCTCCCTGCCCAGGAAGCAGCAGAGTTGTTCCAAACCAAACTCTGTGTGTTGCTGTCACCTTCCCCTTCCTCCCGTTCCTCACATTTTTCAGATAAACTCACGGAAAAATGGATCAAAGCCACATCCACCACTGGGTTTGGAGGAGAGGATGCTCAGAGATCCACGAGGGATTCTTTTAAGGGTTAATTCATATTTTTTAATCATTTCTGGGGGGAAAATTCCTTCTCTCAGCAGTCAAAACAATGAAAGTGGCTGAAATCTGATGGGCTGTGACTGGGAGCTGAGACAAAACCAGTTTGACACTGAGCCAGCCTGGAAGGTTCAGGCACCTGCTCCAAATAAGCTGGAAATTGAAGTGTTTGGACTCTTTTTGGGACCTCTCCATTCCTAAATCCCTGTGTGAGCTCTCCAAAGCAGCTGGGAAAAGGTGGGGTTTGTCAAAAATACATCATAAAAATGCACCTTTCTGTGCGAAATCATTGATTTTTGCAAGGCTCTCACACGGGGTGGGATATTGTTCAGTCTGCCAGGGAAAAAGCTGCCAGGCGGATGTGGAAGCAGCTGGGAAGAAAAAAGAAGTTTGGGAATTCGGTTTTTGCTTGGAACTGCATTAATCCCTCGTGCTCCTCATCCAGGGACCTCCAGGAAGAAGCGGGTCTGGATTTGTCCCCATTTTAAAATATGAGGCTCCAGGCACAAAATGAGAATTCCGGGATTGTCCTGCAGGCCCCTGGCAAAGGTGGGGCTGGAATCTTGGAATTTGGGTCTCCGGAGCCCCGGCGCTCCAGGCTGTCCCTGTAACCTGGATTTTGGGGGGAATGATGGATATCCCCTGTAACCTGGATTTCTGGGGGGAATGATGGATATCCCCTATAATCTGGATTTTTTTCAGGGAATGATGGATATCCCCTGTAACCTGGATTTTTGGAGGGAATGATGGATATCCCCTATAATCTGGACTTTTTCAGGGAATGATGGATATCCCCTGTAACCTGGATTTTTGGGGGGGATGACGGATATTCCCATGTGGGCGAACCCATTTCCCCAGCAAGGAGTAAAACCAGCCCTCAGGGCCGGCACGAGCTCTGCTCCACGGGATTTCCGCAGGGAACGGCTGGAGCTCGTGGGAAATCGCTGGTGGTTTGGGATGGGGAGCCCTGCAGGCACCACGGACCTGTCGGGCTGCTTTGCCTCATTTCCAGCTGCATCGGGGAGGGAACTTTCCTGGATTTGGCCCCACGGGAGGAAACTCTGGAAGCTGCTCCTCCTCTGCGTGCCCTGGGCTTGGGAAGCACCTGGAGCCCGGGAGCTGCCTCGTAGCCCGTGGATAAAGGCAGCTGTTTGCAGCTGGAATGGGAATGTTGGGGTCAGCTGCTGCCAGGGGTTTCTTGCTCAAGGGGTTTTTCCCCTGCTGAGGATCAGATCACGGAATCCTGGAATGGTTCGGGTGGGAAGGGACCTCAAATCCCACCCAGTGCCACCCCTGCCATGGGCAGGGACACCTCCCACCGTCCCAGGCTGCTCCAAGCTCATCCAACCCAGCCTTGGGCACTGCCAGGGATCCAGGGCCAGCCACAGCTTCTCTGGGAATTCCATCCCAGCCCCTCCCCACTCTCCCAGGAAGGAATTCCCTCCCCAAATCCCGTCTAACCCTTCCCTCCGGCAGCGGGGCTCCCCCTTCTCCTCCTTCCCCCCGCCCGCATTCCATCGGATCCCGTTTCTGGAGCGCATCCCTTTCCCGGGAAACCAGAATCCTTTGGGAGCGAGGGATGATTGAGGCGCGTGCGGGTGCCGGCAAGGGCCGAGCGCGGCGCTCCCCGGCCCGGGGCGGTGCTCGCCTCTCCCAGCGCTCATCCCGGCGCTTCCCGGTGGCTCCACCCCCGGGGGGG
>NW_008239292.1:1623866-1633028 GCF_000691975.1 Corvus brachyrhynchos | reverse complement strand
AGCGCCCGCGGGACCCCTGTTCGGCCCTAGTGCCCACCGCACCCCCGCCCAGTCCTACTGCCCGGTTCTAGTGTCTGGTCCTTCTGCCCGCGGGGTCCCCTCCTAGTCCTGCTGTCCGGTTCTAGTGCCCTCGGGCCCCCTGTCCGGTCCTACTGCCCGGCTCACTGGGACCGCAGCATCCCCTCGAGACCCCCGACCGGGCGGGATCGGAGCTTCGGGAGTCTGGGGAGGAGCTCAGGGGCGTTTGGTGGGGGAGGGAGGCTCGGCTGGGCACCCCCGGTGACCTTAAATTTGAGGAGGAAAAGAAATGCGAAAAAAAGAAAAGAAAGGGGGGGGGGGAAAAAAGCCCGAACTGCCGAGTGCAATCGCTGTGCTGGAGCGGGGGATTTAAGGCTGGTGATGCTTGAGAAGGGTTTTTGCTTAGTCAAGGTGTGGGGCTGCAGCTGTGGCCGGTCCTTGCAGGGGATGGGGAGCGCTGGGGGGGGCTGGGTGCCGGTGTCTCGGTGCTGTCCTTGTCGCACGCCCCTTATCACCCCCAAAACTGTCACCTGTCACCCTGCAGGCCGTTCCCTACCCTGGCCTGCTGTAGACTGGGAAAGCCACAGAGGTTCTGTGTTTCTTGTGCTGTTGGAAGGAGTGTGAGGCCCCCTTGGCATCAGGATTGATGCCGCCTCAGTTTTGAGGGAAAATCCTCTGGATTGGTGCTGGTGGAGTCTCAGGACCCCCCAGTTCAGCCTGGAGCTCCTGGGCCGTGTGATGTGAGGGATTTTCGGGGTGATGGGCAGGAGCTGCTCATGGTCCTGATTTTCAGGGGTTGGAAAGAGCTGGGGGAGATGTGGATTTTTCCAAGGTTTCGTTTCTACTCTCTGCCTTGTGGGATTACTCCAAGCTTTCGTTTTTGCTTTGCTTTGTAAGAGCCAGGACCGGGTGAGAGCAGAGGACGCTGAGCTTGTGCTGGGACCAAGGATTTGTGTGGGACTGGGGATGTGGAGTGGGCCAGGCTGGGAAGGGGCTGAGTCCTGGAGGAGGATGAGGGTGAGGATGAAGCAGGAGAGGATGAGGATGAAGCAGGAGGATGAGGATGTGGAATTCAGGCCTGTCCCCACCACAGGATGTGGGTGATAGGTGGGAAGAGCCTTCCCCAGGAGAGGGAAGGGGCAGGAGAGCCCCAGGGGGCTGGGAGCATCCCCCAGTTCCCTGAGGGAGCCTCTTGCTCTTCCTCATCCCCCTTCCTCCTCCTTCCCACCCCTAATTTAGCCCCTTTTAGCTAATTTAGGCCCTTCTAATTAATTTTGCCGCTTTTACCTAATCCATCCCCTTTCCTGAGCTCTTCACTGACACCTCTGCAGGTGGGAGCCAGGTCAGGCACATCTGCCTTTGCTTTCTCTCTCGAGTCCAGGAGGTTTCACGTGAACCTTCTCATTTTTAGCTGAAATTAGCCCCAAAACCTCATGAAAAGACAAATTTCCCCCATTTTTTGACCCCAAATTCTGCAGTTTTAATGTTGAAGAGTTTGGGATGGAACAACTAAAATTAATTTTAACTCAAGAGCTGGGCTCGGGCATTGAAAATGTGAAGTCCAAGACACTGGAGTTGTTTGTTGAACTTTTGAATGTTGGGTTAGTTTTAAAAACGGATGTTTGGGGCCCCAAAATCTTTGTATTTTAGGATTGTTTAAGGGTTTGGGTTTTTTAACACGTATTTTAAGATTTCTTAAGAGATTTTAGAAATGGGTTTATTGTAAATAAGCTGAAGATTTTCAGGAAAATCACATTTCTGCTTGGTGTAAAAGGGTTGGGAAAGCGATGCAGCTGCTCCCACCATTTCCTAGGAAGGGTCTTCTGAGCAGGCAAGAAGCTTCTGAGGAAAAATATTCAGGAAAAATAAAACTTCTGTGCTGAGACCTGACTTCAGAGAAGCCTCTGAAACGTGGAGAAATTAAGAAAAGGTTTCAAATAAGAAAAAGTTTAAAAAGGAAAGGTTTTAGCGAAGGAAGTGGCGCCAATTTCAGGGGGGTTTGGTGCACTCAGGTAGTTTTTAGGGGGGTTAGTTGTCATTTTGGGGGGTTAATCATCATTTTGATCTGCAGAGAGTTTGGAATGTCATAAATCTCAGAGCAGCGCCTGATTCCACCACTCCCAATTCGGGTGCGGAATCAACGAAACAACAAGCAGGGAATTCCTCCTTCCCACGCTGAATTCCCATCCAGAAAATCCCTGGTTTGACCCATGCATCCATTTATTGAAGGGGATTTCAGGGCAGGCAGGAGCAGGGAAGGTAACTGGGCTCCGGTGTCAGCTCTAAAAAAATCCCATCCCGGCAGAGCCACCGGAGCTTCCGGCGCTTCCCGGCGCTCCTCGTGAGGAGCTTAACGCCCGTAATCTCGGGATAGAGCCGGGCTGGGGGTGGCTTTAGGGGGTTCTGGGAGGTTTGTGGGGCTCCCCGGTGTGGCTGGGGGCTGACCCCGCTGTCTCCCCAGCCGACCTTCCTGGTGGAACTGTCCAAAGTGCTGGCAAACCCCGGGAACAGCCAGGTCGCGCGCGTGGCTGCCGGGCTGCAGATCAAGAAC
Organism: Corvus brachyrhynchos; assembly: GCF_000691975.1. Lineage (NCBI taxonomy): Eukaryota > Metazoa > Chordata > Aves > Passeriformes > Corvidae > Corvus > Corvus brachyrhynchos. Next base: position 1,630,459 of record NW_008239292.1, on the reverse strand, counting down.
TCGCTGACCTCCAAGGATCCCGACATCAAGGCCCAGTACCAGCAGAGATGGCTCGCCATCGACGCCAACGCCCGCAGGGAGGTCAAGAACTTCGTAAGTCCTCGGGTTTTTCCTCGTTTTCCTGTTGTTTCCATGTTGGGAGGGGTCGGTGAGGAACATCGTTGACGCTTTTCTGCCTAAAAAGTCTCCCCGTGGCTGCTTCCCCTCACTGGAGCAGCAGCTGCTGCTCGGTTCTGGGAGTTGATTTCATCTGGATGAGTTATGGGGTGGAATTTGGACAAAGTTCTTCCCCCACGGGGTGGTTGAGCACTGGGACAGCTCCCCATGGAGTAGTCGTGATCCCAAACTTCTCAGCGCTCCAGGAGTTTTGGGTTGAATTTTGAGTTGGATTTTGGGGTTTTCCCCCAAAGGATGGTCAGGCACTGGGACAGCTCCCCATGGAATGGTCGTGATCCCCAACCTGCCAGAGCTCCAGGAGCGTTTGGACAATGCTCCCAGGGGTGCCCAGGGTGGGATTTTGGGATGTCCTGCAGTGTCAGGAGTTGGGCTGGATGATCCTTGTGGGGCCTTTCCAGCTCAGGATGTTCCCTGATTTATGGAATGTTGTGAGAGGATGGTTTTAAAGTGGAAAAGGGTTGATTTAGATGAGATAAAAGGAAGAAGTTTTTACACTGAGGCTCTAAAAACATTTCCCAGAGCAGCTGTGGCTGCCCCTGGACCCCCGGAAGTGTCCAAGGTCGAGTTGGATGGGCTTGGAGCACCCTGGGATGGTGGGAGGTGTCCCTGCCTGTGGCACTGGGTGGGATTTGAGGTCCCTTCCCACCCAAACCCTTCCAGGGTTCTGTGGCTTCCCCTGCAGCTGGGCTGGGGGTTGATTTTTCTGAAGGAAATGCTTTTTGTGGAAGATTTTTCTTCCTTTGCTGAGGAGGAGCTTCCCCAAGTGTTCTCCAATCCCCATCAACACCCTTAAAACACTCCGAGTCTGAACAACGTTCACATGAGCCCCAGGAAGTTTGAAGGTAGAATAAGGTAAAAAATTGCAAATTTTGGATAGAAAATCAACTCTTAAATGTTGGAACGTTGGGTATTTTCCCGAGGATCCTTTTTGCCCTGTGACAGTCAGAGTTCAGGGCCTGCAGGGACAGAAGTGGTGGCTCAGTGGTTTTTTGTTGGGGTTTTTTTTTATTTTGGCTGATGGGAGCAAAAAAATGGTGCTGGGATTTGTGCAGTGCTCTGTGATTGATTCAGCTCGGCCATGAGCTTTATAGATATTTTTTTTGTGTTAATAGAAGCTATAATCCCAGAATTATTTGGCTTGGGAGAACCTTAAATCCCATCCATTCCCACCCCTGCCATGAGCAGGGACACCTTCCATTATCCCAGGCTGCTCCAAACCCAATCCAGGCTGGCCTGGGACACTTCCAGGGGCAGCCACATCAGAGGGATAAAAGTGGGTGAGAGATGATTGAGAACCTTTGATCCTTTATTTCCATGGAATTCAGCTGGGATCAGGAGCTGTCCTTGTGCACTGAAATTGAACAATTTATTGCTGTTTTCTGTCAAGTAATGTCAAAAATACAACATTGAGGTGGAAACTTGGCAAATGAAGGTGTGTTACTGGAAATGCTGAAAGAATGAGTCCTCAGCTCCAGTTTTTTAAAGGAAGTTTTGTTGGGGTATAACTGAAAATGCTGGGAAAATGCAAATCCCTGCCTCCATTTTTTGTAGAAAATATTATTGGTGTATAACTGGAAAGAATCAAAAAAAAAAAGCATCTCCCTCGCTCTGTGTTTTAAAGGAAGTTATTGGTGTATAGCTGGGAAAAGCTGAAAAAATGAATCCCCATCTCTCAATTTTTTAAAGAAAATGTTATTGGTGTATCACTTAAAATGATGGAAAAATGTAAATCCCTCCCTCTGTTTTTTAAAGGAAATTAATTGGTGTGTAACTGGAAACGCTGAAAAAATCCATTCCCCTCCCTCCATTTTTTTAAAGAAAAGTTCCCAAAAACCACCAATAAAAATCCTCAACGCACAAGAAAATGACCCAGACGATTTTGGCATAAAGAATTTGCCATTTGGGGTGCATTTAACCCCGATTTGTTCAACTTTTCCCATTTCCCTGCGAGGAATCCCAGCTGGAATCTGCACATCCCCACCACCATTTTTCCAGCGGGAAGCAGAACAAACGGAGAGATTTACGGGGAACGATGAAAGATTTGGGGCTGGAGGGTGTTTTTTCCATGCCCTGACCCCCATTCCCTGCCCAAATTCCAGGTGCTGCAGACGCTGGGCACGGAGACGTACCGGCCCAGCTCGGCGTCGCAGTGCGTGGCCGGCATCGCCTGCGCCGAGATCCCCATGAACCAGTGGCCGGAGCTGATCCCGCAGCTGGTGGCCAACGTCACCAACCAGCACAGCACCGAGCACATGAAGGAGTCCACGCTCGAGGCCATCGGCTACATCTGCCAGGACATCGTGAGTGCCTCGGAGCTTTGGGGTTGGGGCCCTTCGGGAAGGGCTCCCAAGAGGATTTGGCTCTTGCGGCGCGGCCTGGGATGGGTTGGAGGCCGTGCAGGGGAAGGTTGGGTTGGGGTTAAGGTTGGATTTGTTGGGTTGGGGTTAAGGTTGGATTCTTTGGATTGGGTTTAGGGTTGGATTTGTTGGGTTGGGGTTTGTTGGGTTGGGGTTAAGGTTGGATTCTTTGGATTGGGTTTAGGGTTGGATTTGTTGGGTTGGGGTTTGTTGGGTTGGGGTTAAGGTTGGATTCTTTGGATTGGGTTTAGGGTTGGATTTGTTGGGTTGGGGTTTGTTGGGTTGGGGTTAAGGTTGGATTCTTTGGATTGGGTTTAGGGTTGGATTTGTTGGGTTGGGGTTTGTTGGGTTGGGGTTAAGGTTGGATTCTTTGGATTGGGTTTAGGGTTGGATTTGTTGGGTTGGGGTTTGTTGGGTTGGGGTTAAGGTTGGATTCTTTGGATTGGGTTTAGGGTTGGATTTGTTGGGTTGGGGTTTGTTGGGTTGGGGTTAAGGTTGGATTCTTTGGATTGGGTTTAGGGTTGGATTTGTTGGGTTGGGGTTTGTTGGGTTGGGGTTAAGGTTGGATTCTTTGGATTGGGTTTAGGGTTGGATTTGTTGGGTTGGGGTTTGTTGGGTTGGGGTTAAGGTTGGATTCTTTGGATTGGGTTTAGGGTTGGATTTGTTGGGTTGGGGTTTGTTGGGTTGGGTTTAAGGTTGGATTCTTTGGGTTGGGTTTAAGGTTGGATTCGCTGGGTTGGATTTGTTGGGTTTACGGTTTGTTGGGTTGGGTTTAAGGTCGGATTCTTTCGGTTGGGTTTAGGGTTGGGTTTAAGGTTGGATTTGTTGGGTTGGGTTTAGGGTTGGATTCTTTGGGTTGGATTCGTTGGGTTTAGGGTTTGTTGGGTTTGGGTTTAAGGTTGGATTCTTTGTCTTGGGTTTAGGGTTGGGTTTAGGGTTGGGTTTAAGGTTGGATTTGTTGGGTTGGGTTTAAGGTTGGATTCATTGGGTTGGATTTGTTGGGTTGGGTTTAGGGTTGGGATTCGTTGGGTTGGATTCATTAGGTTGGATTCTTTGGAGTGAGCTTTTTGGGTTGGGTTTAAGGTTGGATTCGTTGGGTTGAGTTTTTTGGGTTGGATTCTTTGGGTCAGGGTTTGTTGGGTTGGATTCGTTGGGTGTGGGTTTGTTGGGTTTTGGGTCGGGATTCGTTGGGTCGGGATTCGTTGGGTCGGATTCTTTGGGTTGGGGTTTGTTGGGTTTTGGGTTGAGTTTTTTGGGTTGGGTTTTTATGTGGATTTTTTGGGTTGGGTTTGGGTCGGATTCGTTGGGTTGGATTCTTTGGGTTGGGGTTTGTTGGGTTTTGGGTTGAGTTTTTTGGGTTGGGTTTTTACGTGGATTCTTTGGGTTGGACTTCGTTGCTTGGATTTTGGGTTGGAGTTTTTTGGATTTGTTGGATTGGATTTATTTTGGGTTTGTTGAGTTGGATTTGTTGGGTTGGGTTTTCAGTTGAGTTCTTTGGGTTGGAGTTTTTGGGATTGGATTTTACCTTACATTCTTTGCATTGGATTACCTGGGTTGCATTTTGGGGTTCGAGGTTTTTTGGGGTTGGATTTGTTGGATTGGATTCTGGCTTGGATTTTGGGGTTGGGTTTTCTGGGTCAGATTTTGGGTTGGATTTTGGGGTTTTCCCCAGAGGATGGTCAGGCACTGGAGCAGCTCCCCAAGGAATGGTCGTGATCCCAAACCTGCCAGAACTTCTGGAGCGTTTGGACAACGCTCCCAGGGGCAGGCTGGGATTTTAGGGATGTCCTGCAGTGCCAGGAGTTGGCCTGGATGATCTCTTCCCGCTCAGGACATTCCATGATTCTCCAGCTTGGTGGAAAACCCTGGAGGGTTTTCCTGACCTTGAGGATTCCCTGATTTCCAGGAGGTTTTTATGCTCCTGCAGGGCTCTCCTGACCTCAATCCCTGATATCCAGCTTGGATCCCTCCTCGTGCTGCCTGGTTTTCCATCCTGCTGGCAGAACCAGCTCCAGGATGGTTCCTGGAAGGCCTGACCTCCTTTCCCAGCACAAATGCAGGTCACCATTCCTAAAGGGAAAGGTTTGAGGTTCCGTGTCCCTGCGGGGCTGGAGGAAAACCTCAGCTCAGCATCCACATCCTGCATAAAACAGGGATCACTCTTGGATTCCTTTCTGGTTTGGAAAAACCTGACTTTGCTCTGGCTAGAGGATCCTTTTTGTGTTGGTTTAGGAATTTTGGATGCAGGAATGTTTCGCTTTTTGAGGGAATATTTCACTTTTTGAGGGAATATTTCGCTTTTTAAGGGAGTATTTTGCTTTTTGAGGGAATATTTTGCTCTCGAGGCAACTTCCATAACATCTCCGTTGGGTTTATCAGGGATTTGCAGACTTTGGTGTGAATTTTGTTGGAAAACTCTGGCACGCCCCTGGAAAATGGGATTGGGAGCTGCTTTTTTTGGGTGCAGCTGAGTATTCCCTGCTGGAATCTCAGTGCAGGGATGCAGGAAGAGAAATTTTGTGTTGGGGGTTTTTATTTGGATTTTATTTTCAAGGGGTTGGTTTCACTGAGGAGAAAAATGAAATAGAAGAGGAAATCTGGTTGTGACAAATCCCTGGAATTCTGGAGGGTTTATTCTGTATTTTTTTGGGTGGAATCCACTCACCTCTGGATTTTTTGGCTGCCTTGCGTTTGCTCATTTAAATATTTATATTAAAAATCCCCTTTCAAAAATTTTCCAGTTGTGACAGAGTTTGGGAGTCTAAAATCCATCATCTCCATGAATCCTGATGGGAATTCGTCCCATTATTTGTGTCTTAAATTTACCAGGAATTAAAAGGAATTTTTAGTCTGTTCACAGCTTTGTTCTTTAAAGCTTGGGGGGTTTCACATTTATTTAATGTTTAAATATTTAATTATTTAACATTTCCTGGCCTTGCTGCAAGTCCAGGCACTGCAATTTTTACTCCGTGTCTAAAAAAGTTTGGGAAATTTACCACTAAAAATCTCACCTGGAGCAGAGCTCTGCCCAATCCATAAATTCCTTGGAAATCAGCATTTTTAAACTTTTTTGGGGTGAATTAAGTGAAATCCTAGAGCTTGTTTTGGTTCATGTTTGATCCAGTGGGATTTACTTGGCATTTTTCACTTGGATTTCTGGAGGATTTGTGCTCACTTCAGGCTTTTCCTTCCCATCCCAAGAGCTGTAAGAATTCCTTGGATTTCCTGTGATTGCCTGGCTTTAATACCCCAAAACTTTTATCTGTAGATTGTGATGCTTGAAAACATGGGGAAAAAAAAAAAAAAAAACCAGTTTAAATGATAAATAACTTCATCCCATTTTTTTTTTTGGTACTATTATTTTCTCAGGATCCAGAGCAGCTCCAGGACAAATCCAATGAAATCCTGACTGCCATTATCCAGGGAATGAGAAAGGAGGAGCCCAGCAACAATGTGAAGCTTGCAGCTACCAACGCACTCCTGAACTCTTTGGAATTCACCAAAGCAAACTTTGACAAAGAGGTGAGAGAGAGAGGAGGGGAGAGAAAAAATGAAACCTTGGGATGGGATTGCAGGGGCTGGATCCACGGTCAGTGATGAGCAATCGTGCACCACGCTGAGTTTTGATGGATAAATCCTGTGGAAGCTGAGACTTGGATTCAGCTCTTCGGGCTGGGGTGTTCCCGGAATGCAGGAGCGCTGGGAATCTGCAGGGCGAGGGGAAGCAGGGCCTTTTTTTCTCCTTTTTTTTTGGTTTTTCCTTTTTTCCCCTTTTTTTTCCCCCCATTTTCCCTTCTTCCCCCCCTTTTTTGCCTTTTTCCCCCCCTTTTTTGCCCTTTTTCCCCCCCATTTTTTGCCCTTTTTCCCCCCCATTTTTTGCCCTTTTTCCCCCCCATTTTTTGCCCTTTTTCCCCTCATTTTTTGCCCTTTTTCTCCCCATTTTTTTCCCTTTTTCCCCCCATTTTTTCCCTTTCCCCCCCTTTTTTCCCCCCTATTTTTTCCCTTCCCCCCCTTTTTTCCCTTCCCCCCCTTTTTTCCCTTCCCCCCCTTTTTTCCCTT
>NW_008239292.1:1606059-1623025 GCF_000691975.1 Corvus brachyrhynchos | reverse complement strand
CCCCCCTTTCCATTTTCTTTTTTCCCCTCCTTTCCCCCCTTGTTTTTTCTCCCTTTTTCCCACCCCTTTTCCCCTCCTTTTGCCTTTAAGCCGCACCTGACCCCAGGGCTGATCCCGCTGGATGCTCCTGATCCCACTCCTGTGACAGGGACACGATCCCAGCTGGGATCAGCACTTCCCTTTCAGCCGCCCTGGCCCCGATCCAGATTCAAACTTGGCCTCTGAAAATCGGTGGGGGAGGAAAAATGTTCCCAACAAGAGGGCCCTGGATGAGACAACAACCAAATCCATGGATATTTTATTATTTTTTAAATTTTATTTTGGTTTTATTTGATTTTGGTTTTATTTGAATTTACATATGTTTTAATTTTATTTATTTTATTTTTTAAATTTTTTTTAAAATTTTTATTTATTTCATTTATTTTTATTTATTTTATTTTACTTTTCCTTCTTGGATTAAGTTTATCCATTGGTTCTCTCACAAGGACAGTGTGGAATTAATGTTGAATTTGCAGCTTAGGAGGGTTTTTTAATGAAAAATTCTCCCTAAATCCCTCATGGGCATCACCTGAGAATCCCAAAACTGGGAATGGGAGGTGCAGGATCCCTCCTGGCCCCGTTCCTGCTGGATTCAGCCCTGTTAAATAAATCCATGAGAACAAATCCATCCCTTCTTACCAAAATACAAATACCCAGCTGCTGCCTTAAAAAAATCCATGTCTTGACCGGAGTTTTCTTAAAGAAAATGTTGAAATAATTCAGGGAAAAGCAGAATTTTTTCATTTCTGGACTTCTGCTGTGTCTTTATTTTGGACAGCCTTGAAATGGAAGCTTGGGATTCCCATTTAGGGGAAGAAAGGATTCCCATTTTTGGGGAAAAAAAAGGACTTAAAATAGAGCAGGGAGTGGTGCCTTGTGCCTGTGCTGGTCCAGCCTCAACCCCACCCTCCCTGGGAAGCTTTTTTAAGGCTCAAATTCTTTTTTCAGCCTCTTGAAATATTGTTTTAATTCTCTTTTTTTTTTTTTTTTTTTCAGTCTGAAAGGCACTTTATTATGCAAGTAGTCTGTGAAGCAACACAGTGTCCAGACACGAGGGTGAGTGAGCTCAGAATTTATCCCTGAATTTCTGGGGAGCCTCTGACTGCTGAAAAAATCTTAAAAATAAAGGGAATTTAATCAAAAGATGAATTTTTCTCTGCCCCAGGTACGAGTGGCTGCCTTACAGAACCTGGTGAAGATAATGTCCCTTTATTATCAATATATGGAGACGTACATGGGGCCTGCCCTCTTCGCTGTGAGTGTTGGAATTTGGAATGTGTATTTGGAATTCTCACATTTATTTCTCTGATTTTTTGCCCCCCATTTGGATTTTTATTTCCCCTGTTTTTGGCTTCTTTCCTTCTCTTTGTATTGATATTTATTTTTTCTGATTTCCCTCTATTTTAATTGGTATTTCTCAAGTTTATTTCTCTGATTTCCCTGTGTTTGTGTCCATAATTCTCACATTTATTTCTCTGATTTCCCTTTGTTTGTATCCCATATTTCTCATATTTATTTCTCTGATCTCCCTCTCTTTGTATTATTTATTTTTCCTGGTTCCCCTCTATTTGTATTTATAATTCTCACACTTATTTCTCTGATTTCCCTGTGTTTGTGTCCATAATTCTCTCATTTATTTCTCTGATCTCCCTCTCTTTGTATTATTTATTTTTCCTGGTTCCCCTCTATTTGTATTTATAATTCTCACACTTATTTCTCTGATTTCCCTGTGTTTGTGTCCATAATTCTCTCATTTATTTCTCTGATTTCCCTGTGTTTGTATCCATAGTTCTCACATTTATTTCTCTGGTTTTTCCCCCCATTTGTATTCATATTTCCCCTACTTTTGGCTGATTTCCCTCCTTTGTACTGATATTTATTTTTCCTGGTTCCCCTCTATTTGTATTTATAATTCTCACATTTATTTCTCTGATTTTCCTGTGTTCATATCCATATTTCTCATATTTATTTCTCTGATCTCCCTCTCTTTGTATTGATATTTATTTTTTCTGATTTCCCTCTATTTGTATTGATGTTTTTCAAGTTTATTTCTCTGATTTTCTCCCATTTCTATTTCCCCTATTTTTGGCTGATTTCCCTCTCTTTGTATTGGTATTTATATTTTTCATATTTATTTCTCTGATCTCCCTCTATTTGTATTTGTATTTCTCACATTTATTTCTCTGATTTTCCCCCCATTTGTATTCATATTTCTCATCTTTTTCTCTGATCTCCCTCTGTTTGTATTGATATTTATTTTTCTGATATTTCTCTATTTGTGTTGGTATTTTTGAGGTTTATGTCTCTGATTTTCCTTTGTTTGTATCTATATTTCTCACATTTATTTTTCTGATCTCACTCTATTTGTATTGGTATTTATTTCTCTGATTTCCCTTCGTTTGTATTTATATTTCTCATATTTATTTGTCTGATCTCCCTCATATTTATATTTATACTTTTATTTACATTTATATTTGCACTTACATTTATATTTACACTTATATTTATACTTATAATTATATTTATATTTGCATTTGTATTTATATTTACATTCACATTTATATTTCTCCTATTTATTTCTCTGATCTCCCTTTATTTCTGTTTCTAGTTCTCACATTTATTTCCCTAATCTCCCTCCATCTGTATTTCTATTTTCCATCTTTATTTATCTGATGGCCCCGTTCTCTTTTGTCCTCACCTCTTTAAAAACTTCCTTTCCATTCCTGATTTTCCTTTATTTCCCTGGGAATCCCAATCCCAGCAAAATCCCTAAAAACAACATCAAATTTGCCAGATTTCAGATTCCAAATGGGACAAAACAATGAGACTTCGCAGTGATAAAATAGGATAAAATCAGATTATTTGCAATTTCCAAGAGCAATAACTTGAATTTTAGACAATCCCAAATCTCCCAAAAACCAGGATGTATTTCAGGAAGGGACGAATTGCTGAAATATCCTTTTTTTTTTTTTTTTCCTTTTTTTTGGAATGCCACAGATCACAATTGAAGCAATGAAAAGTGACATAGACGAGGTGGCTCTGCAGGGCATCGAGTTCTGGTCCAACGTGTGCGACGAGGAGATGGACCTGGCCATCGAGGCCTCGGAGGTGGGACCTGGCAAGGGCTGCAAATCCTTGGATCAACCTTTGGGAATGCTCAATTCCTGCCTGGCACCAGCCTGGGAGCTCCTCCTGTGCTGTCCCAGGGGCATGGGACAAATGCCCGGGCTGGTTTTGGGGTCAGCAGCACAAAATAAAAACTCCCAAAAGAGGTTTTATTTTAGCTCCTGGTTTGGGGGTTTTAGCTCCTCTTGGGCTCCTGATTTGGGGATTTTAGCTCCTGGTTTGGGGGTTTTTAGCTCCTGGTTTGGGGTTTTTAGCTCCTGGTTTGGGGGTTTTTAGCTCCTCGTTTGGGGTTTTTAGCTCCTCTTGGGCTCCTGGTTTGGGGTTTTTAGCTCCTGGTTTGGGGTTTTTAGCTCCTGGTTTGGGGTTTTAGCTCCTGGTTTGGGGTTTTAGCTCCTGATTTGGGGCTTTTAGCTCCTGGTTTGGGGGCTTTTAGCTCCTGGTTTGGGGCTTTTAGCTCCTGGTTTGGGGCTTTTAGCTCCTGATTTGGAGGTTTTAGCTCCTGGTTTGGGAATTTTTAGCCCCTGGTTTGGGGTTTTTAGCACCTGGTTTGGGGGGGTTTTTAGCTCCTCATTTGGGAATTTTTAGCCCCTGGTTTGGGGTTTTTAGCACCTGGTTTGGGGGGGTTTTTAGCTCCTCATTTGGGAATTTTTAGCCCCTGGTTTGGGGTTTTTAGCACCTGGTTTGGGGGGGTTTTTAGCTCCTCATTTGGGAATTTTTAGCCCCTGGTTTGGGGTTTTTAGCACCTGGTTTGGGGGGGTTTTTAGCTCCTCATTTGGGAATTTTTAGCCCCTGGTTTGGGGTTTTTAGCACCTGGTTTGGGGGGGTTTTTAGCTCCTCATTTGGGAATTTTTAGCCCCTGGTTTGGGGTTTTTAGCACCTGGTTTGGGGGGGTTTTTAGCTCCTCATTTGGGAATTTTTAGCCCCTGGTTTGGGGTTTTTAGCACCTGGTTTGGGGGGGTTTTTAGCTCCTCATTTGGGAATTTTTAGCCCCTGGTTTGGGGTTTTTAGCACCTGGTTTGGGGGGGTTTTTAGCTCCTCATTTGGGAATTTTTAGCCCCTGGTTTGGGGTTTTTAGCACCTGGTTTGGGGGGGTTTTTAGCTCCTCATTTGGGAATTTTTAGCCCCTGGTTTGGGGTTTTTAGCACCTGGTTTGGGGGGGTTTTTAGCTCCTCATTTGGGAATTTTTAGCCCCTGGTTTGGGGTTTTTAGCACCTGGTTTGGGGGGGTTTTTAGCTCCTCATTTGGGAATTTTTAGCCCCTGGTTTGGGGTTTTTAGCACCTGGTTTGGGGGGGTTTTTAGCTCCTCATTTGGGAATTTTTAGCCCCTGGTTTGGGGTTTTTAGCACCTGGTTTGGGGGGGTTTTTAGCTCCTCATTTGGGAATTTTTAGCCCCTGGTTTGGGGTTTTTAGCACCTGGTTTGGGGGGGTTTTTAGCTCCTCATTTGGGAATTTTTAGCCCCTGGTTTGGGGTTTTTAGCACCTGGTTTGGGGGGGTTTTTAGCTCCTCATTTGGGAATTTTTAGCCCCTGGTTTGGGGTTTTTAGCACCTGGTTTGGGGGGGTTTTTAGCTCCTCATTTGGGAATTTTTAGCCCCTGGTTTGGGGTTTTTAGCACCTGGTTTGGGGGGGTTTTTAGCTCCTCATTTGGGAATTTTTAGCCCCTGGTTTGGGGTTTTTAGCACCTGGTTTGGGGGGGTTTTTAGCTCCTCATTTGGGAATTTTTAGCCCCTGGTTTGGGGTTTTTAGCACCTGGTTTGGGGGGGTTTTTAGCTCCTCATTTGGGAATTTTTAGCCCCTGGTTTGGGGTTTTTAGCACCTGGTTTGGGGGGGTTTTTAGCTCCTCATTTGGGAATTTTTAGCCCCTGGTTTGGGGTTTTTAGCACCTGGTTTGGGGGGGTTTTTAGCTCCTCATTTGGGAATTTTTAGCCCCTGGTTTGGGGTTTTTAGCACCTGGTTTGGGGGGGTTTTTAGCTCCTCATTTGGGAATTTTTAGCCCCTGGTTTGGGGTTTTTAGCACCTGGTTTGGGGGGGTTTTTAGCTCCTCATTTGGGAATTTTTAGCCCCTGGTTTGGGGTTTTTAGCACCTGGTTTGGGGGGGTTTTTAGCTCCTCATTTGGGAATTTTTAGCCCCTGGTTTGGGGTTTTTAGCACCTGGTTTGGGGGGGTTTTTAGCTCCTCATTTGGGAATTTTTAGCCCCTGGTTTGGGGTTTTTAGCACCTGGTTTGGGGGGGTTTTAGCTCCTTGTTTGGGGTTTTTAGCTCCTCATTTGGGAATTTTTAGCTCCTGGTTTGGTGCTGGCCCAGGTTCTGCTCCCCAAGGTAATTTTGAGGTTTTTTAGCTGGGCCTGTGTTTGGAATTCCTGTTAATCCCCAAATCCTGGAATGATTTGGGCTGGAAGGACCTTAAATCCCATCTGTTCCCAGCCATCTCCCACCTCTCCCACCTTCCCACGTTGCCCTGCCCAACCTGGTGGTTTTTTGTTAAAATAACCCAATTTTACCATTCTTATTCCCTATTTCCACCTAAACCCAGGTGCAGCCCCTATCACAGGGCTCTCCCATGTTTTTCCTGGGATATAATCCATGGGATTAATGAAATAATGACCAAAGTTGTGCTGTTTTAATACCACCAAAGGTTCTGATCTTGCCTCCACAGCGGGAGAATTTAATTATGGAATCCTGGAATGATTTGGGTTGGAAGGGACCTTAAATCCCATCCAGGGGACTCTGCACCCTGGAATTTTGGGGTCTGTCACAACCATGAGGGACTTTTTGCCAAATATGGCTCACATTCCCTAAAATCCATGAAATTTGAGTCAAATCTGGAGTTCTGGATGAAATAAAAGTAATTATCCCACAGAATTAAGAGCAAATCTTTACTTTCCTGCTGGTTTTGGGACAACTCTGCACCCTTGAGTTTTGGGGTCTGTCACAACCATGAGGGACTTTTTGCCAAATATGGCTCACATTCCCTAAAATCCATGAAATTTGAGTCAAATCTGGAATTGCGGATGAAATAAAAGTAATTATCCCATGGAATTAAGAGAAAATCTTTAATTTCCTGCTGGTTTTGGGACAACTCTGCACCCTGGAATTTTGGGGTCTTTCAGAGCCATGAGGGACTTTTTGCCAAAAGATGGTTCACATTCCCTAAAATCCATGAAATTTGAGTCAAATCTGGAATTGTGGATGAAATAAAAGTAATTATCCTGTGGTATGGCTGGGCCTGGAGAGGAATTTGGGGGAATTGTTGTGCATGCAGATGCTGTTAGCAGAAATTAGCTGTGGAGATCAATAACAGCTGAAACTTTGAAGGGCTCTGCATGAATCACATCCATCTTTTTTTAAAAGCAGCTAAATTTATATTTATGGTTGGATTCCCCAGAAATAATTAGAAGAAAAAAATCAAGGATAAAAGGACAGGCAGCAGCAGTGGGGTTGGCTTTATGTGCTCCAAACCTTTTGCTCCTTCACCTCGGGGTCACCTGGTAATTACACCTGACAGCCAAAATGAGGATAATTGTGCCCTGTGAGGAGGGATGGGGAATTCAAGTGGATTTTGGAATATTTAACTCGGTGCAAAGTGCCCTTGAGGCAACTCAGAATTCCTGTTGGGAAGGAGGGGGAAGAGGAAAAGGGAATTTGTGCCTTCTAGAGTTGATCATTCAGCCTCTTAATACTGAAAAAAATTTAAATTATATAAAAGTATTTACGAAAATCAACTTTTCACCCCTTTTTTTTTTGCCTCTCCAGGCAGCAGAACAAGGAAGGCCCCCAGAGCACACCAGCAAGTTCTATGCCAAGGGGGCACTGCAATATTTGGTCCCTATTCTAACCCAGACCTTAACAAAACAGGTGAGTGCCACATTCCCTGATGGAATCGCAGCTCAGGGGCTCTTCCTGCCCCCCCTGGCTCCTGTGGGAATTGGGTTTTGGTGTCCTCTGATCCCAAAAACGCCTCAGGAGGTGGCAGTCCCTGGTCTGTGATGAGGTTTCATGCACCACTCTGAACCAGTGATGCAGCAATTTTGGGGCTGAGACTGGGACTTGCCTCCATTTTCCTGGATCACATCCCTGGATTTGTGGTTTCCTGAGAGGTTTGGTGATTCCCTGTATTCCTGACAGAATATTTGGGGTGTTAAACCTGATATTCCACAGGCCCTGCCTCATGTGAGATCCAATTCCTGGGATTTTTGAGGCCTTTGTTTAGTCCCTGTTAAACTCTTCCCAGGGATTTACTGGGGCTGTGCTTTCCAGGCTAATCAAAATTAATGGAATGGCTTGCCTAATTATAGAATAAAACTGTTAATTAACGGGACAGAGTTCATTTGGCTGGGAATATGCTCCAAGTGAATCCAGGGAATTGTTTCCCTGGTTTGTTTTTGGTCTTGGATGAGCAGAGTGGAATTGCAGGAGGTTCCCAGGGGATAAAATGGGTGGGAATCACAGGAGGGTTGGGAAAGGAGATTTTTAAATGGTGCAGGGACCCTCTGGAAGGGATGAAAGGGATAAAATTCCCAACTGGATGAGAGGGAAAAGCTCTTTTTGGGAAGTGGATGAGGCCACTCCAGGTTGGAAAGGTATTGAAGGCTTCAGAGCTTGAGCTTGGTTGGGAAAGGAGATTTTTAATGGTGCAGGGAGCTTCTGGAAGGGATCAAAGGGATAAAATTCCTGCCTGGATGAGAGGGAAAAGCCCTTGGGGAGGTGGATGAGGCCACTCCAGGTTGGAAAGGTACTGAACGTTCAAGAGCCTCAGTTCAGCTGGAAAAGGAGCTTCTTAATGGTGCAGGAGCCACTCTGGGAGAGATGGAAAGGATTAAATGGATAAAATCCCACCTGGGTGAGGAAAAAGCACTTTGGGAGGTGGATGAGGCCACTCTGGGAGGGATTTCATGGATCAAAGGGATAAAATCCCACCTGGGTGAGGAAAAAGCACTTTGGGAGGTGGATGAGGCCACTCTGGGAGGGATTTCATGGATCAAAGGGATAAAATCCCACCTGGGTGAGGAAAAAGCACTTTGGGAGGTGGATGTGGATGAGGCCACTCCAGGTTGGAAAGACACCAAAGGTTTAAGAGCCTGAGCTTGGTTGGGAAAGGAGATTTTAATGGTGCAGGGGGCACTTTGGATGGGAGAAGAGGGATTAAATGGATAAAATCCCACGTGGGTGAGGGAAAAGCACTTTGGGAGGTGGATGAGGCCACTCTGGGAGGGATTTCATGGATCAAAGGGATAAAATCCCACCTGGATGAGAGGGAAAAACACTTTGGGAAGTGGCTGAAGCCACTCCAGGTTGGAAAGACACCAAAGGTTTAAGAGCCTGAGCTTGGTTGGGAAAGGAGATTTTAATGGTGCAGGGGGCACTTTGGATGGGAGAAGAGGGATTAAATGGATAAAATCCCACCTGGGTGAGGAAAAAACATTTTGAGAAGTGGCTGAAGCCACTCCAGCTTGGAAAGGCACCAAAGCTGTGAGCGATTCCTGTTACTTGGAAACAGGACTTCACTTAAAAACCCAGCAAAGCAGGGACAATTCCATGGAATTCCATAGATCCCTGGGATGGTTTTTTTGCAGGACGAGAACGACGACGACGACGACTGGAACCCCTGCAAGGCGGCGGGGGTGTGCCTGATGCTGCTGGCCACGTGCTGCGAGGACGACATCGTCCCCCACGTGCTGCCCTTCATCAAGGAGCACATCAAGAATCCCGACTGGAGGTACCGGGATGCGGCCGTCATGGCCTTCGGATGCATCCTGGAAGGGCCCGAGCCCAACCAGCTCAAACCTTTAGTAATACAGGTGGGTTTTTGAGGGGAGTTTGGGAGGGGTTAGAGGTCCAAATCACTTGGTTCTTTGGAGGAGGGTGTGTTTGGTTTGCGTGGGGGTTTTTATTTAAGGGCAATTGGAAGGGTGGCACCTATGGAAAACCCTGGAGTTATTTGAAGGAAGGGGTGTCAGCTTTGGATGTCGTGTTAATTTAAGGAAAATCAGAAGGGTATCACTTGTTTTGGAGATTTCCGGAACTAAAAATCCCTTGTTTAGAGGCTTTTAGAGCCCGAAATCCCTGGATTATCTGGGGGAGAATACCTGACTTGCATGTGCTCTTAATTTAAGGAAAATCAAAAGGATGTCACTTGGTTGTGGAGGCTTTTAGAGCCCAATATCCCTGGGTTATTTGGAGCAGGATACCGCTTTGCACATCCTCTTAATTTAAGGAAAATTGAAAGGATATCACCTGTTTTGAAAGCTTTTAGAGCTAAAAATCCCTTGGTTAATTGGAGGGGAATGTCTGATTCGCACGTGTTCTTAATTTAAGGAAAATCAGAAGGATATCACCTGTTTTGGAAGCTTCTGGAGCCTTGAGTTTTATGGGGATTTAGAGGCTTTTAGTGCCCAAAATCTGGGTTAATTGGGAGAGAATGTCAGCTTTGCACATGATCTTAAATTAAGGAAAATTGAAAGGATATTACCTGATTAGGAGACTTTTGGAGCTAAAAACCCCATGGTTATTTAGAGCAGGGTGTCTGCTTTGCACGTGCTCTTAATTTAAGGAAAATTGAAAGGATATCACTTCTTTTGGAGCTTTTGGAGCTAAAAATCCCTGGGTTAATTGGAGGAGAGCATCTCAAATCCAAATCCTGGATTTGATCCGTAACCCAGCACTCACGTTAAGTTACCTCAGATCTTCTTTTGTGACTCAGGTAGGAAAGAAAATGGGAAGAAAGGCATTTTGAGGAGAAAAAATGATAATATTTACTGAATGTAGAAGCTGCCTTCACTTTGGGAACGCTGAGTAAAACCATCCTTGGTGAAGGTGTTTGGAAAAGGGGTCGCATTAGGGAATAGATCCATGAATACAAAATGAAACAAAATACATCCTAAATAAACTACAGGGTTGGGACGAATGCAGGATGACTTCTTTTTTTTTTTCCCCCTCACCTGGTTTTTCCTGGCTCTTTCCCAGGCCATGCCAACGTTGATAGAGCTGATGAAGGATCCCAGCGTGGTGGTCAGGGACACGACGGCCTGGACCGTGGGCAGGATCTGCGAGATGCTGCCCGAAGCAGCCATCAACGACATCTACCTGGCCCCGCTGCTGCAGTGCCTGATGGAGGGGCTGAGCGCCGAGCCCAGGGTGGCCACCAACGTCTGCTGGGTGAGGAACCCCCCAAACCCTGCCAGGAGTTCAGATCCACAGGGAAAAGCAGCTCCTGGTGGGATCTGGAATGGTTTTCCCGTCACCGAGTCCGAGCGTTCCGCTAGCGGCACCGCCAAACTTCTGTGCTCGAGTGCCACATCCATGAATTTTCTGGACAATTCCAGGGATTGGGAGTCCAGCCTTGCCCCAGGCAGCTTGTTCAGATGCCTGGGACTCTTTCTGTGAAGGAATTTTCCTTGATATCCAGCCTGGGCATCTCTTGAAGTTGTTTAGTCTTGCCTGGCTCCCACCTGGCTCCACCCTCCTGTCAGGGGCTTTTATGAATATAAATTCAAATATATTAATGCAAATTAATACCTAAAAATAGGCATTTTTATAAATTATATAAAGATATAAATTTATATCTTTGGTTTTATAAATTTATGTGGTTTTCTGTATTTGTATGATTTTTTTATATTTATATAATTTTTTAAGTGATTTTATATATTTATCCACACACACTTGAGTGAATTCCAGAATTAATCCATGGCTTGCTCCCCCAGCAAACACTGGTTGACACTTAAATTATCCCAATTCTATTTTGTGGCTCTTGCAGGGAAAAATAAAGGAAAAAAGTGGAATTTTAGGAGAAAAATGCTGATATTCACTGAGTGTAGAAGTTGCTTCCAGTTTGGGAATGCTGTGGGAGCTTGTCCCTGGTGTCATGGGGTTGGGAAAAGGGATTTTGGGATTAAGCTTTTTCTTGGATTGCCTTGGGGAAGGGTTGCAACACCTCATTCCCCATCACCCAAACCTGCTCCTGCAGCGATCCCAGGAATAATTTGGGAAGCAGGAGTTGGTTGGGATTTTTTTCTTGATGCTTTGTCTGGTCTTTGTGTCCTCACTGCCTTCCAGGAGCTGCTCCCTCAGACTGAGCTGGGGAGGAGGATTTTCCTGTCAAAACAACTTCTAGAAATGACAGAATCCCTCCTTTTTAGGATCCCAGGGGTTTCAAGACTCATCAGCACAGAGGGGTTTTCCCTGCCCTGTTAATCCTGGCAAAAATCCAGGTGGCTTTTGTCTCCTGAAGATGATTCCTGAGTGTTTTTAGAGTAAAATAAAAACCCAGGAAGCTTTCAGCTCCACTCACCCACCCATCCCAGTACAGTTAAACTGCTCTGGAGTTGCTCATCCTGCACTTTGGTTTTTTTTTTTTAGTTTAGGTGGGGGATTTTTTTGGTATTTTAGCAGGAAAATTGGTGGAATCTGAGTTTTTGGAGCTGTGAGGGTGGAAAACCAATGGATATTTTGTGTTCCAGGCCTTCTCCAGCCT
Source organism: Corvus brachyrhynchos (assembly GCF_000691975.1). Lineage (NCBI taxonomy): Eukaryota > Metazoa > Chordata > Aves > Passeriformes > Corvidae > Corvus > Corvus brachyrhynchos. Next base: position 1,611,391 of record NW_008239292.1, on the reverse strand, counting down.
TGCTGAAGCTGCCTATGAAGCTGCAGATGTGGCTGATGATCAGGAAGAACCAGCAACCTACTGCTTATCCTCCTCCTTTGAGCTGATAGTGCAGAAACTGCTGGAGACTGCAGACAGGTAAAACAACCTCTCAAAAAAGCTTTTTTTTTCATTTATTTCCCACTTCAGGCTCTTCCTGGCAGCTGAGATCTGGTGTTGGATTAAAAGGTGGCACTTCTTTTGTATAAAAAAAAATAAAGGATGCAAATCCCAGCAAAGCAGCTCTACCCATTGAATAATTTTACAGTATTTTGTCCATATGTGCTTTAAGAAGTCCGGGAGTGTCCCTTCCCTCTTTTCTTTTGAATCTCTCCTATTTTACTCTGAATTTCTCTTGTTTTTCCCCAAATCTCCCCGTTTTCCTTCGAATCTCCCCCATTTTTTAAGAAGTCCGGGAGTGTCCCTTCCCTCTTTTCTTTTGAATCTCTCCTATTTTACTCTGAATTTCTCTTGTTTTTCCCCAAATCTCCCCGTTTTCCTTCGAATCTCCCCCATCTTCTCCTCTCATCTCTCCCCCATTTTCCCCTCACATCTCTCCCCCATTTTCCCCTCACATCTCTCCCCCATTTTCCCCTCACATCTCTCCCCCATTTTCCCCTCACATCTCTCCTCTTTTCCCCTCACATCTCCCCTCTTTTCCCCTCACATCTCTGAGTTTAACTCCACAGTTTTAAGACTCTGCCCTTCTTGTGCAGTCACAAGGCTCAGCCCCGTTTGCTGCAGGGCCACAGGATAATCAGGAATTGCAGCAGGACATAACCAGGGATCTGTGTTTGTTCCTTCTCCTGATTGTTTTTTTGTGGGTTCCATCCCTTCCCATCAGCTCCAGGTGCTCCCAGAAGAGCCAGGGACCTACTTGAGCTCCCATTCCCATCCCAGCTGAAACAGAAAATAGATGAGGCAAAACATTTTGCTCTTAGATGCAGGGCAAAAAAAAGGGCTAAAACTCAAATTTTATGGTGACTTGAAGGTTACATAAATCTGAAAGCTCCAGGTTCAATCCCTCGATCAGCTCCATGGACTGATGGTGCCATTTTGCCGCTGATTCTCCTTAAAAACCTTGTCCCAGTTCAAAATTTAAACTCTTCCCCTGTCTTTGTTTCCATCCAGCCAGGAGTGGAGTGTCTGGCTCAAGGCTCTGGAGCCCACCAATCATCTCAGGTGCCTTAATTTCAGATTTCACACCCTCAGAGGTGTCTGGGGCTCTGAAGTGCTGCTCACCTGACACCAACTCTGAGGCTCCTTCTGTCCCTCTCCTTGTTGCCAGAGATTCTGGAAATCACAAATTCCCTTTAATTCAAGGCTTTTCAATTGCTCCTGCTTGTCACAGCACTCAAATGGAGCTGTTGCTGGTTTACTAAAATTTTTTTTTTAAATTTTTAAAAAAATCTGTTTCCAAGCACTTGGAGCTGCAAATCTTCCTCCTTCTGTTGCAGACCTGATGGACACCAGAATAACTTGAGGAGTTCTGCCTATGAATCCCTGATGGAAATAGTGAAAAACAGTGCCAAGGACTGTTATCCTGCGGTCCAAAAAACCACCCTGGTCATCATGGAGAGGCTCCAGCAAGTGCTGCAGATGGAGGTGGGTAAATCTTGATTTAAAGCTGCGGGGGAAATTGTGGCTGCTCCATCCCTGGGAGTGTCCAAATCCAGGTTGGGATGGTGGGAGATGTCCCTGCCCGTGGGAATGGATGGGATTTAAGGTCCCAAACCACTCAGGGATTCTATATTCAGCTTCTTCACAGCCCCTCTGGTCTGAAATCTGAAAAGAACAAATATTTAAAGTACAATCTGGCTCTCCCTGGAGCTGCCAGGATCCCAGGCAGCCTCTTCACACGCAGGGTTTTGTTCTTGTTTCAGTCTCACATCCAGAGCACCTCCGACAGAATCCAGTTCAACGATCTCCAGTCCCTTCTCTGTGCTACTCTCCAGGTAAATTCCTCTCTCCTTTGTCTGTGGTTTTGGGAATAAAGTGATTTTTGAGGCATTTTCATGCTCCTGAAGCTCCAACCTCAGCTCCTGGTGCTGAGATTTGAATGAAAAAAGTGGATTTTGTGTCCCAGCTGCCACGTGGGAGGTGATGCAAGGTTCGGAAGTCTCTACTAAGTGACAAAATTTAGGGCAATTTGACTAAAAGAGCGCTGTTAGGGATTTTATAAAAGATTGTCTGTGCTGTCAGATTGGTTCTTGGGTTGGCTACAGCCTCAACAACCCCACAGACAAAAAAAAAATAAAACAAACTCCATCATGGCTTTGATTCCTTCATCTGCCTCTCGTGCTCGGTGCTCCTGATCCAAGTGGCACCAATTTAAATGTTCTGAGTGTCCTGGGAATTAAACAGCTGCTAATGAGCAGGAGCCACCAGTGCAGTGCTTGCTGCTGCAAACTCCACTCAAAACGGGTTTTTTTTCCCAAAAAAAATCAGCTCAGAGCAACCCAGGTGGTCTCCAGGTCAATTTGAGAAATCCTGAATTTCATCCTCAAAAGCTTTTTGGTTGTTTGCACTCTCCAGTTTTAGGGTAATTTTTTCAAATAATGGGAAATGGGAATAACCTGCTCTTTTAAAAGGGTTTTAATGGGGAATTTTCACCCTGGAATCTCACAGGGTGGGCACTGATTTCTGCCAAGGAAGTATAGTCCAGGTGGAATTAAATTGTCAGTTTTAATTTCTAAATGTGCCTTTTTTTAATCCCAAAACCTGAACCTGAATTTTTTACCCAATTGCAGCAAATACTTAATACTTTACATATTTTTTTTTTCTTTTTGGTGGAAATACAATTATGAACATCCAGCAGAGGAAAAATATTTGTTATATTTAAAATTAAATTAGAAAATCCCATCTGTGGAAGGAACAACCTGGGATAGTGGAAGGTGCCCCTGCCCATGGAATTTGGGGATTGTTAGAGTCTCTTCCCACCCAAAACACCCTGTAATTCCATAAATCCAGCCTTAATTATTTAACCAGCCAAAGTGCATCTCTGTGGAGTGTAAAATTAAAATAATTATTTTCCTCTGGAGATTAAAGATGTTTTCTCCTTTTCCTGGGAAATGTTATATTTTAACCACTTTAACCGTTCCTTAACTTTAATTCAGAAGCAAAACTCAGGTTCAACGAGCTCAGCTGCGACAGAGAAAAAAAAAAAAGGATTTTATTATTTTATTTTTTTTTAATAGGCTAAATTTGGGCTGGTCACATTTAATTCCAGCTTACAAATGGCAAAGCTGGGAGAACAGCCTATGCAGCAGGAAAGGTAAATTCAGCTGGAAAAATCTCAGTGCAGCCAAATGAATGGGACTTGGCAGTCACAAAAGCAGATTTTTTTTGGCAGCAGGGTTCAAACAGCAGCTCCCTTTCATCTTTTTCGCAGCTCCCATGGGTGTGGGAACGCTTTATCTGTGGGATGAGCGGTGATTTTTGCCCGTTTTCCGTGGTTTTTCCCTCAGAACGTGCTGCGGAAGGTGCAGCACCAGGACGCGCTGCAGATCTCGGACGTGGTGATGGCCTCGCTGCTCAGGATGTTCCAGAGCACAGCCGGCTCCGGGGGGGTGCAGGAGGATGCCCTGATGGCCGTCAGCACCCTGGTGGAAGGTCAGGAATGGGGTTGGATCCGGGAATTTTGGGCCATGTGGTGAAAAATGTCATTGGTGGTTGGGTGGTGTGGGGAAGGGGTGGGTGCTGCGTGCCTGGCAGTGTCCGAGGCTGGAGCAACCTGGGATGGTGGGAAGTGTCACTTCATGGTCCCTTTCAACCCAAGAAACCCTGGGATTCTAAAAACCAAACCACCTCAGAGCGTGGAATTTTGGTTTCTTATCACTTCCAAGGAGAAGCGTGGATAAGGCAGTAAAGGAGAGCTGGGGGTGTTCACATCCTTGGAAGTGTCCAAGGCCAGGTTGGATCGAGGCTTGGAGCAACCTGGGATGGTGGAAGGTGTCCCTGCCCATCCAGTGGGTCCCTTCCCAACTGAACAATCCCAGGATTCCGAAATCCAAACCACCTTAGAGCATGGAAGAGTGTGGGATAAGTCACTCAGCTATCGAGCAGAGAATTGGTTTTCACTCGGTTTGGGTGGAATTTGGGAGGTTTTTGATTTGTTTTTCATGGCAAATGCCACAAATTGGGGTTTTCCTTCTCACTGGGATATTTTCCCTGCACAGTCCTGGGTGGAGAGTTCCTGAAGTACATGGATGCCTTCAAACCTTTCCTTGGCATTGGGCTGAAGAACTACGCTGAGTACCAGGTACGGATCAGGCTTCTCCCTTTAATCCAGGGAAATTGGGGGCTGCCCCATCCCTGGAATTGTCCAGGGCCAGGTTGGATGAGTTTTGGGATAGTGGAAGATATTCCCTGTGGGATTTTAGGTGGATGAGCTTTAAGGTCCCTTCCAACCCAACCCATTCTTGATTTTAATTCCCTGCACCCATTCGGACTCAGTTCAATCCAGCAAAAACCTTGAGTGCCTTGACATTCCACGATTTCTGGCCTTGATGACAAAGGAGGTGCTGCTGGTTGGGATTTCCCCTTGGAATATCAGATCCTGGTGCCTTCTGTGGGGTGAAACTGTGGAATTCAGAGTTGTTTTCCAGCCCAAATCCTGGCTGGGATTTCCCCTTGGAATATCAGATCCTGGTGCCTTCTGTGAGGTGAAACTGTGGAATTTGGAGTTGGTTTTCCAAACAAATCTCTGCCACTCCCGGATATGCTGCCCTTGTTCCTCATCTCTGTGATGGCAGCCAGCTCGTTATTCCCTGGGGTTTAATTACCCTCCCATGACTCCCGAGTGCTGGAATGATCCCAAATCCTTGGATCTGGATCCCAGTGACTCAGGGGTGGGTGTGTGGCTGGTTTTTTGCAGGTCTGCCTGTCCGCCGTGGGGCTGGTGGGGGACCTGTGCCGAGCCCTGCAGTCCAACATCCTCCCCTTCTGCGACGAGGTGATGCAGCTGCTCCTGGAGAACCTGGGGGTGAGCGAGTGATTCCCTGCTCCTTAGTAACAGTTGGATGCACACTCTTCCCAGGGGGAGTGGGAGGTGGGAGAAGCGCGCCAGAAGTGTGAGGAATTTGCCGGGAATGGCTCGTGTTTGACGGCTCCGTGCGGTTTGAGCGGCAGCCAGGAGTTGTTGGGGGCAAAGGGATATCTCCTCGTTTATCAGCTTCCTGAATCCCCTCCTGAATTCCAAATTCCCTCCTGAATTCCCTCCTGAATTCCTTCCAAATTCCCTCCTGAATTCCGAATTCCCTCCTGAATTCTTTAATTCCTGAATTCCTTCCTTCCGACTTCCTTCCTTCCTAGT
>NW_008239292.1:1604532-1605833 GCF_000691975.1 Corvus brachyrhynchos | reverse complement strand
CCTTCTGAATCTCCTGAATTCCTTCTGAATTCCCTCCTGAATTCCTTCCAGATTCCCTCCTGAATTCCAAATTCCCTCCTGAATTCTTTAATTCCTGAATTCCTTCCTTCCGAGTTCCTTCCGAGTTCCTTCCGAGTTCCTTCTGAGTTCCTTCCAAATTCCCTCCTGAATTCTTTAATTACTGAATTCCTTCCGAATTCCTTCCGAATTCCTGAATTCCTTCCTGATTTCCGTCCCAAATTCCCTCCTGAATTCCAAATTCCTTCCAAATTCCCTCCTGAATTCCTTCCTGCCTGAATTCCTGCTTGAATTCCTGCCTGAATTCCTTCCCAAATTCCTTCCTTCCTGAATTCCTTCCAAATTCCCCCCACATTTCTGGGACATTCCCAGCCATGCTGACTGCCCTGGCTCCTTAAACTCCAACATTTTACACCCCTCCCAGTGGAGAAACATTCCCAAACATCCCATACGAACCTCCCTTGCCGCACCTCCAGGCCTTTTCCTCTTTTCCTCCCTTCCCACACTGACCTGGAGCCCTTTTGGGATTCCTTTTCCAGAACGAGAACGTCCACAGGTCGGTGAAGCCGCAGATCCTGTCGGTGTTCGGGGACATCGCGCTGGCCATCGGAGGGGAGTTCAAGAAGTACCTGGACGTGGTGCTCAACACCCTCCAGCAGGCATCCCAGGCCCAGGTGGACAAGGTGAGCTGTCCCCAATCCCATGGGAGCACCCAGGGGACGTTCCCAGGGGCTCATCCCATCCTTGTGTCCGTCCCCAGTCCGACTACGACATGGTGGATTACCTGAACGAGCTGAGGGAGGGCTGCCTGGAGGCCTACACCGGGATCATCCAGGGACTGAAGGGAGACCAGGAGAACGTGCACCGTGAGTACCCCCAGGGGTCGGGGTCTTTGTTGGGATCAAGCTTGGAAAGCTTGGAAAAAAATCCTTAAAATCATCCGGTCGGTGTCACCTCCAGACCGTGTCCCTCAGTGTCACATCCACACATTTCTGGGATATTTATAACCCACCCAGTGGAGAGATATTCCCAAATATCTGACACAAACCTCCCTGAGCCTCCTTGTGGGGTTGTCACATCCATGGGCACATCCCTGCTCCGTCCCTTCCCTTAAAATCATCCAGTCACTGTCACCTCCAAACCACATCCCCAGTGCCACATCCACCCACTTTTTGGGCATTTCCAGGGATCCAGGAGTTCCCCCTGAGCCTCCTTTTGGAGTTGTCACATCCATGAGCTCATCCCTGCTCCGTCCCTCCCCGTTGGGAGCGACCACTCAGAGC
>NW_008239292.1:1603965-1604487 GCF_000691975.1 Corvus brachyrhynchos | reverse complement strand
CCCTACCAGAAGAGCTCTTCCGGGTGGGGATCCAGATTGGTTTGGGAACACGGAATGTCCGTCCCAAAAATCCCAAGAGGCCTTGACCAAGCCTTTCCCTCACAGCTGACGTGATGCTGGTGCAGCCCAGGGTGGAATTTATCCTGTCCTACATCGACCACATCGCCGGGGACGAGGATCACACGGACGGGGTGGTGGCCTGTGCCGCTGGACTCATAGGGTAAGGCTTCCCCATCCTATTTTTCCCTAGGAAAAATCCTGGAATCTGCCCTTTTTTTTTTTTTTTTCTGGCTTCTCTGAAGTTTTTAGTGTCAGTTTTGGGGTTGGATTTCAGTGTTTCACTCAAGGTGCGAAGCGATGCCGCAGGTGAGTGGCGAGGTGGGAAAATCATCACAGAAATCCCAGATTTAGGATTTTTCCAGGAGCTTGGAAACAAAAAAAACCCCTCATCCTTAGGGAACAGAGGAAGCCAGGTTGAGGGTTTTCAATTTTTCCCGCTGATTTTAGGGAGAATTATGGGAA
>NW_008239292.1:1602456-1603842 GCF_000691975.1 Corvus brachyrhynchos | reverse complement strand
CCCATAATCTTTCTCTGCTTCCAGGGATTTGTGTACAGCTTTTGGGAAGGATGTCCTGAAATTAGTAGAAGCCAGACCCATGATCCATGAGTTGCTAACGGAAGGGAGGAGATCCAAGACAAACAAAACGAAAACCCTCGCGACCTGGGCCACGAAAGAGCTGAGGAAACTCAAGAATCAAGCTTGGTAAGGCCTCATCCTGCTTTTTTCCCACCTGGAAAAATCAGGGAAATTGGCTCAGCAGAGTCACAATCCCAAAGTTCTGTTTTCCTGGAAGTTGTTGCTCTGGGTTTTTTTGGTGGGGAAAAAAAAGCTCCATTTGGGTTTTTTTTTCTTTTCTTTCTCTTTTGATCCTACAAAGTCAATTTTTTTTCCCCACTTCTTTTTTTTTTTTTTCCTCCTGGGATTTGGGGTGTTGAGGTATTTTTTTTTTTAATTGTGTAATCATGGAAATGTTAAGGTTGGAAAAATCTCCAAGATGGAACCCAACCCAAGTGCCACATTCCAACATTTTTAAACACTTCCAGGGCTTTTAATTCCCTGAATTCCCTTCTTTACCCTGAATTCCCTTTTCCCCTTGATCCCCTGAATTCCTTTTTTTCCCCTTAATCCCATAAATCCCATTTTTTCACCTTAATTCCCTGAGTTGCCTTTTTTCCCCTGAATTCCCTTTTTCCCCTTATTCCCATGAATCCCCCTTTTTTTCCCCTTAATCCCCTGAATCCCTTTTTTCCCCCTTAATTCCCTTTTTTCCCCTTAATCCCATAAATCCCATTTTTTTCACCTTAATTCCCTGAATTCCTTTTCCCCCCCTTAATTCCCTGACTTCCCTTTTTCCCCTTAAATTCCTGAATCCCCTTTTTTCCCCTGAATCCCCTTTTTTCCCTTAAATCCCTGACTTCCCTTTTTCTCCTTTTTCCCCTGAATCCCCCTTTTTTTCCCCTGAATCCCCTTTGTCCCCTTAATTCCCTTTTTCCCCTTAATTCCCTGAATCCCCTTTTGTCCCCTTAATTCCCTTTTTTCTCCTTGAATTCCCTTTTTTCCCCTTAAATCCCTGAATCCCCTTTTTTCCCCTGAATCCCCTTTTTTCCCTTAAATCCCTGAATTCCCTTTTTCTCCTTTTTCCCCTGAATCCCCCTTTTTTTCCCCTGAATTCCCTTTTGTCCCCTTAATTCCCTTTTTTCTCCCTGAATTCCCTTTTTTCCCCTTAAATCCCTGAATTCCGTTTTTCTCCTTTTTCCCCTGAATCCCTTTTTTTTCCCCTGAATCCCTTTTGTCCCCTTAATTCCCTGAATCCCCTTTTGTCCCCTGAATTCCCTTTTTTCCCCTTAATTCCCTGAATCCCCTTTTGTCCCCTGAATCCCCTTTCCCCCGCCTTCATTCCCC
>NW_008239292.1:1601659-1602388 GCF_000691975.1 Corvus brachyrhynchos | reverse complement strand
CCTTAATCCCCTGAACCCCTTTTTCCCCCCCCCCTTAATTCCCTTTTTCCCCCTTTTTTTCCCCCCTTTCCAGATCTGTTACCATTGGGACGACACCTGAGCATCCCCACTGGAAAAAAAAAAACCACCACCACCACCACCAAAAAAATCTCCAGTCTTCTAAAAAACCCCCCAAAAAAGAAACCCCGGGAGTGAGGAAGTGTGCACGGATGCGGAATGTTTGGGAATGAGAGGATGATGAGGATGAGTGAGTGAGGCTTGGAACAAATCCCACACCACATTTGCGACCCTGGCACCGGGAAGAGGCATCCAGGAGGGAATTCTGTGCCCCAAAATTCCAAGGAAAAAGAAAAAGGGGGGTGGGGGGCAAAAAAAAAACCCCGCCAGGAGCGGCTTCTCCGCGGTGGCCAGCTGAGTTTGGAGGAGGAAAACGAGGCGAAAACGAGGAAAATTGGGATTCACTGTGGTGCTCTGTGAGGTCTTGGCTGCTGGAGAGAGAGAGAGAGAGAGAGGAAAGGTGGAAATTTGGGAAGAATTTGGGATTTTTTGCCTCCAAAAGGCACCAAAAGGCAATCCCCCAGGAGAGAGGGGGTGAAGGAGTTTCAGTGGAGAGGAGTGAGTGTGTGTGAGTGAGGCGATGTCCACGTTCTCGACTTCAAAAAAAAAAACAAACCACAATTGCAGTTGCTCTCTTTTTTTTTTTTTTTTTCCCAAAACCACCAAAAAACA
>NW_008239292.1:1598644-1601568 GCF_000691975.1 Corvus brachyrhynchos | reverse complement strand
AAAAAATTAAAGAAAAAAAAAATCCAAAAAAAAAAAAAAAAAATTCCAGGAAAAAAATTCCAAAAAAAAAAAAAAAAAATTCCAGGAAAAAAAAGTCAAAAAAAAAAAATTCCAGAAAAGAAAAAAAACCTTAAAAAAAAACCCAAAAAACCAAAAATCTGTACAAAAATTTAAGGGTTTAGCTGTTGCATTTCGTAACTAACCCGAGGTTCAGTCCTACTGATGCAGTAAGAGATGTGCACATAAAAAAAAGCAGAAAAGAGGAAAAAAAAAAAAAAAAAAAGGAAAAACCAATAAAATTTAAGGAAAGTTTGCTGTTTAGGGCTTTTATTTTAGGGAAATGCTGAATGTTTGGAGCTCCTGGCTTGTCCTGCTCAGCAACAAAAGCGCCTTTCTTTCCTTAAATATTCAACTGTGAATGTAGAAATGGGGGAAAAAAGATCATTTTTGGTTCCAGGGAATTGAAAAATCCACTTGTCCGGCGAGTTTCAGGCTTCAAAAATTGCAAAAAAAGGAAAAAAAATAGAAAAAAAAAAAAAGTCAATAAGTTGGAAAAAGGAAAAAAAAAAATCCGATTTGTTTTGTTTTGTTTTGTTTGGTTTTTTTTTAAAGTGCTCCGAATTGGGAAAAGAGCTCTCCTGACTTGGACTGTAGCAGCCCAGAACACTCACATCAAAAATTGTGCCAAAGAGTTCAAAAAAGAGCTAAAAAAAAAAACAAAAAACCACAACAAAAAGAGAAAAAAAAAGAGAAATACGAGAAATAAAAAATATGAAAAATATGCACACACAGGACAAAAAAAAATAATAAAAAAACCAATTCAGGTGATATTTTGAGAGGAAATTCCATGTGAAAACACACCAAAAAATGGGATTAAACACCGTTTACTTGGAAACTCGGCCTTTTTTTTTTTTTTTCTTTTTTTTAATTTGAGAAGCTGAATTTAAATCAATTTCTGATAGATAAGAAAGAATTTGTAACTGGGAAAGCATTAAGTGTAACTGAAGTTTCAAATTATAGAAAGCTTTCAAACCTTCTGCTTTAGCAAGAGTAAAAAAAAAAAAAAACAAAAAAATAAAAAAAAAACCCCAAACCAAAAAAAAAAAATTTAAAAAGAGGGAAAAAAAAAAAAAAAAAGGAAAAAAATGCAAAAAGAAATTTATATAAAAGATATAAATATATGAGTGAGTTGAGCTGACATGGCACTTGTAAAAGGTTCTATTTTTCCACTGCAGTTGAAGATGAATAAAATGGTGTCAAACATTCCCCAATATTTTCCTTTTTTTTTTTTTTTCCACGTCCCAAAGTCATCTAGCAGGTTGTACAGCCAAGTTCCTGCCTCACTTATTAACTTGTTTTTTTTTTTTTTTTTTTTTTTGCTTTTTTGCTTGTTTTTTTTTTGGGGTGGTTTTTGTTTTTTGGTTCCTGTAGAGTAAAGGACAGTCCCCAAGGAATTGGCTCTTTGCTGCTTCCCGAATTTCTTGCCACGTTGAAGGAATGGGATTTTTCCTCTGGAAAAAAAAAAAAAAAACAACCAGAAAATAAAAAATAAGGGGGGGAGGTGGGGAGGGGAAGAGAAAAAAAAAAAACACAAACAAAAAAAAGCTTTTTGTTGGTTTTTTGGGGGTTTTTTTAGGAGGTTCAGGGTTTGGAGATTGGGAATTTTCACTTCATTTGCAGCTCTGTGGAGGCAGCGGGGCCTCGGGAAAGCTCCTGGGAGGGAGAGCAGGAAAACTCCGGCAGGATTTGCTCTTTGGTTCTTGGAACTTTTTGCTTTTGCTTTTTTTCATTTGTCTTCTCTTTATTTTTTTAATTTATTTTTAGATTTTTTTTCCCTTTTTTTCCCCCCTTTTTTTTAATTTTTTCTTTATTTTTTTCCCATTTTTTTCTTTAATTTTTTCCCTTTTTTCTTTAATTTTTTCCCCATTTTTTCTTTTTTTCCCATTTTTTCTTTTCCCCATTTTTTCTTTTCCCCATTTTCCCCCCATTTTTTTTTATATTTTTCTTTTTTTTTCATTTTTTCTTTGAATTTTCTTTGAATTTTGTTCAATTTCTTCCTTTAGTCTTTGATTTTCTTGATCTTTTTCTCTGAATTTTTCCTTTATTTCTTTTCCCTTTCTCTTTATTTTTCCTTTCCTTTTTTATTTATTTTTCCTTTTCTTTTCCTTTTTTCTTTTCCCTCTTTTTTCTCTATTTTTCCCTTTTCTCTTTACTTTCATTTTTTTTCTTAATTTTTTCTTTATTTTTCCTTTTTTCTGTATGTTTCCCTTTTTATTTATTTTTTCTTTTTACTTTTCCTCTTTATTTTTTTCTTTCCCCTTTATCTTTCCTCTTTTTCTTTCGTCTTTTCCCTTATTTTTCCTCTTTTTATTTCTTCCTCTTTTCCTTTTCAGTCCTTTCTTTTGTCTATTCTTCCAATGCTTCTTTTTTGCCATTTTCCTCCTTTTTTTTCCAGTTTTCTATTTTTTTCCTTTATCCAATTTTTTTCATTTTTCTAATCTTCTTCCTTTTTTTCATTTTCTTTTTTTCATTTCCATTTTTCCCCCTTTTTTCCATTTCCTTTTTTTTTATTTCTTTCAATATTTTTCCCTTTCTCTCCATTTTTCCCCCCACCAAATTTTTCCGATTTTTTTTTTCTCTTTTGGGCCCCCTTTTCCCTTTTTTTTTTTTTTTTTCCCCATTTTCATTTTTTTGGGTCGCTTTTTTTTCCCCCCTCCCCTTTTTTTTTTTTTTTTCCCTTCTCCCCTTCCCTCATCATTTCATTTTCGCTCCCTCCCGGAGCTGCCCCCCAGCTCGTACAGGGTATCAGACGTGAATGTGCCTTCAGTGCTCTGCCCCAGCGTGCAGAACCAACAGAAATAACCGAAAATAGACAAAAAGAAACAAAAAAAAACCACAAAAACCAAGGAAAAAAAAAAAAAAAC
>NW_008239292.1:1592113-1596997 GCF_000691975.1 Corvus brachyrhynchos | reverse complement strand
GTTGGGCTTTTTGGGGTTTTTTTGGGGGGGGAGGTTTGGGATCTCTTGGGGGGGTTTTTGGGGCTGTACCACAAGGAATTTCTTCCCCAAATCCACCCCTCCTCGCTCCCATCGCTGCCTGGGCGTGGATCAAACACAAACTCCCCTCTTGCAGCTTCTTTTTTGGGTCTTCTGGGGGCTTTTTTTGGGTGTTTTGGGGGGTTTTTTTGGCCTTTTGGGGTTGTTGGGGCTTTTTTTGGGGGCTGAATCCCAAGGATACAGGGTGGGTGGTGCTGGAGATTGCGAGGTGCAGGGAATTCCATATTCCCAGAGATCCCAGACTCCTGGAGATGTGGCACTGCTGCAGAGTCAAAATTTTGGGGGATTTGGTGGTGCTGGAGATCCCAAAGGATTCCGTATTCCCAGAGATCCCAAACTCCTGGAGATTTGGCACTGCTGGGAATTCCGTATTCCCAGAGATCCCAAACTCTGGGGGATTTAGTGGTGCTGGAGATTCCGAGGTGCAGGGAATTCCATATTCCCAGAGATCCCAAACTCCTGGAGATCTGGCCCTGCTGGAGATCCCAAATTCCCAGAGATTCGGCTCCGTTTGGTGCCGCCACCAGCACAAGGCCCCTGCCCTGCCCTGATCCCTTTCCCTCGGGATAAATCCACCCTCACCCCGCGCCAGCGCGACCCTGAAACTGCAACTCCACATCAATCAATCAAGCAAATCTATCAATTAATCAGCGAAGAAACCACCCTTGGACGCTCCTCCAACTCCAATCCCTGCTTCCCTCTTTTGCTCCATAAAACCCTTGGGAAAAGCCGGATCCATTCATTTACCTCCCAAATCAGGATCCCCCCCCCACCAAAAAAAAAAAAAGAAAAAAAAAAAAAAAAAAAAAAAAAAAACATTTTTTTTTTTTTTAAAGCTGATAAAGGTGGGGAAAATCAGCCGCGAGTGGATTTTGGGAGCCCCGGAGGTGACATCAGCCGTCTGTGCCACCACCCCGGCCCGGGAATACCGGAATTATTCCCGGCATCAGCAGCTCCCGACGTGGATTTATCCAGGGGAGGGCTGATGTGCTGAACTCTGCCCTAAAAGAGAGGGAAAAGCTGATAAAGGTGGGGAAAATCAGCCGCGAGTGGATTTTGGGAGCCCCGGAGGTGACATCAGCCGTCTGTGCCACCACCCCGGCCCGGGAATACCGGAATTATTCCCGGCATCAGCAGCTCCCGACGTGGATTTATCCAGGGGAGGGCTGATGTGCTGAACTCTGCCCTAAAAGAGAGGGAAAAGCTGATAAAGGTGGGGAAAATCAGCCGCGAGTGGATTTTGGGAGCCCCGGAGGTGACATCAGCCGTCTGTGCCACCACCCCGGCCCGGGAATACCGGAATTATTCCCGGCATCAGCAGCTCCCGACGTGGATTTATCCAGGGGAGGGCTGATGTGCTGAGCTCTGCCCTAAAAGAGAGGGAAAAGCTGTTTTTTTCTCGGGAAAAGGTGGGGAAAATCAGCCGCGAGTGGATTTTGGGAGCCCCGGAGGTGACATCAGCCACCTGTGCCACCACCCCGGCCCGGGGACACCGGAATTATTCCCAGGATCAGCAGCTCCCGACGTGGATTTATCCAGGAGCATCTTCCCAGTGCCAGGCTGACGGTGTGAGCTCTCCCGGAGAGGGAGAAAACACCGATTTTTCTTGGAAAAAAAGTGGGAAAAACAAGGCACGAGTGGATTTTGGAACCCTCGGAGGTGCCGCGGTGGCCTCGGGACCTCTCCCCAGGCTCTGTCTGGCGCTTTCCCACTCGCCCCTTCCCCACCCGGAGGGGATGGGACACCCTGGAGCCGGTGCCACCCTCTGGAATACGATTTTCCAGCTGAGGGAATCCTCATTTTGCCGCTCTTCTCCTGGCGGCCGGGGTGGGTTTGCTCCTTGTGCCACGGAGCGATGGACGAGGGACGCATTCCCGTCACGGGGATCATCCCAGGCCACCTCGGCATCGCTCCTGTACCTTTCCCTGCCCGCTGGAATCCCGGGAATGCGGCTGTGGCACATCCATCCCACTGCTGCCAGCGCCGGGATGTGCCGGGATCGGCATGGAAGGGATCGGGAATGGGCTCAGCCCCGCTGGATTTTGGGCACAGGGTGAAGCATTCCCGCTCCCATTCCCTGGAATCCTCCTCCCCTCGTTGCTCCATACTCGGAGCTGCCGCTTCGGGGGAGCCTGGATTGGGATGTGCCGGCCCTGGATGCTGGATCCGAGCTCCAGGCTGGGATCCCTGCAGACTTTTCCCGGGATGTGGAGGGTGGGAACCGCGGTGGTGAGATGGGAGCTTGGATATTCCCAGGAAACCCTGGGAATCCTCGGGCAGGGGGAAGACGAGCTCAGAGCTGGGTTTGTGAACACCCGGGGCTGTTTTTCCCAGTCCAGGGATGTTCTCCCAGTGCAGGGATGTTCTCCCAGTGCAGGGATGTGCTTGCAGGCCGAGGTTGTTGCACAGCAGGGCAGGACCCAGTGGAAAACTATCCCAGGTTTTCCATGCTGAGGGATTCTCCATAAAATCCCCTCCGAGCCCTCTGCGGCTGCTGGTGGGGCTGGAAATTCGTGTTCCCACCTTGGAAAGCCTTGGATTGAGGAATCCGACGGGCTCCGGCCCGGGATTGAGGAGGAAACAAACGCGGGATTGTCACCGAGGATGCCGAAGGCGACGTTTGGGGGCTCCGTTGATGTTTCCAGAGCATTTCAGGCCTTCCAAGGAAGCCGGGCTTGGATTTGGGAAGAGATCCCGGCTCTCCCTGCTCTTCCCTGCTCTCCGTCATTCCCTGCCACGGCTCCCTGGGAGCGCAGCGAGGAGCCGAGGCCTCGCTCCCGACGTGGATCGGAGATAAATAATTCACTCCGGGAGCTGGGAGCGCGGGAGGAGGCTGGGAATGAACGCAGGGAACAGCCCCGGGCGCAGGGCAGGGCCGGGAGCGCAGGCACCGTCCCTGGCAGGCGGAGCAGGCTCCTGTGGCACTGCGGGGTTGGAAAATATGGATTTGGGCGGATTTGGGAGCGGCGGAGAAGGAGATGGAGCCCCCGGGCAGAGGAGGGGGCCGGGTGTCCTTTGCTGCGGGTACGGGAACGATGGATAGGGAAGGATGGTGGGGTGAGGGTGTTCCTGCCCCATTCCTGCCCTAATCCCTGTCCTCACCCCTGCCTGAATCCCTGCTTGAATCCCTCCCCTCGTCCTTGTCCGAATCCCTGCCCTCATCCTTGTCCTCATCCCTGCCTGGATCCCTGCCTGAATCCCTTCCCTCATTCCTTCCCAAATCCCCGCCCGAATCCCTGCTGCTGGGAAGGGAGGATTTTGCCTGTTTTCCCAACAATTCCCATGGAATCCGGCTGCAGAGGCAGCTCCGGAGCCGTTCCCGTCAGCCGGGGCATCCTTCAACCCCTGCACCCCGAAGGTCCGGGGGTGCTGCGATCCTCCCTGGGCACTGGAGGATTTTCCCTTTGCCTATCCCCAGCATTCCAGAGGGTGTCCAAGGGATCCCCATCAGCCAGGGGGAACTTCCCCGAGGCTTTCCTTGTCTTAAAACTTCCCAGAAACTGTTGGGAAGAGGGGGGAAAAGGCTTCGGGGGACAGAGGGGGGCTCCTGGTGCTCCCCTTTTCTCCCCGATGTCCTGGGAGGATGGGGCTCCATGGAAAACTCTGCCTTGGGAAGAGCAGGGAATCCCATGGAACGCCCAGATTGGATCCAGCACTGTCCAGAGAGGCTGTGGGGACCCCAAATCCCAGGGAACGGCTTAGCTGGGAGACAATTCCAGCAGCTTGGATCTGACCTCCTGCCTCCCTCTGTTCCTCCTCTCCGCACCCGACCCTGTGACAGCTCCCGGGATGGCTCCAACGTTTGTCCCCAATGCCCAGGGACCCCCTGTGCCCCTCGGGGAGGTCCCCCTGGGCACGGCGCTGCCTCCATCCCGGGCACTCCGGGATGTTTCCTTTTTTTTCCAGATTAACTTCCAACCTGACGGAAATCCTTCATTTGCACTTCAAAGCGCTTTGCCGCAAATCCTCCGGAGCCGGCGCTCGGGATTTTTCCTGGGCCCTGTTCGCGGCACATCCCGTCCCTGCGGGTCCCTCCTGCCCTTCCCCGCTGCTGTCCCACCCAAAGGTGACATTCCGGGAGCAGTTTTCCATCCCTAGGCCACGCACCGAGGGCAACGTGAGATTCCCCGGAGGAAATTCCAATGGGAACGGCCACGAAGCGTCGCAGCAGCCCCGTGCCCGCCTGGCATCGGGCCCCCGAAATATTTCAGGCCTCGTCGTGCGTGTTTAGCTCCCACGGGAATCTCCTGGAATCTCGGCATCCCATGGGTGGCACCCCCCAATGCCAGGGGTGTGTCCGTGCCCCTGGCTCCGGGTGCTGGATCCCCTCCAGGCTCTCCAGGTTATCCCAGGCTCCATCCAAGCACTGACCAGAACGCCAGGAAAGGCAATCTGGGATGGGAACGCCGTGGGTGCTCCCAGCTCGAAGTTTTGCTCCCTTTGGGTCCCCTGGTGGGACCAGGGGCTGGGGGAAGCCGAGATGGACTTTGCAGTGATTCCTTTTCCCTCATCCCGACACGAGCCAGGGTCAGGATCAGGATTTGCTCCGTGCTGACCTCTCCCAGCTTGGCTTTGCTGCCGGATCCCCCTTCAGTGCCCATCCCTGGGGCTGCTCTTCCCCCCCTCCCCATTCCTCCAGAGGCCTTGGCAGGGATGTTTGGGATGTTTGGGATATCGGGGTCCCGCAGATTTCCCCCGGCCCCCATCCCTGCGTCCCATTCCCGGCTCCTCCGCTGGGGTGGGACAAGGCCTTGGCAGGAATCTTGTGCCACCGGGCTCACGCAGAGCCACAGAAGTGTCCGTGCG
>NW_008239292.1:1591120-1591335 GCF_000691975.1 Corvus brachyrhynchos | reverse complement strand
CCCGGCTCCATTCGCATCTTCAGCCCCATCCTCATCCCCATCCCCGGCTCCCTGCCCATCTCCAGCCCTGCTTCCATCCCGCTTCCATCCCCATCTCCTGCTCCATCCTCATCCCCATCCCTGGCTCCATCCTCATCCTCATCCCGTCCCGGCTCCGCCCCGGACCCCTCCTGCGTTTCCGTCGCCGTCCCCCGCCCGGCGACCCCCGGCGCGGT
>NW_008239292.1:1589828-1590371 GCF_000691975.1 Corvus brachyrhynchos | reverse complement strand
CCCCTGATCCCCTCGTGGCCGATGTCCGGAGCTCCCACACCTGAGACACGCCTGTGCCACCCCTGTGACACGCCTGTGACACGCCTGTGACACGCCTGTGACACGCCTGTGCCCGCGCCGCAGCCCTGCCCAGCCCGCGCCGCTTCGCCCCGCGCCTGGGGCCCGCTGCAAGGCAGGTGTCCCAGCGGGGTGGGGAAACTGAGGCACGGCAATCTGGGGAGCAGCAGGGACGGCCCGGGGAGCTCCGGGCCAGGTTGGGGACACACAGCTGCCTCCAGGCCCTGTGTGTTGGGGACAAAGAGGGTCCTGTCCCCATGGTGCCTCCGCTGGCAGGGCCTGGGTCTCAGTTTGGGGGGGGTCACCAGAGCTTGGGGAATCTCATCTTGCCTTTGGGGGTGCCTCAGTTTCTCCAGAGAGGTGATGGCAGTGCCCTCCCTGCCCGAGCAGAGGCGTGTCCCCTCTGTCACCACCCCGGGGGACCCTTGGAGGGCTGGCGGTGCTGGGGGTCTGTCCTTGTTTCCCTCTCCGTGTCCCAGCGGACGC
>NW_008239292.1:1589146-1589422 GCF_000691975.1 Corvus brachyrhynchos | reverse complement strand
CTGGTGGACCGTCCCTCCTCTGTCATCTATCGCCACCGGGACAGGCTGAGCTCACTCAGAGCCCGCTCTGACCCACCTGGGCTCCCCCTGCCCCAGCCTGGATCCCACCCCAGTGTCCCCCAGAGCCCGGCCTGCCCCGGTGTCACCGGTGTGTGTCCGGTGTCCCTCCAGGCTGGACATGGACTCCATGTTCGAGGACGACATCAGCATCCTGACGCAGGAGGCGCTGGGGCCGGACGAGGACTGGCTGGACAGCCCCAACACCGACCTCTCGGG
>NW_008239292.1:1587855-1588070 GCF_000691975.1 Corvus brachyrhynchos | reverse complement strand
GCTGCAGAAGAGCAAAGAGCGGGAGGAGCAGCTGGAGGAGATGATCCAGGCGTACGAGAAGCTGTGCGTGGAGAAGGCCGACCTGGAGACCGAGCTGGGAGAGATGGTGGGTGCCGGCAGCAGGGCGCGGTGCCCTTCCGGGCCCACGGTGTCCCCATCCTTGGGGGATGGGTCCTTGCGGGGGGGGGTGTGGCTTTTTTTCCCGCTCTCTCGCT
>NW_008239292.1:1587405-1587684 GCF_000691975.1 Corvus brachyrhynchos | reverse complement strand
GCCCCCAGTCCCGGGTGGGTGGGGTTTGGGTGTCGGGGAGCGGGTGATGGGGCAGGGTCTGACCCCACAGGACCCCCGCTACCCTCGGTGGGTGGGGGTCCGGGTGCTCACAGGGTGTCTGCTGTCCCCAGGAGCAGTCGGAGCGGGACATGGGCAGGGTGAAGAAGGTGGGCGACGACCAGTAAGTGCTGGGAGGGGACTGGGGCGAGGGCTGGGGGAGCCCCGCGCTGGCAGGACGGGGTGGGGACACACGGGACCGGCTGGGGGGGAGGACTAGAC
>NW_008239292.1:1584641-1587174 GCF_000691975.1 Corvus brachyrhynchos | reverse complement strand
CACCGGGGGTCGCCGATCGTCGCCGTGCGGCCCCGGTCCGCGGCACCCCTGTGGCACCAATCCGTGCCAAACGCGTGGCACCGAACCATCCTAACCACCGGGCACCGATCCACCCCGACCACATTCCAGCCTGGGCAGTCCCGGGAGCATTTCCAGGCTCCTTGGAGCCGTTTTTCCCCCATCTCCATCCCTGTTCCAACCCCTCCCAAAGGAGCGTTTCCTTTTGCCGTGGCTGCAGGCCCAGTGCTGGGGACAGGTCCCTCCTCTGTCCCTCGCTGTCACTTCCCGGTGTCCCCTCTGCGGCAGCCGCGAGCTCTGGAGACTCCCCGGGCATCCCCGGGCACTGTGGGGTGCTGGGACAGACGCTTTGAGCCCACAGATTTGGGGCTTTGAGTCAAAACACCCCAAATCTGGGGAGAGCTGAGGGGAAATGGGGCCGTGGCCGGACCCCTTAAACCCCCAGGGGCTGACGCTGGCACCGAGGCGGTGGCGGTGTCCCCGCTTTAACTCGGTGCTGGCCTCGTTCCCCCGCTGTCCCCACCCCGGGAAGCGGCAGCGGGGCTCGGTGCCCCTCCCCGGGCCGAGCTGTGGACAGATAAAAGGTGACACGCGGGGCCGGGAAGGTGCCGGGGTGTTGTTGTGGGGGGCTGGATCCATCTCCTCCTTTTCCAGAGGTGTTGGATGCTGTTGCCGTTTCCTGTCGTGCTGGTGCAGATCAGAGCGGGGGGATCCAGGCGGGGGCTGGATCCATCCCTGGGGAGCTTCCGTCTCTCTGCCGGAGTGGCCCTTCCCACCCTTCCCCTCCTTAATTGCCTTTATTTCCACAAAATCCCGTCTCCCGAGATCACCCCCACGTTGTGCCCCCACCCCTCTCTCCCCGTTCCCACAACATCCAGGGACGTTAAAACTCCCGAATGTCTCTATCGACATTTCCCAATGGCCAAAATCGTTATTTTCAAGCCCAAACTCACCACGCTGGGATGGGGAAACCGAGGCAGGGCTGGCTCCTCACCCCCTCCCCGGGCACAGCTTTTCCCTCCGCGCTCTTTTCTTGTCGATTCAGCTCTTTTTTGTCACCTGCTTCTCTCCGCCACTGGTTTTTTTTTGGTGTGAAAAGCGCCTTATCGGCGTTTTCCATCTCCGGGTGATTTTCTGGTGCTTCTGCCATGGCGCGCGTGGGGCGGGGGTCCCCCCGCGTCCCGATCTTCCTCTCTTTTTTTTGGTTTCTTTTCTGAAGTTTAGACATTTTTGGGGGCTTTCTGAGCTCGAGGTCATTCCCTCTTGCTCTCCCTCCCGCGAAAAACCAGAAGCCAAATACTGGAAAAAGCCGTGGAGGGAGCAGGGTGGGGGTTTGGGGGCACCAGACCACCTCTCCCACTTCCCCGCCCTGCGTTTTTGGGGGGATTTTGTGGGTTTTAGTGACTCTTGCACCCATGGGTGCCAATGCCGGGCACGTCCCCACCCCTGGCTCCTCCAGCTCTGCAGCAAAGAGGGGTCTGGGGGACGCGGAGGTGACATCCTGTGTGTCCCCCTGGTTTTTTGGGGGGCCCGGGGGACAGGACACAGTCGGGGATCCCGAGGGTCCCGCCAGAGTCGTGGAGAATTTGGGGCTGCTCTGTTCTCAAGGCTTATCTGAGGTTTTTTTATCAAAATCCCACAGTTTGCCCCAAACCAGCTCAGTTTTGGGGGTGAGGGGCACCAAGACCGTCCCTCGTGTCCCTCTCGTGTCACCAACCGTGCCCAGAAGGCTCTTGGGGGCACACGAAGGGGTCCAGGGCCACTGTCACTCCCCGGGGCCGCAGTTTCGGTGCTTCCTCCCTGACCTCGGTAAGAGTTCGGGAGGAATTGGAGGATCCCAGGATTTGGGGGATCCCAGGATTTGGGGGATCCCAGGATTTAAGGAGCCTCCAGAATCCCGTGGTGGGGCTGGAGGAACGGGGAACCCCTTGGATCCCACGATGGGCCACAGGGGAAACTGAGGCAGGAGAGCTGGGGGCTGGCAGGGTGGCACTGGGGGGGTTTCTCTGTCTTCTTTTTTCTTCTGTTTTCTTCTTCTTTTTTTTTTTTTTATTTTCCTCTCTTTTGTTCTTCTTTTCTCTTTATTTTCTTTTTTCTCCGTATCTTCTTTTTTATGTCTATGTTGGTTTTCTTCTCTTTCCTTCTTTTCTTTCTTTTTCTTCTTCTTTTTTTGTATCTTTTGCTCTTCTTCTCTTTCTTTTCCTCCTTTCCTTCTTCTCCTTCTTCTCTTCCTTTTCCTCCTTTTCCTTCTTCTCCTTCTTTTCCTCCTTTCCCTTTTCCTACTTTTCCTTTTTTTTCTTTTTCTTTTTCTTTTTCTTTTTCTTTTTCTTTTTCTTTTTCTTTTTCTTTTTCTTTTTCGTTTTCTTTTCTTCTTCTTCTTCTTCTTCTTCTTCTTCTTCTTCTTCTTCTTTTCTTCTTCTTCTTCTTCTTCTTCTTTCTTCTTCTTCTTCTTCTTTTCTTCTTCTTCTTCTTCTTCTTCTTCTGCTCTCTATTTCTTCCCCCCTTTTTCTCTCTA
>NW_008239292.1:1582894-1584288 GCF_000691975.1 Corvus brachyrhynchos | reverse complement strand
CCCCCCTCCTGGATGCTCCCGTCTGCTCCCGGTGCTCGATCCGCGGCCACAACTTTCCCCTTTTAATTTAAAACCCTGCATTTAGGTGAATTTTGAGTTGGTTCTGGGGAGACACCGGGGTTGTGTCACCCTCAGAGTCACCGCGTCCCCTTTGGGAATTGGCCTCTGGATCTCGTGGTGTCGGCCGGGGTGGAAAGAGGGAACTTCAGACACCCTGAGGTGGCTTTTTTTTTACCCTGGGCCGTTATTTCCTCAGGAATTTCCTGGAGGAATGCTGGAAGCACCATCCAGGCCGTTGCACTGAACCTTTTTTAGTTACATTTATTTAAAAAAACCCCACCAAAACAACCAAAATTCCAGCGGGGAGGTCAAGCCCTACTGAAGGATTTCACCCCCACTGAAGGCTTTAATCCCAGCTGAAGGCTTTAATCCCTGCTCAAGGATTTCTCCCCACCAAATCCCCTCGACCCCGGGTTTCCTTTGCTCCGCAGGGTGAACCTGGCCCTGGCCTACACGGAGCTGACGGAGGAGCTGTGCCGCCTGCGGAACCTCAGCTCCCTGCAGAGCCAGATCCTGCGGGCGCTGCTGCAGGAAAAGAGCCTCAACGGCGGGGAGGGGGCTTCGGGGGGCTGCCGGGCAGGGACGGGGGGCACAAACACCGGGAAAAGGGGATGGGTGCCCTCGTCCTATGGGTGGGGATGAGATGCTGGGGGTATCGGTCCCCAAAGGCAACTTGCCCTGGGAGTGTCCCATCCGAAAAGTATCCATACCTGGGAGTATCCATCCCAAAAGCATCCGTATCTGGGAGTATCCAAACCTGGGAGCATCCAAACCTGGGAGCATCCCATCCCAAGGCAATCCATTATCCCTGGGAGCATTGGCCCCAGGAGCGTCCTGGGATGATCCCACCCCAGGAACCTCCATCCCTGGGACCATCCATACCTTGGATCATCCCATCCCCAGGAGCATCCACACCTTGGACCATCCATTCCTGGGAATATCCATCCCGGGAGAATCCATCCCTGGGCCCATCCATCCCCGGCTGCCTCCGCCGCCAGAATCACCCCTCCCTCCGGGGGTCCCCACAGCCGCATCCCCCCATCCCTCTGGGCTGCCCCTGGATGCCGAGGCATATTTTCCACATTGTCCACATTGTCCACATTGTCCACACTTTCCACATTTTCCACATTTTCCCACATTTTCCACATTTTCCAAGCCGCCGAGCTAACGTGGATTATTTTCCTCGCGTCCCCCTTCTCCTGTGCCAGGCCAGCGCCACTCCCCGCTGTCCCAGTGCCACTCGCCAGCCCAGCAGCGCCGCTCGCCCGCCCCGCAGTGCCCCTCGCCCGCTCCGCCGGGACGCTCCCAGTGCCAATCTCCCGCCCTCCAACGCC
>NW_008239292.1:1581434-1581947 GCF_000691975.1 Corvus brachyrhynchos | reverse complement strand
TGCGGCCGCCGCAGAGGGATCAGAGCACCCCCCCCACTTCCCCGCCATTTGGGGGAATTCTGTGCGTTTTAATGACTCTTGCACCCATGGGTGCCAATGCCGGGCACGTCCCCATCCCTGTGCCCCCGCAGCTGCTGCTGGAGACGGTGGACTCGGAGGTGCGGAGCTGCCCGCTGTGCCAGCTGGCCTTCCCCATCGGGTACCCAGATGATGCCCTGGTCAAACACATCGACTCGCACCTGGAGAACAGCAAGATCTGAGCCTTGCCCCCCTTCTTCCCGACCTTTGGATGCTGCATGGAAACACACCGGGAGCGCCCAGCTCCCGAAATACCTCCAAGTCTTCAGTAGCTACGGAAAGACTGAGCGCCTCCCACCCCTCACCCCAGAGCTCCCCGGAGCCCCCAGCCCCCTCTGAGTGGGCTCATCCTCGCCCGCTTCACCCCGTGCCAGGTTTGGATGCTCCAGTAGGGGTACCAGGATCACGCCATGCCAGGGGGCGGCCGGGGGGGGC
>NW_008239292.1:1580073-1580845 GCF_000691975.1 Corvus brachyrhynchos | reverse complement strand
TGTCCCCCCTCACCGAGCCGCTCCGCGCTGCATGTCCCCCCCGTGTCACAGCGCACACCCCCACGCACCGCCGGGGGCTCGGCCCCACACCGGGACCCCCGGCAGGGGGGCCCCGCCCTCGCTGCGACGCCACCGACTCCAATAAAACCTTTCCAGCGCCCAAAATGCCTTGGAGGGGAGGGAGAAGCCGTCTCCTCTCTTGGGGTCCCTAGGGAAGGAGAGGGGGGGTCCAGGTGTAGGTGCCCTGTCTCCCCCCGGGGATGGAGTTGGGGTCGGGAACGAGAGGGGGCTCGACAGAGCCAGCTCGTGTCGCCAGGGTGGGCGTGACAGGGTTTGGGGTGTCCTGCGGCCATGTCCCCGTTCCTGGCCCGTTTCGGGTTCACCGGGCAGGTGGGTGACCCAAAACGGGACAATCCGAAGCAAAACAAAAAATCACCAGGCTCGTGACGGCACAAGGGACACGGCCAGACCCCGGCGTGGGGATCCCCTGGCAGGGTCAGGGGGATCCGGGGGGAGGCGATGGATGGCGGGGTGGGATTCTCCCGGTTTTTCTGAGGGAAGCGTCTGCCCTGGGCAGGGAGAGCTCTGTCCCTCCCTCCCTCCAGCACCACCGGGCCTCCCTTCTCTGCGTTATCGCCGGTCCTACAGCCCTCCCCCTGCCCGCCTGCGGGCTGGGGGTCCGGGCCAGCTCTGTGGGACCCCCGGGTGACTTTTAGCCCTGGCAAACCCCGGCTCCACAGCGAGCACCCACGGGCTGAGCTGTGGCCGTTCT
>NW_008239292.1:1579002-1579411 GCF_000691975.1 Corvus brachyrhynchos | reverse complement strand
TTCCCCCCGGGGGCGGCTGCCGCTGACTCAGGACCTGCCGGGCTTCCCCCCGGGGCCGCGGGGACCCTCCCCGGCCCCCCCAAACCACCGTCCCTTCTCCGGCTGCCTCGCCAGGCGGGAAGAGCTCCAGGACGTGTCACCTGGTGCAGCAGTGTCCCCGCGATGCTCGCGTGAGTCTGGGGGTCCCAGCACCCCAAAGCCGCTGCCTGGGGGCTGCCCCTGCTCCTTGGCGCCGTGCTGGGGGGTCCCGGGATGCTCGTGGTGGGCACGGGGCTCGGTGGCCGTCGCTCGGTGCATTTTGTCACCTGTCGCCAGCAGGGTGAGGGCACAGCACCCTCTCTGTCACCCGTGGGGGGACACTCTGAGCCCACCCCACCGCGAGTGGGACCGGCTGGCCCCCCGCCTCACT
>NW_008239292.1:1576936-1578678 GCF_000691975.1 Corvus brachyrhynchos | reverse complement strand
CTGTCCCGAGGGCGGTGGGAGCATCCCTGGGGGAATTGTCCCCAGGGAACTCGGGGGATGTCACAGCATCGGCACGGGGCACTGTCCCCAAAGCCACCCGCGGGTGTGCAGCATCCTCCCACCCCGGGCTGTGCCCCCCACACGTGGTGGGACACACCTGGCTCCGTGTGCCCCGTGTCCCCGTTGTCCCCCATGTCCCCATGCCAGTGGGTCACACCGCGCCGTTTTCTAGGTGACAACTTCATTCGGTTGTTTTTCCCATCAAAACCCCCTCTTATTTTGGGCACCTTTAAGGTTTCTTTTTCCAGCTTTCAGTTGGGTTGGGTTTGGGGTTTTTTTTCCCCTTTTCTCGGTGTTTTTATCATTTAGGGGGAAAACGAAACAATTCTCGCTGCTCGGGTCTCGCTTTCCCCTGCAGGGGGGAGGGACGCGGGGACCGCGGATGCTCCTGGTCCTGTGCTGGCACTTTGGAGCCAGCTCCATGCAGGGATGGGACCGTCCAGGTCCCCCTGGCTGCAGGTGTCACACAGGCGATTCCCTGGTGTCCTGTGAGGTCGTGCTGGAATCTCGTTCCCGGGTGTTCCTTTGTCCTTCCAAACGGGATCACAAATGGATCCCAACGAAGCAGGGAATCCTCACGGATCCAGGAATGCTCCAGGGCACCCCCAGCTCTGCTCAGGGGACACGGTGGCAGCCCGTGCCCGCGTCCCCTCCGTCGGGGTTTATAGGAAACGGCTCTGCGAGGAAGCGCCCGGCTCTCCTGCCCGAGTGAGCGTTTCTTTCCAGCCGTGGGCGCCCCGAAAGGCCCCTCCGTGCCCGGGATCCGGTGTGAGTCAAAGCCGGAGCCCTGGGGTTTAACCACAACCCCCAGAGCTGCCGTGTCACAGAGGAGCCGTACCAGAGGCGTTTATAAGAAATGGAGGGGCTGCCTTGAGGGGGGAGGGACCCCAGCTGGCACCGGAGCTGTGCCCACCCCTTGGGGACAACTCCTTGGGCTCCATGGCTCGGATCTCAACCCGCGTTTTCTGCAAAGGGCCCGGCGCTGCTTCAGCCTCTCAGCTCAGCCCCTTCCAGGGGTGCCTGGATCACCCCAAAGTGCCCAAATCACCCAAGGGTGCCCATATCACACTGAGGCGACCCCAGGTACCTGCATTCATCACCCCTGGGTGACTGTGTCCCAGCCGGGTGCCCGGTGCCACCATCACCCTGGTGCCTACATCACCCCAGGGTCCTCTCGTCACCCCCGGGCACCTGCATCCAGCGTCATCCCTGCATCCAGCCGGGTGCCCGGTCCCTGCATCATCCCTGCATCCCGCTGCGTTCCAGGTGCCGGCATCACCCCTGGGTACCTGTATCCAGCTGTGTTCCAGGTGCCAGCGTCCCTCCAGGGTGCCCACATGACTCTCAGGCGCCTGAATCCAGTCTCTGCCCCACCCTGGGGTACCCACACCCCGAGCGGGGCTGCTCCTTGCATCCCCCCAGTTCTCCTGCCCTGCCTGTGTCTGCCCTGCCAGGCCTGTCCCCGCTGTCGCTGTCCCACACGTGTGCCAGCAGCTCCTGACCTCTCGCAGATGCTCTTCCTGGACAGACACAAGGTTTCCCCACAGCCTGGGGAGGGAGGACCGCGCTGGTGGCACCCGCAGTGCCCGGTGACCTCCTGCCCTCCACACTCAGGACATCCCGGGGTGGCCGAGGATGCGCCGTGTCCCCTGCCGGCCACGCCACCCCAGCGTCCCTCATTC
>NW_008239292.1:1575582-1576003 GCF_000691975.1 Corvus brachyrhynchos | reverse complement strand
CCTGGCACAGGCTCATGGTGGGGGTGGCGTATCCCATTCCCATCACCTCCATCGCCCCCCTCCCTCCTTTTCGTCCCCCCCCCGTCACCTCTCGGACTCTCGCGGTGCCTCCGGACCCACGGGCGGCTCCTTTTAGCCCGCGGCTGAAATGAAACCCGCTCCGGCTCCTTCCCCGTGACCTATTTTTAACATTTGATTGGGATTTGGTTGGTTTGGGTTTTTGTTTTTCTTTTCTCTCCTCCTTTCCTCCCTCTTCCCGAGCTCCGGCCCCGGGTGCGACCGCAGTGTCAGCCCCGCGTCACATCAATTAACGCGCGCGGGGCGTCATTTGTCACTTTGCATTTCCCCACGGCCCCCTCCTCGTCGCCGCGGCGGTGGCGGGGGGCTCACGCCGGGCTGGGGGTGACCCCCTCCCTCATTC
>NW_008239292.1:1574517-1575382 GCF_000691975.1 Corvus brachyrhynchos | reverse complement strand
AGGGCCCCCACGGGTATTTTTAACTCCCGGCTCTGCCGCTTGGCACGCGCTGAGTGTCCGTGCCCGCCGCTGTCCGGCCTCCAGCTGCCTCCCCCGGCCCTCGCCGCCCCCCGGGGCAGGACCGGACCCTCCTGAGCCGCATCGGATGCTCCGGGAGTGCATGGGACAGGATTGGGGCTGATGGGGCAGGGTTAGACCCTATTGGGGATGATCAGCGCCCACAGAGCAGGGTGGGACCCCACAGAGCGGGATGGGGCCGTGCACGACAGGATGGGATCCCTTGGGGCAGGATGGGATCCTGTGGGGGATGTGAGATGGGATCCCACTCCCCAAGGAGTCAGGGTGAGACTCGTCCTGGCAGGACAGGACCCTGCAGCACAGGAGGGGAAGCTATGGAGCAGGACTGGACCCTATAGGGCAGGATTGTTTCAAACAGGGCAGGATGGGGAGCTGGAAAGCAGGAATAGGCTCCATGGGGCAGGATCAGACTCTGTGTGGGGGAAGATGGAACCCTGCAGGGTTGGCCCCTATGGATCCTGCAGGATCTGGATGGGAGGCCGTGGGACAGGACGGGATCTGACAGGCAGGACCGTCCCCTGTGGGGCAGGATTGATCCCAGTGGGGCAGGACCGGTACCTGTGGGGCAGCATCCACATCTCCATCCCTTCCGCCGGGCAGGACCATCCTCATCCCCATCCCACAGGGGTCCAACCCCTCCATGTCCGCACGTCACCCGTGTCTCCGAGCACGCGGGACCCCTCCCCTGCCCTGATCCCCGACCGGGGGGGGACTTTGGGGAGGGCGCTGGCAGCGGGGCGGGTGATCCCGCACACGCGCGTGCCCGCGGGGGCCGCGTGTTGTCAGA
>NW_008239292.1:1572643-1572946 GCF_000691975.1 Corvus brachyrhynchos | reverse complement strand
GCGGGGGGGGGGGGCCCCCCCCGCGGGGGGGGGCTGAGCCCCCCCAACCCCACCGCTGGCGCTGCCTGTTGCCCACTCGTCGCCCGTGACTCGATTTCCCCTGCCCGCTGTGACTCAGAGGACGCTGTTGGTGGCGGGGGACCTGGCCGAGTTTTGCGGGGGGGGACACAAAGTGCTCGGAGTGGCCTGACTGTGGGACAGGAGGGGGCTTTGCAAGGTGGGCGCCCGGGGGGGCTCTGGGAGGGCTCCCAGCATCGCTCTGCTCCGGGGTGAGGCGCGGGGGGAACCGAGGATGTGGCTCCC
>NW_008239292.1:1570226-1572601 GCF_000691975.1 Corvus brachyrhynchos | reverse complement strand
GTATTCTTGGTTTTCCCTGAGACCAAATTTAGCCCCCGCGGGTGCCCGGTGCCCTCGTGCTCATTTTAATAATGAAAACAGGAACAATGCCATTGACTAAGAAAATTACCCCCAAGTTTCCCCTCGCTGCCCAGAAGCCAAATTCCTGCCGCGTCCTTCCACGGAAGCCGCGGAACCTGCCTGGGGGCTGGGCTGGGGCGAGGTGTGGGGACAGCGGGGTTTGGGGACACTTTGGGGACTT
Organism: Corvus brachyrhynchos; assembly: GCF_000691975.1. Taxonomy (NCBI): domain Eukaryota; kingdom Metazoa; phylum Chordata; class Aves; order Passeriformes; family Corvidae; genus Corvus; species Corvus brachyrhynchos. Next base: position 1,572,360 of record NW_008239292.1, on the reverse strand, counting down.
CAGAATTGCACCGCCGGCTGGTTGCAACCCCCTGCCCAGTCCCTCTGCGGGGTTTTGGCTCTGGGATCAGAGGGATGATGCCCACGCGCGGGGAGATGCAGGATGGTGACATTTCCCGGAGGTGACAGGGGACAAAGGATGTCCGGGATAATCCCTCCACCAAGGGTCCAGCCCCCATCCCGTGCCGGCGCTGGAGACGCCAGGGATGAGGGGGAGAAACTGAGGAACGGGGCGATGTCAGGCGATGTTGGCTCAAGGATTTTTGGGATCCCGGGAATCCTGCCGGGCAGGGACGCGGGCTTGGCGCGGGATGTGGCCCGTGGTGACAAGTGTGTCCCCAGCCGCGGGGCGTATCCTGCAGCGGAGCCGCTTCCTCCTGGCCCCTCTGTGCGGGCGTTGGGCGAGTGCCGGAAGCCACACGGGTGGCCAGGAGGGACCGGGCAGGGTGGCCACACAGTGCTGCCCTCGACCACCACCGTCCCCTCCCCCCCGGGGACGCTCGGGTGTGCGACGTGCGCTTTGCATCAGCCACCCGCGGAGGGGAAACTGAGGCACGGGGCTGGGAAAGGAGGGGATTTAACCCCGAGGAGGTCCCTGCGCTGCTGCCCTCCAGGAAGGGCGCTGCGGGTGAGGATGCCGGGCTGTGGGAAGGGTTGGACCCCAAATCCTGGTGGCCCCTCGTCGTGGAGGGCCGAGCTCAGGCAGCTTGGACCGTCCCATCCCAAGGGACGCTGTGTCCCAGAGGTGACCGGGGTGTCCCAGAGGTGACCGGGGTGTCCCAGAGCATCCCTGTCACCGGCCAATGGGACAGTCGGAGGCTGTTCGAGGTGACGGTCAGGACACGGCTCCTGTCCCTCCTGTCCCTCCTGGCCCTGCGCGAGTCCGCCCTGCACGGGGACACTTGTGACAACCATCTCCCCAGGAGTCCTGCCGCGTCTTGCAGTGTCCCTGGTGTCACTTTACCGTGACAGGGGGAGACTCAAGGGCGTGACATCCTGAGGACGGGGCCGCACTCCTCGTCCCGCCCCTCCGGACCCCGCTGTTGGCACCATCCAGCACCCCCAGGATCGGGGGCATGAGGGATGGCGGTGGCAGGGCCCCAGCTGTGGGCACGGTGGGGGCACTGCCGCTAAGCTGTGTCTGCTGGGCCAATACACACCCCCCGGGAGCCCCCCGAGGCCCCGCGCCTGCCCTGGCCCGACTCCCCGTGGGGACCGGGCGAGTCCCGTCCTCCCGTCCATCCACCCCCTACGGCCGCCCTGCGCATCCTTAACTCCCCATTTCCTCCTGGCCCACAGCTGGGCCGCTCCGTGGGGGAAGCAGGGCTGTCCCCATTCCTCATCCTCATCCCTGTCCCTATCACTGACCCATCCCCATCCCAGGCCACATCCTCATCCCTGTCCCCATCTGCAATCCTGTCCCCATTCCCGTTCCTGTCGCCATCTCCATTCCTATCCCTATCCCCGTCCCAATCCCCATCCCTGTCCCCATTCCTGTCCCCTGTCCCCATCCCCACCCCATCCCCATTCCTGTCCCCAGCCGCTCCCACTGACCCCCTGAGGATCCCCACCCCTGACCCCGGATCCCAGGGGACTCAGGTGTGGGTTTGGTAGAGATCCACCCGTCCCCCTTTCCCTCCTGCCCCTCCCCACTCCAGAGGGGTCCCACGGGAAGCAGCCCAGCTGCCAGGAGGGGGGACAGTGGCGGTGCCACTCGTGCTTCCGTGCGGTGTGGGAGCGGGGGGAGCGGGGTGCCACCGAGCCACCCCCACCCTCCCGCGGCGCTGCCCCACTGGGAATGGAAAGTATTGACGGGAGCCGAGCTGGGCATCTGCAAAGGGAAGGCCACTCCGGAGCCAAATGCCTCGGTGGTGGTTCCAGGGGACACCGGGACTTCCCCAGGCGCAGCGGGGGCAAGGGCAGGTGCCGGGAAGGCCTGGCCTCGGGGTGGGCACGGGAATGGGCACGGGGGGTGGCACGGCTTGGCTGAGCTTCCCGGGGGTCTCACACCACCCCAAAACCAGCAGAAAGGGAGGGGGGACCAGAAGGGGCCGAGCCCTCAGTGCCGGTCCCCAGGCGTGTCACCCCTCCGGTGACTGCAGTGACACCAGAGTAGGGGAGGCCCCGAATTACCC
>NW_008239292.1:1567828-1568760 GCF_000691975.1 Corvus brachyrhynchos | reverse complement strand
CTGAGGGGTCCTGCCTCGTCTCCCCAAAGGACTGGAAGTGTGGGAGGTGTTTGTGGGGCTGGGGGTGCGAGAGGGGACGCCCATCCCTGTGGGTTTGGAGAAAAGCCTGTGAGGGGGAGGCAAAGCATCGCAGATACCCCCTGGTGTTGTTTCCTGGGGGAGTTGAGGCTTGTGGGAAGGAGAAAAGGCTCTGGGGGTTGTCCCCACCTGTGTCAGGGAGGGACAGGGGGGTCAGGAAGGTGGCAGAGGTGGTGTCGCTGCCAGGGGCCCGCAGGCAGCTTTGATCCAGCCCCAACCCACGGGCCGGATCCGGAGCTCGGCCCTGCAACAAGTGGCGAGAAGCTGCTGCTACCCCGCAGCGCCGTGGGCGGGTGGGTGACACCCACTCCGCTCACTCCTCTGGGGTGGAAACCCCCTCTGCTCCACGGGGCAGGCAGAGCCCGGCTGCCCCACGCGTGACCAGGGAAGGGGGAGCATTTTGGCCACCTCCCAGCTGCCAAAAACGCCCTTGGTAACGCCACAGCCGGGCACTCGCTGTCCTCTCCGTGCTGCCTCCGGCCTGGGGTGTGCACCCGCTGCAGGTTCCCGGGGCTGGGAGAGGATTGGGGAGTTTTTTGGGGGCTGGAATTCTCCCTGCCTCTGCTAACACCCCGATCTGGGGAGTCTGGGTGCCATACAGGCCCTGTGGGGCCGTGGAGTCACCACGACTTGGAGCGAGGGGAGCCCAAAACGCTGAGCCCATCCTTGGGCCGCACACTGGTGTGATGAGGGTGAGGGGAACCAGACTTTGGGGGTCTCAGTGGGATCGCGCTGGGAATGGGATCACGGCAGGGCCACCACCAGATCATCCCGAGGGGTTCCCAAAAACCCCGTGCCAAGGGGAAACAGGGCAGCACCCCCCATTCTGCGCGCCCAGCAGCTGGCACAGACCC
>NW_008239292.1:1565697-1567095 GCF_000691975.1 Corvus brachyrhynchos | reverse complement strand
CCCCTCTCTTTCCCAGCTGGGTGCTGGGTCAGTGCCCTCGCTGCTGTGTCGGGAGCTGCTGCTGAGGGGCTGGAAACCGGGGTGGCCCCACAGATCCCGTCCCCTCTGCCCCGCTGCACCTCTGCCTTCGGCTGCCAGCCTGAAACCAGGCGATTTTGGGATATTTTTCTCCCAGCTCCATCCCCCAGGATGGCTCTGCAGAGGGGCTGGGGGGCTGAGAGTGGGGTTTGCTCTGTGCAGGGGGGGCTCACGGCAAGCCCAGCCTGTGGAGAACGTCAAACACAGAGCCACAGAACATCCGTTTCCCCCGACCCTGAGCTGCTTTTGCAGCGCTCGGTGTGCAGGGCCGGGCTGCAGCGCGCCTGACACACAGGAAAAACCCCAGCGCGGGGCTCGAGGGGGGACGTGAGCCCCAAACGGGGACCCGAGGGGGACCTGAGCCCCAAAGCAGGGAACTGCCAGGCTGGGGGGCTGCGGGGCAGGGCAGGGGACGCGTTCCCATCCCGCTGTTGGATCAGCAGCCCCATCCCGCCGGTCCCTCAGCACTGATGGGGTTCAGCCCCCCGTGGACCCCTGGGGAGGAGTTGAGGCTGGTGGGGAGGGGGACATGGTGGCACTGGGATGAACCTGGCCAGGCACGGGGATTTACCCTGCTGGCACCTTTCCTGCTGTCCTGTGCCACCCCGTCCTGTCCTGAGCCACCCCACACCATCCCACCCCAACCACTCCGGTGCAGATAATTTCCTGCTGGTTCCCCACACCGGTCCCCGTCCCCGCTCCGTCCCCCGCGGCTCTTGGGGTTCGGCAGGGCAGGATTTCTGCGGAAACCCCCAAGGACTCGCCGGCACCCCGACAGCGACGGGCCCGGGGAATTCCTGCCGTTGGGTTCTGCAGTGGAGTCGGGGCTGGCTCTGCGTTTTGGGGGTGACACAGGGGCTGGCCCTGCCTTTTGGGGTCACACAGGAGCTGTCTTTGCGTTTTGAGGGGATGCAGGGGCTGGCGTTGCCTTTTGGGGTCACACAGGGGGCTGGGCCTGTGTTTTGGGGTCACACAAGGGGCTGGCTTTGTGTTTCGAGGGGACGCAAGGGGCTGTCCCCGTCATGTGGGGACACATAAGGGCTGTCCTTGCACTCGGGGGTGACTCAGCACTGCTTTTGCGGGGTGCAGGGACTCTCTTTGCATTTGGGGACGCAAGGGATGGCTTTGCCTTCGGAGAGGACGCTGGGGGTGGCTTTGGGGACACAAAAGCTGCGTTTTCACCTGGCAAACGCGACGGCGGCTTTGATTTGAGGGGTGGCCGTGCAGGAGGGGGAACACCAGAGCTGGCAGCGCCTTTGGGGGGACCTCGGGAGTGGCTCTCGCGGCTGACCAGGGCGGGTGTCCCGCCGCACGGCAGGG
>NW_008239292.1:1564340-1565198 GCF_000691975.1 Corvus brachyrhynchos | reverse complement strand
GCACTGGTGTGTCACCACGCCATGTCACCGTGCCATGTCCAGCGGCCATGCCGTGTCACTGTGCCACGCACTGGTGTGTCACCACGCCATGTCACCGTGCCATGTCCAGCGGCCATGCCGTGTCACTGTGCCACGCACTGGTGTGTCACCACGCCATGTCACCGTGCCATGTCCAGCGGCCATGCCGTGTCACTGTGCCACGCACTGGTGTGTCACCACGCCATGTCACCGTGCCATGTCCAGCGGCCATGCCGTGTCACTGTGCCACGCACTGGTGTGTCACCACGCCATGTCACCGTGCCATGTCCAGCGGCCATGCCGTGTCACTGTGCCACGCACTGGTGTGTCACCACGCCATGTCACCGTGCCATGTCCAGCGGCCATGCCGTGTCACTGTGCCACGCACTGGTGTGTCACCACGCCATGTCACCGTGCCATGTCCAGCGGCCATGCCGTGTCACTGTGCCACGCACTGGTGTGTCACCACGCCATGTCACCGTGCCATGTCCAGCGGCCATGCCGTGTCACTGTGCCACGCACTGGTGTGTCACCACGCCATGTCACCGTGCCATGTCCAGCGGCCATGCCGTGTCACTGTGCCACGCACTGGTGTGTCACCACGCCATGTCACCGTGCCATGTCCAGCGGCCATGCCGTGTCACTGTGCCACGCACTGGTGTGTCACCACGCCATGTCACCGTGCCATGTCCAGCGGCCATGCCGTGTCACTGTGCCACGCACTGCCGTGCCACCACGCCATGTCCCCCTGCCCCACACCTGTGCCACGCCGCCGTGCAGCGGGGGCTGGGGCACGTCCCACGCGGCCGTGGTGGCTCCCCCGGTCCCCGCGCTGCCCTC
>NW_008239292.1:1563391-1563826 GCF_000691975.1 Corvus brachyrhynchos | reverse complement strand
GCCGGGGGCGGGGGGCTGGGGAGGCTCCACTGCCTGGGAGGGTTTGATCTCCTGGATCTCCTTTCCTTCCACCTGGGCCCATCTTGGACACCGTCCCTGTTCCCTGTGTCCCCATAATGTCCCCTGTTGTCACCAGGTGTTTTCTCTCGGTGTCTCCATCTCTCCGTGGCCCTCGCGACGCCCCGAACCGAGGGGTTCACGCAGGGACAAACCCCGAGAGCCCCGAAACAAAACCCTCCGAGGGTGAAACCAGCGGTGCCCACCCGACTTGGTGGGGGGAGCCCTCCGGGGGCACCTCCCAAACCGCAGTGACCAAACCCCGAGTCCTGCCCGAGCCGGAGCTCGAGCGCCTGGGGATTTAAAAATAAAGGCGAGGCGAGCGCGGTTTCGGGTCTTGCCCCCACCCTGCCGTGCCCGGCCGGCCCCGTGCGGTTT
>NW_008239292.1:1562137-1563082 GCF_000691975.1 Corvus brachyrhynchos | reverse complement strand
TCGCTCCGGAGGAGATGTGAGCCCGCTGGGACGGCTCCTTTGGGGACACAAAGGGGAAAACGGGGGTCTGCGAGGGCTCGGGGGGACCCCTGGGGGAGCCGGGATGCTCAGGGCCAGCGTCCGTCCTGGACACGGGGAGCACGTGCGGCTCCTCGCCACGGCTGCTGCTCTCTCTGCTTCTTTCTCTTTTTAGTTCTCTTTATCTTTATCTCTTTCTTTATCTTTTATCTTTATCTTCTTTTTATTCTTCTTTTTACTGGTTTTATCTTCTTATTCTTGTTTTTAGTCTTCTTCATCTTCTCCTTCTTCCTCTTCTCCTCCTGATTCTTCTTCATTTTTTCCTCTTCTTTTTTCCTTCTTCTTTTTCTTTTTTCTCTCCTTTTTGCTTCCTCGTTCGGCTCCTCATCTTCTTTTTTATCTTCTTTTTTATCTTCTTTTTTCTTATTTTTTCCTATTTTCTCTTCTTTTTTTCCTTCTTCTTTTTTCCACTTCTTTTTTCTTAACCTTCCTAATCTTTTTCTCTATTTTTTCCTTTTCTTCTCCTTTTTCTTCTTTCTCTTTCTGTTTTTCCTTTTTTTTTTTTTTTCTTTTCTTTTCTTCTCTTTCTTTTTCTATTCCCCACTCTCTCGCAAGGGCAATTTTGAGTCAGCCGGCACCCGCTGACTTTTCTTTCCACTGCTCTTTGCACACCGCTCCCCCTGCGCTGCCCGCCCCCTTCCTGGGGGGTCCATGGCCGATCCCCCGCCCGCTCCCGCCCGGCTCCCGGGGCTCCGTGAGCTCCCGGACCTTCCCTTTTCTCCTCGCACCCCTCCCAGCCCCTCTCCCCTCAGGAATTCGGGATTAATCCCCCTTCATTCCCTGCCTATGGGAGATCTCGCGTGTGGGTTCGAGGGGGTGGCTCCCTGGTGGGGGTGACATTAACGGCGTGCCCGGGCAGCGGGGGGG
>NW_008239292.1:1560960-1561318 GCF_000691975.1 Corvus brachyrhynchos | reverse complement strand
CCCCTTCAAGCTGCCCTGTGTGCCAAGGGCCGAGCGGGGAGGGCTGACGGTGCCTGTGCCTCTGTTCCCTCTCCAGGCGCATGTTCCCCTTCCTCAGCTTCAACCTGTCGGGGCTCAACCCCGTGGCCCACTACAACGTCTGCGTGGACGTGGTGCTGGTGGACCAACACCACTGGCGCTACCAGGGCGGAAAATGGGTGCAGTGCGGGAAAGCCGAGGGCAACATGCCAGGTACGGGCTCTCCATCCCCTTCCTCATCCTCCTGGAGGTGCCGGGATGGGGGTGACGCTGTCCCCGCTGTCCCCCAGGGCACCGCCTCTACCTGCACCCCGCCTCGCCCCACCCGGGCGCGGCCTGG
>NW_008239292.1:1560503-1560802 GCF_000691975.1 Corvus brachyrhynchos | reverse complement strand
GCTGCGGTCGCTCCACAAGTACCAGCCGCGGCTGCACGTCACGGAGGTGAAGGAGGGCGAGGGGGAGGACGGGTACCCCTCCCCGCACACCCACACCTTCGCCTTCCCTGAGACCCAGTTCATCGCCGTCACCGCCTACCAGAACGCCGACGTGAGTACGAGATCCCCCTCCCCGTCCCGAGCATGGGTGTAGGCCCCCCACAAAAAAATCCCCCAACAGCACAGAAACTCCAGGAACCAGTAATCATCCCAGTGTCATCACAGCAACCCAATAACCCCCGCAGAGCAGCCCCATTCAC
>NW_008239292.1:1558057-1558517 GCF_000691975.1 Corvus brachyrhynchos | reverse complement strand
GCGGGGGGGGCTCAGCCCCCCCCGGGTTGGGGGGTCGCTACCAGAGCACCGCGCTGTCCAGGTGGGCGAAGCCGGGGTGCAGGCGCAGCTTCCAGTAGGTGTTGTTGGTGACCCACGACTCCTTGCCGTTGGCATCCGTCAGACGCCTGGGGATGGGGTCGGGGGGGGAACGTTTGGGACTTCCAGGGGGGTTTTCCCATTCCCTGAGAGCCCCACGCATCTCTGAGCCATGAGGTCTCCAGAGGGCCTCCCCATTCCCTTAAAACCCCCACATCTCCCTCAACCATGGGGGGGACTCCCAGGGGGGGTTTCCTGATTCCTTAAGAGCCCCACACACCCCTGAGCCATGGGGTGCTCTCAGGACTCCCAGAGGGTCTCCCCATACCACAAGAGCCCCACATCCCCCTGATCCACGGGTCCCCCAGCCCCGGGCAGCCCCCAGACCTGAAGAACCGGGCCT
>NW_008239292.1:1555558-1555954 GCF_000691975.1 Corvus brachyrhynchos | reverse complement strand
AGGCGGACACGGCGAAGGCGGCCACGTACACCTGTCACCGCAGCCGGCGCGCCGCTGTCACCACACCCGCGGCAGGCACACGCGTGTCCTCCCCCGTTCCCACAGGTCCCAGGAGACCCACGTATCCTCAAGCGCCCCTGAGCCCACTAAACCCTCAAATTCTCCCCGTCCCCGCGTGTCCTCGGGCTCCCTCGGGTCCCCGAGATCCTCAAACTCCCTAAGTACCCCCATGTCCCCCAAACTTCCAGCGCCTCCCGAGCTCCCCCTACTCCCTTGTCCCCTGAGCTTCCTCGTGTCCCTCAAGGCCCCTCAAACCCCCCAAGTGCCCCCGTGTCCCCCTCCGTGTCTCCCAAGCCCTCCACAACCTTCCAATACCCACGCCAAGGCCTCCACACC
>NW_008239292.1:1553887-1554161 GCF_000691975.1 Corvus brachyrhynchos | reverse complement strand
TGGCGGGCAGCGCGTCCGGCTGCGAGGACAGCCACCGCCTCAGCCCCCAGCCCAGGGGGGGCCACCGTATCCCCAGCTCACCCCAGCCCACCCCCCTGACCTCATCCGGATGCAGCGAGGCAAAGGAGTCCAGGGTGGTGTCGGAGGAGACGGAGAGGGAGTGGAAGCGGCGCAGGGCGGGCTGTGGAAAGGGGGACGCTGAGCCGAGCCCCTCCGGACAGTCCCCTCCAGCCAGGACAGGGCTGACAGGGACACGGGGTCACCCAACACCCGG
>NW_008239292.1:1551214-1552597 GCF_000691975.1 Corvus brachyrhynchos | reverse complement strand
CGGGGGCACAGAGCGAGCCCGGCCAGGGAGGGGGCACAGGGCACCCGCCCGGCCCCACACACCCCCTCGGGCCCCCTCTCACCGGCCGAGCAGCGCTCCAGCCCCTCGCTGTCCTTCAGCCAGGCGTTCACCTTGTCCCGGGAGCTGGCCAGTGTGGACAGGGCTGGGGCACTGCCCGAAGGCAGGATCCGTGTCCACTGGCCCTGCAGCAGGGGACAGAGGGCAGCACTGCCAGGAGCCATGTCCCAGAGCCTGCCTGGCGCTGTGACCCCGAGCTGTCACCCACCTGCACGTTGGTCCCCGTGGGACCCCCTGGGGGACACGGCTCCGGCCGCTCGCCGTGGTGGTGGCTGCAGAGGCTGCTCACCCAGCTGGAGAACAGCTCCGGGGACTTGATCTGGGGGACAGGTGTGAGTTGGGGGGGGGGACACGACCTGATGTCCCCAGCCCTGCCCCACCCCAGCTCCAGCCTCCCCAGTGGCACCTTGAGGTGATAAATGTTGTCCTCCGTGTCCAGGTCAACCCTCTGCGCCTTCTTGTTGACGGACATGACGGACTGCCGGACATCGATGGCACCGTGCAGTTTGCCCTTGAGGACCTGGGGGAGCCCAGGGACCCCTGTCAGGGGGAAGACCCCCCCTTTCTCAGGGGGGCCACGGGGGTGTCCCCAGCCCTGAGCCCCTGGGGAGGCTGCGTGGCCACAGCCTGGGCACACACTCACGTCCTGGCGCGTGGTGGCATATTTCAGGATCCCATTTTCCAGCACGAAGTACCGCTGGGGATGGAGGGGGAAGGGTTTTATTTGGGGGGGGAGGAGCAGAGAGCAGCCCCTGCAGCCAGCCCCCCGCTTCCCAAATCGTGCCAGGACCAGCTGGGATCACGGCTCCTGGTGCCAGCTCTGCCTGTTACCTTGTGCCAGCCCTTCAGGGGCCATTTCCTCTTCTTGAGCAGGTCCCCCTCGTGCCGCTGCGGCTCCTGCCCGGGGCTGCCCCTTGCCCGGGGCTCCTCCACCACCTCCCAGCTCTCCGAGCCCTGCAGAGACTGGGATCAGTGTGGGGGGTCCCTGAGCACCAGAGGCCACCTTGCCCCCAGGCAGGTACCCACATGGGGCGTCATCCTAAAGCAGGGGGAAGCCCCCAAAGCCTCCCTGCCATCCTAAGGTCCTTCTGAGCCCCCCAAATCCAACCTGCTGGACGCTGCTGTGCTTGGAGGACACGGTGCTGTTGGAGCGGGACAGGGCTCTTTTCGGAGAGGACGGGTCCTTCTCGTGGCTGCCCATGGCCGGCGAGCAGAGGGGGCCAGGGGCACCGAGCCGAGCCCCTCCTCCCGTCCGGGCCGCGGGGCCGGGGGTCCGAGCTCGGCCGGCACGGCGGGGGGGGGGGG
>NW_008239292.1:1550672-1550975 GCF_000691975.1 Corvus brachyrhynchos | reverse complement strand
CCGCGGACCGGGTACCACGGCGCAACCGTGGCACAGGCAGCAGGGTGACACCGGTACAAAGACCGGGACCAACCCCTGGCCCATCTGGCACCCCCGAGCCGGGACATGACCCCTCCGAACCCCGGCGTGACCGCGCGCCCTCCCGGCAGGGCGTTTGCTCCCTTTGCCCTTCGCGATTCCAGAGGGGGAAACTGAGGCACGGGGAAGCTTCTCCTGGCCTTGCCCTCCCCCCTGGAGCTGTCCCTGACGGGGCATCCATGTGTGCCGGCCGCTGCTGTAGGATGGATCCTGGGATAACCCCGA
>NW_008239292.1:1547791-1550182 GCF_000691975.1 Corvus brachyrhynchos | reverse complement strand
TCCGGCCGCGCAGCCCCGGAGCCCACCCGAGAGGAGCCCCCGGGGAAAGGGGTGCGGGGAACCCCCGGGAGGGGCAGCACCGCACGGGGGTCCCGGGGTTGGTCATCCCACGGGGGTTTTGGAGAGCACCACCCCACGGGGGTCTCTGGATCACCATCACCATGGGGGTCTCGGGGACCACCGACCCCAAGGGGTGTCAGGGATTGCTCCTCCAAGGTGGTCCCACGGCATTCCACACCCCCTCCCCGGGATTTCCCTCTCCCACCCCCAGCTCTGCTCCTTCGGACCCTCAGAGCAGCCCTGGCCTCTCTGCCCACCCTCAGGGGGCAGGAAGAGCCCCCCCCCACCCCCCAAAATCCCAGACGAGGCCTCGGCATCTCCACACAGAGACTTTAATGGACGCGACGGCGATCCCACAGATGGGATCAGTGTTCCAGTGCACCCCCATTCCGAAGGCACGGGGCTTGGAGTGCCCAAAATCCCCCCCCGGGAGGGTCCATCCCGCGCTCCTCCTCCTCCTCTGGCTGATCCCAGAGATCCCTGATCGCAGCTGGAATGCTGCTGGGATGCTCCCAAGGGAGCACAAGGGAAGGGCCAGGGCTCCCTGCTGGGGCTGGGGGGGGCCGCAGGACCCTCAGTGTCAAACCTCCCGTCCCTGGCCCCCTCTCTGGAGCTGGGGATGGAGTTGATTCCATGGGAATTGTGTCCATGATCCCCCAATCCCTTATCCTGGGGGCTCCCCGTGTGCCACAGTCAGGGAATGAGCCGCTTCCCGGATTCCAGCGTCAGTGATTCCCAGTGCTCTGGCCCGGGGGAGGCTCCGTGGGCTCCCCCACATCCCGGAGCCGTCGGATGTGCTCATCCAGGAGCGCCGTGAGGTGAGCGGGACCCCGCTGGAGCAGGGAGGAGGTTTGGGAGGACAGCACGGACAGGGCTGCCACTGTCTGTCCCTGGGACACCTCCAGGGGCGGCAGCCGGGCGAAGTTCTCCACTCCCTGCCGGCTCAGGATCGTGTCGTCGATGCAGGCGCCTGGAAAACGGGAGCTCGCCATGGATGTGGAACACCAGAGCCCTTTGGGAAGGGATTGCTCGCTCCGGCAGGCTCCCCACCCCTCGTTTTCATGGATGCAGCTCCGTCAGTGGGCCCACATTCCCAGCCCCGGGCCCTCATTCCCAGCCCTGGACGAGCCTCCCAAGCCCTGGGCCCTCATTCCCAGCCCCAGGCCCTCACTCCCAATCCCAGGCCCCCGCCCCAGGCCTTCATTCTCAAGCCTGTGCCCTCATTCCCAGCCCCAGGCCCTCATTCCCAGCCCTGGGCCCACATTCCCAAACCTGGGCCCACATTCCCAGCCCCGGGCCCACATTCCCAGCCCTGGGCTCTCATTCCCAGCCCTGGGCCCACATTCCCAGCCCTGGGCCCTCATTCCCAGCCCTGGGCCCTCATTCCCAGCCCTGGGCCCTCATTCCCAGCCCTGGGCCCTCATTCCCAGCCCTGGGCCCTCATTCCCAGCCCTGGGCCCTCATTCCCAGCCCTGGGCCCTCATTCCCAGCCCTGGGCCCTCATTCCCAGCCCTGGGCCCTCATTCCCAGCCCTGGGCCCTCATTCCCAGCCCTGGGCCCTCATTCCCAGCCCTGGGCCCTCATTCCCAGCCCTGGGCCCTCATTCCCAGCCCTGGGCCCTCATTCCCAGCCCTGGGCCCTCATTCCCAGCCCTGGGCCCTCATTCCCAGCCCTGGGCCCTCATTCCCAGCCCTGGGCCCTCATTCCCAGCCCTGGGCCCTCATTCCCAGCCCTGGGCCCTCATTCCCAGCCCTGGGCCCTCATTCCCAGCCCTGGGCCCTCATTCCCAGCCCTGGGCCCTCATTCCCAGCCCTGGGCCCTCATTCCCAGCCCTGGACGAGCCCGGCTCAGGGACGTGGGGAGCAGGGAAGGCTCTCACCCAGCAGGTTGACCTGTGGCACTCCCCTGAGCACCCGCAGCATCTCCCTGGCCCGCGTCTCCGGGCTCACCAGCAGGATGTTCCGGCACACGAAGAGCGGCAGGAGATTCCGGTACTTGGAGTGCGCCAGCACCGGCCGGACAACCTGGGAGAGGACTCGGGATGAGGCCCGGAAGCAGCGGGATAGCCCGGAACCCTTCCCAGGGATCCGCCGCCAACCTCGTTGAGGACGAACTGGACGTGGATGTGGTGCTTGCGCAGGTAGTGCCGCAGCGTCACCATGTCCTCGTCCGGCATGGAGTTGTACTGGCACACGGCCACCATGCGGCTGCCCCGCAGAGCCTCCTCCACGCGGCGCCGCAGCACCCGCGCGTGGCCGTCCTCCTGCAGGGAGGGAGCGGTGGGATACGGGGAAACGGGCGTGGGGCAGCCCCGCCGGCACGGCGCAGACG
>NW_008239292.1:1545658-1546714 GCF_000691975.1 Corvus brachyrhynchos | reverse complement strand
GAGGTGATCTCATGGATCTCGAGGTGATGCCATGGACCATGAGGTGATCCCATGGATCTTGAGGTGATCTCATGGACCATGAGGTGTTCCCATGGATCTCAAGGTATTCCCATGGACCACAAGGTGTTCTCATGGACCATGAGGTGATCTCATGGATCTCGGGGTGATGCCATGGACCATGAGGTGATGCCATGGATCTCGAGGTGCTCCCATGGATCTCAAGATGATCCCATGGATCTCGGGGTGATGCCATGGACCACGAGGTGATGCCATGGATCTTGAGGTGTTTCCATGGATCTCAAGATGATCCCATGGATCTCAAGACGATCCCATGGACCATGCGGTGATCCCATGGATCTCTTGGTGTTCCCATGGATCTCTTGGTGTTCCCATGGACAATGAGGTGTTTGCATGGACCATGAGGTGATCCCATGGATCTCAGGGCGATGCCATGGACCATGGGGTGACGCCATGGATCTCGAGGTGTTCCCATGGATCTCAAGATGATCCCATGGATCTCAAGGTGCTCCCATGGACCATGAGGTGTTCCCTTGGACAATGAGGTGATCCCATGGATCTCAAGGCCTTCTCATGGATCATGACATTTTCCCATGGATCATGAAGTGTTCTCATGGATCTCAACGTGATCCCATGGATCGTGAGGTGTTCCCATGCACCATGAGGTGCTCCCATGGATCTTGAAATGACTCCATGGATCTCGAGGTGATCCCACGGATCATGAGGTGCTGCCATGAACCTTGAGATGCTCCCATGGATCACGAAATGCTGTTATGGCTCTCAAGGTCCCACCACGGATCTCGAGGTGTTCCCACGGATCTCAAGGTGCCCCCACAGACCTCGAGATTCCACAGATGGGGACTGACCTGGTTTCCAGCACCAGGCATCTCCCAGCCACCCACCACACCCTAACCCATGGGATTACACACCCTGGGAAGGTCTCCCACAGGCTCCAGCCAGGCTCTGTCCCACATCCACATCCCAGCCCTCCGGTCCCTGCCGAGCCCCAGCCAGGGCCGTGCCTCACCTCGTGTCCCT
>NW_008239292.1:1543150-1543551 GCF_000691975.1 Corvus brachyrhynchos | reverse complement strand
CAGAGTCCGGCCTCCGGCCCTGCCTCGGTCCCGGTCCCATTCCCGGCCTCTGCCCCACTGCCGTTCCCTGTCCCAGTCCCGTTCCCATTCCAAACCCCTGTCCCAGTCCCGTTCCCTGTCTCGTTCCCATTCCAAGCCCCTGTCCCAATCCCGTTCCGTTCCCGCTGCCGTTCCTATTCCAGGCCCCTGTCCCAGTCCTATTCCCTGTTTCATTCCCATTCCAAACTCCTGTCCCAATCCTGTTCCGTTCCCGCTGCCGTTTCTATTCCAGGCCCCTGTCCCGTTCCCGTTCCCATTCCAAGCCCCTGTCCCAGTCCCGTTCCTGTTCCCGCTCCCGTTCCCATTCCAGGCCCCTGTCCCAGTCCCGTTCCCGCTCCCCTTCCCCTTCCAACCCCCCCGCC
>NW_008239292.1:1542690-1543046 GCF_000691975.1 Corvus brachyrhynchos | reverse complement strand
TTCCCATTCCAACCCCCTGCCCCAGTCCCGTTCCCGTTCCCATCCCAAGCCCCGTGTCCCGCTCCCGTTCCCGCTCCCGTTCCCATTCCAAGCCCCGTGTCCCAGTCCCGTTCCTGCTCCCGCTCCCATTCCAAGCCCCGTGTCCCAGTCCCGCTCCCGTTCCTATTCCAGGCCCCTGCCCCAGTCTCGTTCCCCCGCTCTCAGCAGTCCCGTTCCCACTTCAGGCCCTTGTCCCAGTCCCTCTCTCGTTCCCACTCAAAGCCCCTGGCCCGTTCCCGCTGCCGTTCCCACTCCCGCTCCCGCGCCCTCACCCCGCCGCCATGGCGTCCCGCCGCCCCCCAGCGCCGCCATCTTGG
>NW_008239292.1:1539972-1542538 GCF_000691975.1 Corvus brachyrhynchos | reverse complement strand
CCTGTGGTTGCCGGTCCCGCTGAGCTCTCGGGGTCCATCTCAGGGGTCTCTCAGAGCCCCTCCGTCCAAGCGGGCCTGGCCCCCTGACCACCCCAGCCCCATCCCGGGGGTCTCTGAGATCCCCAGAGCCGGGGTCCTGGTCCCAGTGATCCCCGCAGTTCCAGTGCCATAATCCCCCTGGATACAGAGTCCCTCTGCCCCACCTGGGGGTCCCAGCACTGACCCCCCCCCTATCCCGGCAGTCCTGTCCCCACTGACATCCCCCATTCCCCTTCCACAGGTTTCTGCCCCTCTTTCCCCTCAGACCCCTCCCCTTCCAGCATCCCCCTCAAACCCCCACCCGAGGGTCCGAGGAGGGGACAAGGACCCGCAGGCCATGGCTGAGCAAGGGGACACCCTTTGTGCAGGTCAGTGGGACATTGTGGGGGCTCCTCCCTGGCAGGGAGGGGACGGGGGGGGCTGCACCCCCAGCCTGGACCCTCACTCTGTATTCCCACAGCCCCTGAGGAGACATCCCCAGGAGTGACCCTCAGTGACAGCCTCATGGTCACCCGGATCCGGTGAGGATCCCACAGATCTGGGCTGGTGGGAAGGGGGGCTCTGGGCACCCCAAAAACCCCGCTGTGTTCCTCTAGATCCACAGGGCTGCTGCCCACCTCCACCATCCGCTTGGATCGGGAGAACATCTCGTCCATCGGGAAGCTCCGGAGGCTGGCAGAGATCCACAGCCTGTACCTGCAGCAGGTACGGAGCTGTGGGAGCAGCCCAGCTCCTGAGGGGGCCACAGACACCCCCAGTTCTGCTCCTGTTTGCCCTCCCCGAGATCCAGAAGGGAACAGTTTCCCTCCATCCCCGAGGGTCTTGTCCCAGTGACCTCCCCAGTCCCACCCTGGAGGTTTCTGAGCCCCCTGTTCCCTCCCATCCAATGCCAACGCCGCTGTAATTCCGGTGTTTCCAAACACGAGGAGCCTCAGGATCCTCCTGAATTTTGGGGTCCCTCCGTGTCACCCTCCCACCCCATTCCCTCTCCGGAATCTCCTGTGGGAGATCTCCTGGTGCCCCTGGGATCGACTGGAGCAATCCCAGAGCGTTCCCAACGGGTGATTTTTCACGCAGTGGGCAAAAACGTTGAGTTTTTCTATTTAATTTTCCAGAACCAAATTGAGAAGATCGAGAATTTGGACTCTTTTCCCAACCTGAGGTACAGCAGCTGCTGCTCCCGAGGATTTCCCTGGATTCCCTTGGCTGGGGAAAAGGGGGGATCAAATTCCAGCCCTTGGGACTCGGTGTCCTCAGGGGGCTGGGACATCGCCCGTGCTCTCCAGGTTCCTCTGCCTGGCTGGAAACCGCATCCAGAGGGTGCAAAACCTGCAGGCCCTGCCCCACCTGAGCGCCCTGGACCTGTCCCACAACCAGATCCGAGTGCTGGACACAGGTGGGAAGCAGGAGCGGCACCAGAGGGCTGCAGGATGTGTGGAATGCTCATTCCCGCCCTCCCTGCCTCAGTTTCCCTGGATGGGTTGGGCGTTGGGGGGGAAATGCTGCTTCGGGAATTGCCTCAGGAGTGAGGGAAGAGTTTGGGGGAGCGGGAATTTTGGCTGGAGGGGCTCCTCAGCACCTCTGTGCTTCCCTTTATCCCGGCAGAGGAGCTGCCCCGCAGCCTCCAGATCCTCGACCTGACAGGGAACGAGTGCAGCCGGCAGGTTGGATACAGGTGGGTCAGGAGAGGGAGGAGAGGGAGAACAACCCCCCAGAAATTGGGAGAAGCCTCGGGGTGACCTAACTGTGGCCTTTCAGGACCTCCGAGAGAGCTGGGAAAGGGGCTTTGGATGCGAGATGGAGTGACAGGACACAATGGATTCACATTGCCAGAGGGGATTTTGGGGAAGGAATTCCTCCCTGGGAGAGTGGGGAGGGGATGGGATGGAGTTCCCAGAGCAGCTGTGGCTGCCCCTGGATCCCTGGGAGTGTCCAAGGCCGGGTTGGATGGGGCTTGGAGCTGCCTGGGATAGTGGGAGGTGTCCCTGAATGGGATTTAAGGTCCCTTCCCACCCAAACCATTCCATGAAATATCAAACACAGCCTATCCCTCCAAACCCCAGGGATGTGAATCCCTGCTCTCCACGCAGGCCAGGCTCTGGTGAGCTGAGGGAAGATGGGACACCCACTCCCAATCCCGTGGCTGTGGAAAATTTGGCTTTTCCTTCATTTTTTTCCACAGGGATCTGGTGGTGGCAGCCCTGCCCCGCCTCCTGCAGCTGGATTCCCAGCCCATCCATGGAAACACAGCCGAGAAAGAGGCAGGAGGAGGCTCTTCCAGCAGCGACGAGGAGGAGCTGCTCCCTGAGCTGAGGACTCCCTTCACTGTGGACAGAGGTGCCCGGGTGGGGGACAGGACACGTGGCACTCCTGGGCTCAGGGCTGGCAGTGCCACATCTCCTGTCATTCCCTTCCCTCCCTGGCAGATTTCTTTGTGGATCTGCACCGGGAGCTGGCGGGGCGCGCGCGGCGGAGGCGGAGGAAGACCCTGGAGGAGCACCGGGAGCGGCTGCAGGAGCTGTCGGAG
>NW_008239292.1:1537289-1539355 GCF_000691975.1 Corvus brachyrhynchos | reverse complement strand
CAGCCACCGCTCTGGAGAAGGAGACTCGTGCCAAAGGAGCAGCTATCCCAAATATCCCCTAGCAGCAACGTGGCGCCACGCAGCTGGGAATAAAGTCTTTGTTCCCACCCCAATCCAGCTGGATTCTCCCACCCTGCAGCCATCCCCAGGGGCTGGAAACTGGGGGAAAACACACACGGGGCTGTGGGCAGGAGTGCCAATCCCGTTCCACATCCCTGTCCTTCCCCTCGCACCTCGTTCCAGGCCGTGGCCACCTCTCAGTGCTTCCTCCAGGGTAAATTGGGGGCTGAGACCCACAGGAGGGGAGTCAGGAAGAGTCCGGGTCAGACTCTGGGAAGGTTTTGTCATTCCCAATCCATGAAAAACGCCGTGGGGGAAGCCGAGCCCACCCACCTGGGGGGGGTTTATGTGTAAAACTTCATCTCCGCCTCCACGCAGTCGAAGAAGAGGTCAGCCAGTTCCTCCGGGCAGGGGGTCACGGTGCCCTCCAGCAGCTCCTTCATCCCCTCCAGGCCCTGCTTCTCCAGCTCCTGCAGCGTCTCCAGGAGCTTCTGGCCCCGCTCCTGGCGGGATCAGGGTGGGATCAGACAACTCGGGCAGTCTGATCCAATCCAGGGTGGGATCAGAGAGCTCAGGGAGTTTGATCCCATCCCAGGGTGGGGTCTGTGGGGTCTGTGGGGTCTGTGGGGTCTGTGATACCTGGTCCTGCTCCATGAGCTCCAGCGCCGCCTGATGCCGGCGGTAGAGCTCGTGCCGCCGATCCACGGAGCTCTGGAATCTCGGGATCTGCTTGGCGGGATCCTGCAGGAAGGTCGGCGATCTCACCTGCGGCACCGGCTTGATGCCGGCCACGAACACGAAGGGCTTGAAGACAGACCTGGAGGGGAAGCTGGGATGAGAGAGCGGAATTCCTGGGAACGCCACTTCCCTGTCCCCACCACCAGCCTCACCTGGAGGGGTCAGGGGTGGCGGTGAAGAAGTGGACGCAGGGCAGGGCCGGGTCGCAGGGCAGCACGGACACCATGCTGCCGGCCGTGCGGAACCCCTCCGTGTCCACGCAGATGCCGCTCTCCTTGTCCCGCAGGATGGACATCAACGTCTCCGCCGTGATGTGCCCTGCAGGGACAGGCAGAGCCACCTCAGCACTGCCAGCTCGGCCGTGGGGAGTGGGGACACACTGGGGCGAGGCGTGGGTGGCCATCCCTGTCCCAGCCCTGGCCCCAGGAACTGGGGAGGTGCCAGCACAGAAGCAGCCCTCGGCGAGCCATGGGTGGCCATCCCTGTCGCCATCACTGTCCTTGTCCTGTCCCTGTCCCTGTCCTGTCCCCATTCCTGTCCCTGTCTTCTTCCCATTCCCACCCCTGTCCCTGTCCTGTCCCCATTCCTGTCTCTATCCCTGTCCTGTCCCCATTCCTGTCCCTGTCCAATTCCCATTCCCATCCCTGTCCCTGTCCTGTCCCCATTCCTGTCTCTATCCCTGTCCTGTCCCCATCCCTGTCCCTGTCCTGTCCCCATCCCTGTCCTGTTCCATCTCCATCCCTGTCCTGTCTCTATCCCTGTCCTCTTCCCATTCCCATCCCTGTCCCTGTCCTATCCCCATCCCTGTCCTGTTCCCATCTCCATCCCTGTGCTGTCCCCATCCCTGTCCTTGTCCCTGTCCTGTCCCTATCCCTGTCCCCATCCCTGTCCTGTTCCCATCTCCATCCCTGTCCCTGTCCTGTCCCCATCCCTGTCCTGTCCCCATTCCTGTCCCTATTCCTGTCCTGTCCCCATTCCTGTCCCTGTCCCTGTCCTCTTCCCATTCCCATCCCTGTCCCTGTCCTATCCCCATCCCTGTCCCTATCCCTGTCCTGTCCCCATCCCTGTCCTGTCCCTATCCCTGTCCCTGTCCCCATCCCCGTCCCCACCTGCGTGCTGCCGCAGCAGCTCCTTCCCGGCCTGGAACCGCGCCTTGGCCGCCTCCATGCGCGGGGGCTGCTTCTCCAGGGAGAAAACCTCGGCAAAGACGAACTCGCCGTCCCCGCTCCACCAGCCCCGGCTCCGCGCCCGCTCCCGCAGCCCCGGGT
>NW_008239292.1:1535901-1536683 GCF_000691975.1 Corvus brachyrhynchos | reverse complement strand
CCACCGCGTGCGTCCGCTCCGCCTGCTCGATCTCCAGGTACGTGCACTGCGGGGACACGGCGGGGACACGGAATGCTCAGTGCTCTCTCTGTGCCCTGCAGCCGCCCTGGCACACGGATGTGCTCTGGGGGGGGACACGGCGGGTGACACCCGGCACACTCAGTGCACGGCCCCCTGCAGCCACCCTGGCCCAGGGTGGGGACGCACGGGTGGCCTGACACCTGATGCACTGACCCCTACAGCCGCTTTGGCCCCAGCAAGGTCTCACCTGGACTTTGTCCCCGGGACGGTGGGTGGCAGCGGGGACATAGACGATCTCCTGGACCTCGTGGCGGGGACGGTCGGCGTTCTTGCCGAAGATGACGGCGGGGGACGCCGTGTGCGGCAGGGCCATTTTTTTGGGGGGGACGGTCGGCGTTCTTGCCGAAGATGACGGCGGGGGACGCCGTGTGCGGTGGCAGGGCCACGAAGCAGTCGCAGGACGAGGGCACAGGAGCCTGCCCCGCCATCCTAAACTGGGTCAGGGCGGGCACCGAGTGGGATGTCAACCCCCTGTCCCTGCCCTGGATGTGTCCCCAGGGTCCCTCTGGGGCTGGGCATGGAGGGGCTGTGGGATGACGTGGTCCCTGGAACTGGGAGCACGTCAGGGACCCCATGGAGGGGTGAGTTGGGGGGTACCTCCGCCCCGGGACCCCGCAGCTCCGCACCGACCGGAGCCAACCCCCCGCGCAGCCCCGATAACCGGGATACCCCCGCACCGACCGCGGACGGGACTCCCTTCC
>NW_008239292.1:1534986-1535261 GCF_000691975.1 Corvus brachyrhynchos | reverse complement strand
TATTCAAGACTCCTGAGTCTCTTGGCAGGGATGGTTTGGGGGTCGGGGGGCCTGAGTCTCTTGACAGGGATAATTTGGGGTCGGTCCCCTGCGTCCCTTAGCAGGGATGTTTTGGGGTCGGGATGCCGGACCCCGGTGTCCTGCAGCAGGGATGGAGCCGGAGAGCCGGAGCGTGGAAAACACGCGGCGTTTATTCCAGTACAAAACCCAAACCCCACAGCCCCGCAGCCTCTTCACAGCAAAAACTCTCCCCTCGCCGGCCGGGGGGCACCTCC
>NW_008239292.1:1534020-1534349 GCF_000691975.1 Corvus brachyrhynchos | reverse complement strand
AGCAGGGGGTCCCCAAAAGGCAGGAGCCCCCCAGCTGCTGCTGGAGCCGGGCTAAAATCCCGCTGGTGCGACACTGTGGGACCTTGGGGAGGGTCCTGAGCCCCCCTGAGGTCCCATCGGGAGGTGAAATCCCCCATTTGGGGGACACCGAGGGGGAGTTTTGTGCTGGAAAAGGCAAATGCCGGAGTCGGGGACGTCCTTCGAGAGCTGCGGACAGCCCAGGTCACCCGAGTCCTGCCGAGGGACAGCGCTGGCCGTGCTGGGGCTGCGGACACGTCCTCGCAGACCCCCCCAGCGAGACTTCACCTCGTGCTGGGGGGTCCCAGCCC
>NW_008239292.1:1531883-1532372 GCF_000691975.1 Corvus brachyrhynchos | reverse complement strand
CCCTCCCCCTCCCAGGTCCCGGCTTTAGCGTCTCCTTCTGTGTCCAAGGGGTTCTGCCAAAATCGGGGTGTAAGACCCCAAAAGATCTAAAAACCGAGGTTCACGGACCCCCAGCCAGGGGTGCGGGCCAGATACGGGGTGCCCTGGGGACAGGGGGGCGACCCCAGGGGAGAAAAAAACTACGGGGTCCCTGGTGGGGGAGACCGCGGGGTGTCCCCCGGAGGTGCAGGGACCTGGGAAGGGACAGCGATGGGGTCCCCGGGCGGACGGGCAGCATGCACGGGGGGCCAGGCAGAGTTCCCTGGAACGACGGGATCCCGGGGAGGGACGGCTACGGGGCCACAGGGGGACAGGCAGCATGCACGGAGGGGACAGCGGGGGTCCCTGAGGGGACAGGGGGATGGCTGCGGTCCCCAGTGGGGTCCCCAGAAGGGACAAGGGGGCACAGGCAGCTCGCACGGGGTGGGGGATGCCCCTCAGGGAGGGGCG
>NW_008239292.1:1529327-1529533 GCF_000691975.1 Corvus brachyrhynchos | reverse complement strand
GGGGGAGAAGAGCTGTGAGAAAAGGGGGGGCACAGCTCCGCACCCCCCGTCCCTGCGCGCACCGGCACCGCGCCGCCTGCGTTTTGGGGTCACTGAGCTCCCCACCGAGGGGGTTGCGCTGCTCTGCGACATCGCTGTGACACCACGATGGTGGCACCAGTTTGGGGGGACGCCCCTTAGACCCGTCCCTGTCCCCTACGGACCTC
>NW_008239292.1:1527774-1528474 GCF_000691975.1 Corvus brachyrhynchos | reverse complement strand
CCCGCCCCCCCCCTTCCCACCGGCGCCGCGCCGAGGGGCGGCCGGGACCCCCCCTCCCTGGAAACCCCCCCATTGCCCCTCTCGCCACCAGCTCCTTCTCCCCCACGCTGCTCCCCCCGGCTCCCCCCCACCCCCCGCCCGCGTGGGACAGGGACGGACCTTTAGGGACACATTTGGGGGGTGCTGAAAGATTTGGGGTGGGAGATCCCCTGAACAAAGGGGCCGGAGCCCCAGAGCCCCTGGATCCCAGCACTGCGATTCCAGGGCAGGGAGAGGGTCCCCACAATGCTGAAGACCCCCCAAACTGAGTGAGGACACCGTTTTCCCCTGCCAGGTGTCACCCAGGAAGGCAGGGGGACCCCAAAGATCAGGGTGGGTGCTTTGAGGGGGGGTCCCAAAATCTCCCCGACAGGACCCACCTGTACCTGTGCCACCGACACTCGTGGGGGCAGGATGAGCCCGCCGGGGTGGCAGCTGAGCAGGTTTTGGGGTCCTGCTCCCCAGTGGGGACCGTCCCTGCCTCCTGGGGACATGAGTGGGGTCGGAGAGGGCTGGCACTGAGGGGGTCCCTCGCTGCCACTCGCGGTGGTGCTCAGTGGGGTCCTGACCCCTCCTAGACCCCTGCTCCCCATGAGCTCAAAACTGGGGTCAAACCCACAAAACGCCGCGGTGACAGCCCGTCACGGGGCTTGGGGCGGCA
>NW_008239292.1:1525484-1525783 GCF_000691975.1 Corvus brachyrhynchos | reverse complement strand
CGCTGTCCCCCTGCCACCCCCGCGGGGACCCCCGGTTTGTGTCCCAGCCCCGGGGGTGACACACGGAGGGATGTCACCTGTCCCCGTGAGGGGCTCAGTGCCCCCCGTGGCGCCTCGGGCCTGGGCCGTGGGATAAATGGGACAGGGATGGACACAGGGGACAATTTTGGGGCCAGAGCCGGACCCGCGGCAGGAGGGAGGGGGACGCTGGTGGCAGGACCCACCGTGACCCCGATGGATTTGGGGCAGCCCAAAAAAGCCCAGAAGGTCCTGGCTGAGCCTGTCCCCACCTGGCCGGG
>NW_008239292.1:1522809-1525043 GCF_000691975.1 Corvus brachyrhynchos | reverse complement strand
CTCCGGGGGGGGGGTCCCGGGGTGGGCGTGGAGGGTGGGGACCCTGGGATGGGGACCCTGGAATGTGGACCCCAGGATGGGGACCCTGGAATTGGGATCTCGGGATGGGGACGTCGGGATGGGGACGTCGGGATGGGGGCCCTGGAATGGGGACCCTGGGATGGGGATCTCGGGATGGGGACCCTGAGATGGGGACCCCGGGATGGGGATCCTGGAATGTGGACCCTGGAATGGGAACCCTGAGATGGGGATCCTGGAATGGGGATCCTGGGATGGGGACCCTGGGATGGGGATCCTGGAATGGGGACCCCAGGATGTGGATCCTGGGATGTGGACCCCGGGATGGGAACGCCGGAATATGGACCCTGGGATGGGGATCCTGGGATGGGGACCCCGGGATGGGGCCGCCAGGATGGGGACCCCGGGATGGGGATCTCCTGCATCCCCTGCGGGGGGGATGCCGGGGTGGGAAGGGGCAGGACGAGCGGCTGGTGGGGGTTGGTTGTGCAGAAATGGGTTGAACACACGCACGGGGCTCTGTAGGGCACAAATGGGGGATTTGGGGGGACCCCCAACCCCAGCGTCTCACTGTGTTTCCTCTGCTCTGCTTGCCCAGGAGGATCCAGGGCCGTTCCTGTGGCTGCTCCAGCTTGGGGACCCCCGAGTGTTGTTGGTGGCCTCGGGCTCCCTGGCTGACCCCTGTTGGGGGCTGGATCGTGGCCACCAACAGCTCTTTGGGGCAAACTGGGCGTGTGCAGCTCCGGCCATCCCCATCCCAGTCCCCATCCCAGTCCCCATCCCCATCCCCGCCGTGCCACCACAGGGAGCAGGGACCGTGTCTCCTGGTCGCCAGCTGCCCCTCAGCCACCCGTGCACCCTGCACACGTGGCCTGTCCCACGTCCCTTCGCTCCAGGGACTTCTCCCAGTTCTCCCAGTGCAGGAGGGTCCCAGCTGCTCCCATCCCCGCCATTCCCAGCGAGGCCCCGCTCCAGGAAGGGGCTGCGGGGTGGGAGGATGTGGGGAACACCGTGGGGACAAGGATGAGGATTTGGGAAGGCCCTGACCGCCTCATCCCGCCAGCACCGGCCCCCAAAACCCCACTGGGACCCTCCAGACCCATCCCAAAACACAGATCCTGGGCAGGGATCCTGCTGGGATGAGTCTGGAAATGGGATGAGGCAGTGGCACAGGACTGGGGGGACTGGGAGGACTGGGGGGACTGGGAGCACCAGGATTTGGGGTGTCTGGGGAGCCCCCTCAAGCAGAGCTGGGACCACGCATGGGAAGGGAATCCCGACGCATTCCAGGGGGGATCTCCTCTCGCCACGGAGTGTCTGAAACCCCGAGCCAGTGCCCTGAAATTACAGCTAATTACAGAGCTCATTTGCATAAATTATAAGGCAAGAGGCAAATGCCTCCAATCCCTCCGAGTGATCAGGGAGCTCCGGCGAGGGACCGAGGAGGGACTGGTGGGTTCGCGGTGGGGACAGGAGGGGTCGGTGCTCCCCAAAACTGCAGCGGGACCTCGGGGTGTCCCCCCCACTGGCCAGAGGTGTCCCCAGACCTGGGCACAGCCTGGCCCGGAGGGGACACGGCCGTCGCTGTGCCCTGGTGGGTGACAGGGAGGGGGACAAGGGCAGGACCGGGCTGGGGAGGCGCAGCCCTACAGCACTGGGGGTTGGGGACGGCGCTGGCCCCAGGGGAAATCGGGGTGGGGGATGAAGGGATGGAGCAGGACAGAGGGATGGAGCAGGACAGTCACCTCCCGGCCCCCTCAGTACCACGCGGATGGAGGAACAGAGGCACAGCGATGTCCCCTCAGGCCCCAGGACGATGCTGGGGGACAAAGGGACATCCCAAGCCTCCTCCCAGCCCTGTGGCCGAGCACTTCAAACGCTCCTGGCTCCGGAAAGGCCGGCGATTTCCTCCTGGGCCATACAAGAAATCGGAGAGGGGAGTGGGACAGGAGCGTGTCCCCGTCGCTGTGTGCGCAGCGGGTGTCACACCGCGTGTCTGAGCTCATCCCTGGCCCCGAGCACATCCGTGTGCGCCCTCCCACGCCGGTGGGTGCTGATCACGCAGTCGGGGTGCCCCGGAGGGGTCCCCGAGGGGGCTCTGCCGCGGGTGCCGCAGGGCTGCGCCGTCTGGGTCGCCCCGTCCCGGGGGGACACCTCGGGGGTGCCCGCGGGGCCTCAGACGGGGACAGACGGAGCTCCCCGGGGGTTTTGGGGGG
>NW_008239292.1:1521606-1522689 GCF_000691975.1 Corvus brachyrhynchos | reverse complement strand
TCACTGCGTGGTCACAGCCCTGCGGGGTGGGCGCAGTCCTAGGGGGGGTGTAAAGGTCCCCACGAGGTGGTCACAGCCCCTGCGAGGTGGTCACAGCCCCACGGGGGTGTCACAATAAATGGTGGGACACGACCCCCTGCCTGTGCCCAAGCTGGGCCAGCACGGGGACAACGACCGAGCCCCCAACCAGCCCCCAGCATGCCCTGGGGGACAGCTGGCAAGGGGCTGCCCACCTGCTCCCCGAGGACAGGGCCACCTGCCAGCCTGGCAGAGATACCTATCGGGATTATCGCGACGGGATTCCCCTGCCCGCAGCGTGCGCCAGGTCACGGCGTGCCCGGAGGCAGCGTTTCCTCAGCGGGAGCAGGAATTACTGTCGGGACTCGACCTCTGCGACGCGGCGACGGAGCTGGCAGCTCGGTGGAGGGTTAAATGCGATTTTTAATTTGAGTTTTAATTAGTCCCGTGCTAATCTCGCTGCCGTATCTGCGCCCAACCGGCCCGGCTGTCAGTCACGGCCTGGGGAAACCTGCCCGGCACGGGGTGGGGAGCGCCCGGCAGCGCCCGCCCGGCACGGGGCACGTGGAGGCAGCGGGGACGGGGACGTGGGGACGGGGACAGGGACACGGACACGGACACGGACACTGGACTGAACTGGGCGCGTGGGGACACGGCTGCGCTGGGAATGGGACACACGGATGTGGTGGGAATGGGACACCTGGATGGGAATTGGGACACGCGGGTGCTTTGGGGACAGGGACACCGCACCAGAGACGGGACACGGGGCTGCAGCGGGAATGGGGA
Source organism: Corvus brachyrhynchos (assembly GCF_000691975.1). Taxonomy (NCBI): domain Eukaryota; kingdom Metazoa; phylum Chordata; class Aves; order Passeriformes; family Corvidae; genus Corvus; species Corvus brachyrhynchos. The sequence goes on along the minus strand of NW_008239292.1, from coordinate 1,521,885 downwards.
CATGGGTGCAGAGGGAATTGGGACAGGCGGATGCACTGGGGACAGGGACGGGGACACGGGGCTGGAGCGGGGATGGGACACCGGGCTGCACCAGGGGGACACGGACACAGCGGCACTGGGGACAGGGACACGGGGCTGCACCGGGGATGGGGCACACGGACGGGAAACGGGGACGCGGGGACGCACCGGGCATGGGGACACGGACACGCAGCTGCGCTGGGGACAGCGGCACCGGGAGAAGGCGACATGGGTGCCCCCGGGATGGGGCCCGGCTGCGCC
>NW_008239292.1:1513517-1519933 GCF_000691975.1 Corvus brachyrhynchos | reverse complement strand
ACCCCCAGGAGCACCCCAACCTCTGAAAGGGGATCGGGAACCCCTCTGAGCACCCCGAACCCTACAAGAGAACCGGGGACCCCAAACCCTCCGAGCACCCCGAGCTCCCCCAGCACCCCAGCTCTGTGAGGGGGCTGTGGGGACCCCCAGCCCCTCTGAGCACCCCGAGCTCTGCAGGGGGACGGGAACCCCGCTGTGCCCCCACTCCGGGGGTGTTGGGGTCCTTCGGGAGCCCCCGTTGGGTGACATCACACCCGGACCCCCCCCAAATGCTCCTCACTGACCACCCCGGGGTGCCCCATTTCCCTGGTGGGATTCATTTCCCTGATGGGATTCGTTTCCCTGGTGGGATTCGGGATGGTTCCCAAATTTCCCTGGTGGGATTCATTTCCCTGATGGGATTCGTTTCCCTGGTGGGATTCGGGATGGTTCCCAAATTTCCCTGGTGGGATTCATTTCCCTGATGGGATTCGTTTCCCTGGTGGGATTCGGGATGGTTCCCAAATTTCCCTGGTGGGATTCATTTCCCTGATGGGATTCGTTTCCCTGGTGGGATTCGGGATGGTTCCCAAATTTCCCTGGTGGGATTCATTTCCCTGATGGGATTCGTTTCCCTGGTGGGATTCGGGATGGTTCCCAAATTTCCCTGGTGGGATTCATTTCCCTGATGGGATTCGTTTCCCTGGTGGGATTCGGGATGGTTCCCAAATTTCCCTGGTGGGATTCATTTCCCTGATGGGATTCGTTTCCCTGGTGGGATTCGGGATGGTTCCCAAATTTCCCTGGTGGGATTCATTTCCCTGATGGGATTCGTTTCCCTGGTGGGATTCGGGATGGTTCCCAAATTTCCCTGGTGGGATTCATTTCCCTGATGGGATTCGTTTCCCTGGTGGGATTCGGGATGGTTCCCAAATTTCCCTGGTGGGATTCATTTCCCTGATGGGATTCGTTTCCCTGGTGGGATTCGGGATGGTTCCCAAATTTCCCTGGTGGGATTCATTTCCCTGATGGGATTCGTTTCCCTGGTGGGATTCGGGATGGTTCCCAAATTTCCCTGGTGGGATTCATTTCCCTGATGGGATTCGTTTCCCTGGTGGGATTCGGGATGGTTCCCAAATTTCCCTGGTGGGATTCATTTCCCTGATGGGATTCGTTTCCCTGGTGGGATTCGGGATGGTTCCCAAATTTCCCTGGTGGGATTCATTTCCCTGATGGGATTCGTTTCCCTGGTGGGATTCGGGATGGTTCCCAAATTTCCCTGGTGGGATTCATTTCCCTGATGGGATTCGTTTCCCTGGTGGGATTCGGGATGGTTCCCAAATTTCCCTGGTGGGATTCATTTCCCTGATGGGATTCGTTTCCCTGGTGGGATTCGGGATGGTTCCCAAATTTCCCTGGTGGGATTCATTTCCCTGATGGGATTCGTTTCCCTGGTGGGATTCGGGATGGTTCCCAAATTTCCCTGGTGGGATTCATTTCCCTGATGGGATTCGTTTCCCTGGTGGGATTCGGGATGGTTCCCAAATTTCCCTGGTGGGATTCGTTTCTCTGGTGGGATTTGGGATGGTTCCCAAATTTCCCTGGTGGGATTCGTTTCTCTGGTGGGATTTGGGATGGTTCCCAAATTTCCCTGGTGGGATTCATTTCCCTGGTGGGATTTGGGATGGTTCCCAAATTTCCCTGGTGGGATTCATTTCCCTGGTGGGATTCATTTCCCTGGCGGGCTTTGGGCAGCGGCCGGACCCATCCCGGGTTTTGGGGTGCACCAAGGGGACAAACACGCGGCCTTCTCCCCGATTCCTGAGCGTGTCCAGCCCCAGCAGGACGCTGTGATGCTGCTGGAAGTTTCCCTCCTCGAGGGTTCCCCAAGATCCACTTTGATTCCCACTCTTTCATCCCAGAGGCTGCTCCTTCCCGTGCTCCCAGCTCCCTGGATTTCAGCTGCTTTTCCTCTTTATCCCCCAAAACACCGGGAATTTAAAAAAAAAAAAACAAACCCCAACAAACCCCAAAGTGGGTTCTGGCGAGCCCCGGAGCGGGTTTGAACCCAATCCCTCCGTAAATCCCGGCCGGGAATATCCCGAGGCTTTGCCGATTTCCTGCTGTTCATATGGAAATCCGCGGGTGCTTGAGCCCCTTTAGGCTTGGAATGTTCGTTTTCCCTGGAAAAACAAATGGAGCTGCTCCTCTTGGGGGGAGATTTTGTTAATCCCGAGGGGTTTGGGGGTTTTTTTGGGGGGGAGTTTTCCATGGATTTTAGGGCGCTCTGCTTCACCCGAGCTCCCACCACGGGTGGGAAACGCACGGAGGGATCACCCCGGGCTTCCCTTGGTCAAATCCCCATTTATTTTTCCGGGATAATGGGATTTTTCCCGGGATCTGCCTCCTCCCTGGCGGGCTCAGCCCTGCTCCGATTCGCAGCCGGGGCTGTTAATCCTCAGCTCTAACTCCCACGGAAGCAGCCGCACAAAATCCCGGGAAGAACATTCCCGTTTATCCCGGGCCAGCCCTGGGCACATCCCAAGGGAATGGGTGCCCTTTTCCAAGGCACTCACGACTCCCACCTGCCTCTTCCCAAGGATTTGGAGCTGGAGCTGTTCCCACTTTGTGACTTTTCCCGGTTTTTCCACCTCTCAGTGGCTCAGTTTGAGGAAAAACTCCCCATATCCCGTTATCCCGGGATATCCAAGAGGTCTCACCTGGGGTTTTGCGGGAGATTTGGCTGCTCCTCCATCTCCTGGAGGAATTCTCTCCCGGTTTAAAGGTCCTGGCAGCTTCAAAACGAAGGAAATTCCTCGTTTTCCCCTTTTTCCCCCACATCCTGGCTGCTCCCAGGAAGGGCCTTTGAGGTCGGGGCTGTCCCTGTCACCCTCAGCCAGCCCGTGCTTATCCAGGGAAATCTGATGGAGTGGCCAGGGAAACTTGCCAAAGGAAATTTGTCTCCAAATCCAGAAGAAAACACGGAGCAAATCGTGAGGATTTAGGAGTCTTTTTTTTTTTTTTGTCCTCCCCTGGCTTAAACCCTTAAAAAGAAACTGTTCAAAGCCACGAATCTTGCCCTGAATTCCTTTTAATTCCCAAAGTTGGAAAAACAGGCAGCAGGGCTTGGAATGGGAAGATTTTGGGCTGGGAATGGGAAAGTTTCAGGCTGGGAATGGGAAGATTTTGGGGCTGGAATGGGAAGGTTTCAGGCTGGGAATGGGAAGGTTTCAGGCTGGAATGGGAAGATTTCAGGCCGGGAAGATTTTGGGCTAGAAACAGGAAGGTTTCAGGATGGTAATGGGAAGATTTCAGGCTGGAATGGGAAGATTTTGGGCTGGAAATGGGAAGGTTTCAGGCTGGGAATGGGAAGATTTAAGGCTGGGAATGGGAAGATTTTGGGCTGGAACTGGGAAGATTTCAGGCTGGAAACAGGAAGGTTTCAGGCTGGGAATGGGAAAGTTTCAGGCTGGGAAGATTTTGGGCTGGGAATGGGAAGATTTTGGGCTAGAAACAGAAAGGTTTCAGGCTGGAATGGGAAAGTTTCAGGCTGGGAAGATTTCAGGCTGGAATGGGAAGATTTTGGGCTGGAAACAGGAAGGTTTCAGGCTGGAAAGATTTCAGGCTGGAATGGGAAGATTTTGGGCTGGAAACAGGAAGGTTTCAGGCTGGAAAGATTTCAGGCTGGAATGGGAAGATTTAAGGCTGGGAATGGGAAGGTTTCAGACTGGGAAGGTTTCAGGCTGGGAATGGGAAGATTTCGGGCTGGAAACAGGAAGATTTCAGCTCGCCGGGCGCACCCGCTTCGAAGCTGGGGGGGCTCTGTCAGTTTTGGGGGGCTGCTCCTTCAAGCCAGGGCTGTGCTGGGCTGCAGGAAAACGAGGGAGATCCGGGAGCACTCGCTGGGATTTCCCTCTGGGAAGCAAACGAAGGCCAAAGCCTGAGGAGAAGGGGACGCGCCGGGGGCGGTTCCGTCGCCCCTCTGAAGGTGTGGGTGAGGTGGGATGATTTCGGGAGATCCCAGGGGAATCCCTTGGGATCAGAGCCTCGGGCTGGGCTCCCTGAGGAGCTGCTGGGCTGATCCCTGCCCGCTCCCTGTCCCCCCCGCTCGAGGGACAGCATGGCAGGCCCCCCCCCCCGTCCGCCCCAGTGAATCCCTGCAGCCGGCCGCCTCCGCAGCCCAGGTGAGTCCAGCTCGTCCTCAGGAGTTTTCCCGGGATGCAGGAGGAGCCAGGACAGCAGGACAGGCCCTGGACCCACTCCGGGGGCTCATTCCCAGTCCTGATCCCGGTGTTTGTTGCTCCTCCCTGTGTTTTCCCTGAGGGTCTCTTGTGTACCTCGGGGTGGGTTTGGGATTCGAGCTGTCTGTGATGTTCCAGGGGGTGAATCCCAGGAGGTTTCCAGGATATCCACAGCCTCGTGGTGGTTTTAAGGACACAGGAATGGGGTTTAAAGGTTGTCACCATCCCGATGTCACCACTGCTAAAGGCAGTGGGGTGCTGGACGTGGGCAGGGATTTCATCAGAGGAAAATTTAGGAATTGGTTTGTTTGGGATGGGCTGCCCAGGGGGGTGGTGAGGTCACCTGGAGGCGTTTAAGGACAGGCTGGACGTGGCACCCAGTGACAAAGTGTCACCCAGGTTGGACTGGATGATCTCAAAGATCCTTTCCAACCACAGCGATCCTGCAATTCTGAGATCCCGTAAAGGCACACGCGGGTAATTAAGCAGCTCCCTTAATCAGAGGCATCTCATTAGCACGGGCTGGTTCCTGCGGGTGCTTGGCACTGATTTCCCTGTCTCCCCAGGACTCCCAGCCCTCTCCCCTGGCCCTGCTGGCAGCCACATGTAGCAAGATCGGTCCCCCCGCCGTGGAAGCCGCCGTGACACCGCCGGCCCCTCCGCAGCCCACCCCTCGCAAACTGGTGCCCATCAAACCCGCCCCGCTGCCCCTGGGCTCGGCCAAGAACAGCATCGGCATCCTGTCCTCCAAAGGGAACCTCTTCCAGATCCAGGGCTCCCAGGTGGGCACCTCCTACCCCGGCGGGCAGCTGGTTTTCGCCATCCAGAACCCGGCCGTGCTCAACAAAGGCTCGCGCTCCTCGTCCTCATCCTCGTCCTCCTCCAACATCCAGTACCAGGCGGTGCCACAGCTGCAGCCTGGCACGCCTCAGACCATCCAGGTGCAGCCCAACCAGATCCAGATCATCCCGGGCACCAACCAGGCCATCCTCACGCCTTCCTCTTCCTCGCACAAGCCCGTGCCCATCAAACCGGCCCCGGCGCAGAAAGCGGCGGCGGCGGCATCGGGCACGGGCGGCGGCGTGGTCAAACTGCCCGGGGCCAGCAACGTCACCTTGACCTTGCCCGTCAACAACCTGGTGAGCCCCGAGACGGGCGGCCAGGCCCAGCTCCTCACGGACAGCCCTTCCAAACCCAGCAAAAAGCCTCGGAAAAAGGCCATGTCCCCCACCCAGCCGGCCGCCGTGGCCGTGGCCGAGCAAGTGGAGACGGTGCTGATCGAGACCACGGCGGAGAACATCATCCAGGCTGGCAACAACCTGCTGATCGTGCAGAGCCCGGGCTCGGGGCAGCCGGCCGTGGTGCAGCAGGTGCAGGTGGTGCAGCCCAAGCAGGAGTCGCAGGTGGTGCAGATCCCGCAGCAGGCGCTGCGCGTGGTGCAGGCCGCCTCGGCCACGCTGCCCACCGTGCCCCAGAAATCCTCGCAGAACTTCCAGATCCAGGCGGCCGAGCCCACTCCCACCCAGGTATCGCCTGTTTGGGGTTTTGGTGGGGGGGGTCTGTCTCTGCTGGTTGCTCTGAGTGTTACTCCCAGGATTTAGGAGCTGGAAGGGTTTGTGAGGTGTTCCCGGCTTGGGGTCGGGTTTAGGCGTTGCTGGGTGGGTTCTCTGGTGGTTGGGAGCACTGACCGCTGGAGCTGTTCCCTCTGCAGGGATTTGGGAGCTCTCCCAGCCTGGCCATCCTGCTTTTATAGGACCTGGAGGGGCTCTGGTGTCCCTGAAACCTGCCCAGTGCCCAGGTGGGGTTGGGATGAGCCAGCCTGCTGGGGAGTTCCTGGGAAATGACGGGTGCTGGGAGAGGGGTTGGTGTCTTTGTGTTGCCTTGAGCAAAAGCCAGGCCCTTTCTCCTTTCTCCAGGAGGGCCACAAAGGTCCACATTCACTTCCCCGTGAGGGTGGGGAGGGGCTGGGATGGAATTCCCAGAGAAGCTGCGGCCCCCCCATCCCTGGAAGTGTCCAAGCCCAGGTTGGAGCCACCTGGGACAACAAAAAACGTCCCTGCAAGTTGAAATGAGCCCATCTTTAAGCTCCATCCCGACCCAAACCATCCCCGCAATTCCTGGGCTGTGCGGCTGAATCCCACCCCTCTTCCTCTCCTCCAGGTCTACTTCAAGACCCCCTCAGGCGAGCTGCAGACC
>NW_008239292.1:1512614-1513486 GCF_000691975.1 Corvus brachyrhynchos | reverse complement strand
CCCCGCCGGCCGCAAACCGGCCCCGCGCAAGGAGCGGCCGCTGCCCAAGATCGCCCCGGCCGGGGGCAGCCCGAGCCTGAACGCGGCACAGCTGGCAGCAGCTGCCCAGGCCATGCAGACCATCAACATCAACGGCGTGCAGGTGCAGGGCGTCCCCGTCACCATCACCAACACCGGAGGTGGGTGGCACCGGGCGGGAGTTGGGGGCCGGGGATGGGGTCGGTGAGCAGCTCCCCGAGGCTCCTGAGGGTGGGATGGGATCCCTCGTGGCCCCGAGGGGGGAGTGTGGTTGTGGAGGAGGTGTCAGCACCTTCTGTGGTGGCTCCAGGAAGCTGGGAGTGTTTGCCAAGGTGTTCTTTGGGTGATTCCGGGCGTATCCTGGCAGGCTGTGGATAGCAGGGACACAGCTGCAGGAAGAGTCTGAGGTTTCCCGGGAGCTCAGCTCGGCTCTGTCGCCTCGTCAGCTCTGTTCCCAAATCCCTGAGGTGGTTTTTTTCCCCAGAGAATTGGGACCCAGCTGAGCAGAGGGACACAGTTGTCCCTTCTGCAGCCACCCCTGCCATGGATCCCATTCCAGATCCCCCCATCCCGGGGCTGGAACATCTCCCTGCATCCCCTGGGAACAAGGAACTCTCCCGAGTTCCCAAACCCGGCACAGGCACCTGCACACACACAGCTCCGTTCTTCCAGCTCCATGGCCAGGGATCACCATTCCCAGGCAGTGACCCCCTCACTCCAGGGATCTTCCTTAATCCCAAAACCAGCCGGGCACCACCCTGGTGCTCCCGATCCCGAGAAAGCCACGTCCCTGCAGCCACCCCGGTCCCCATTCAGCCGCCAGCCCTGTCCCGAGGAGCAGAGGGGAGGGCGCC
>NW_008239292.1:1512104-1512422 GCF_000691975.1 Corvus brachyrhynchos | reverse complement strand
GGTGGATTTAATTGGAGATTCCAGGGGCAGATGTGGAGGGGACCAGTAGGCCCTGCTGCCCACGGGTGTGATGAGCTGGGCCAGGGCTCAGCCAGGACGTTCCCACCTCCTCCGGAGCTGCCGCGTCCCTCGGCTCCGCGCTGCCTTCCCGGCGGATCCCTCGCTCTTCGCCTGCGCTCCCTCCCTGCTGCCTTCGCTGCTCCGCTGCCAAATCCCACTTGTTCTTCTCCTCCTTCTCCTCCTCCTCCTTTTCCTCCTCCTCCTCCTCCTCCCTGCTGCCCCAGGAGCAGCGATACCATCCCGATCCCATTCCGAGTC
>NW_008239292.1:1510428-1512089 GCF_000691975.1 Corvus brachyrhynchos | reverse complement strand
TGGCGCCCGCTCCCCCCGTCTTTTTCTTCCCAGCCCCCGTCACGGCTGCCAGGGACGCCCGAGCCTGGAGCGGCCCTTAGGCTGCGGGGTAAGTCCCGTTTTTTTGCTCAATATATTGCACGTTTTTTCAAAGTTTCTTTTTTGTTTCCTCTTTGATCCTTTTTTTCCCCGCCCCCCAAAAGGGTCGAAAACCGAAAACTTTGAAAAACCGCACAGTATATTCAGAAAAAAGGGACTTACCGGGAGCAGCACGGGGCAAAGGGGGCTGTGCTGCATGCAGGGCTGGAAGCGGGGACAGATTTAGGGTCTGCTGGGAGGAGCGTGGATGGATCCTGATCCCACTTTTCCCTCCCCAGGCCAGCAGCAGCTGACGGTGCAGAACGTGTCCGGCAACAACGTGACCATCAGCGGGCTGAGCCCCACCCAGATCCAGCTGCAGATGGAGCAGGCGCTGTCCGGGGACATCCAGCCCGGGGAGAAGAGGAGGAGGATGGCCTGCACCTGCCCCAACTGCAAGGACGGCGAGAAGCGGTGAGTTCGGAGCTGGATCTGCCTCTCCCGGGATAACCCAGGCAGAAAGGGAGCTGGGGGTACTGGTGGACAACCAACATGAGCCAAAAAGGGCAGTAGCTCCTGGTCTGGATGAGGAATGGAGTGGCCAGCAGGGCCAGGGAGGTCATTCTTCCCCTGTACTGGGCACTGGTGAGGCCGCACCTCGAGTGCTGTGTCCAGTTCTGGGCCCCCCAATTCAGGAAGGTACATTGAGGGGCTGGAGAGTGTCCAGAGAAGGCCAACAAGGCTGGTGAGGGGTCTGGAGCACAAACCCTGTGAGGAACAGCTGAGGGAGCTGAGGTTGTTCAGCCTGGAGAAAAGGAGGCTCTGGAGTGAGCTGGTCACTCCACAACTCCCAGCCGGGCGGGGTTTGGTCTCTTCTCCTGGGGAAGAGACCAAACGAGACCAATCCAACGACAGGATGAGAGGACACAGCCTCGAGCTGTGCCAGGGGAAGGTTAGGTCAGACATCAGAAAGGAATTCCACACTGAATCTGCCCAGGGATGGACACAGCCACCATCCCTGGAGGGCTTTAACAAAGCCTGCACGTGGCACCCGGTGCCGGGCTTGCTGAGGACGTCTCAGCTCACAGATTGGACTCGATGATCTCAAACCTCCTTCCCGACCCGATCCATCCCCGTGATCCTTTCCCTGCGCAGGCCGGGCGATCCCGGGAAGAAGAAGCACATCTGCCACATCCCGGAGTGCGGCCGGACGTTCCGCAAGACGTCGCTGCTGCGGGCGCACGTGCGGCTGCACACGGGCGAGCGGCCCTTCGTGTGCAACTGGGTGTTCTGCGGCAAGCGCTTCACGCGCTCCGACGAGCTGCAGCGGCACGCGCGCACCCACACCGGTCTGGGGGCTGCTGGGGGGTCCTTGCCTGAGGAATTCACCCCAAATCCCGCCCCAAATCCTGCCCCGGTCACTCACACAGGTCTGGGGGCTGCTGGGGTCCCCTTTTCTGAGGAATTCACCCCAAATCCCGCCCCAAATCCTACCCTGGTCACTCACACAGGTCTGGGGGCTGCTGGGGTCCCCTTTTCTGAGGAATTCACCCCAAATCCCACCCCAAATCCCCCCAAATTCCCAAAATCCCCCTTAAATCCCA